>NW_024412402.1:14341088-14392914 GCF_014898765.1 Herpailurus yagouaroundi | reverse complement strand
ACAGGGACCCCCCTCCCTCCCCCCACCCCCCACACTCGCCCCAGACCTTAAGGTGCTTAATTGCTGCCATGTTGCCCACTTATTAGAGGCACACATCGTATGCTTTTTTTTCCTTCCCCGGTTTTTTGAAACAATGGGTCTTTTTTTGGTGAATTTAATTCCTCAGAGATTCTAACCTAAAAGACCATTGTTTCAAAAAACCGGGGAAGGAAAAAATCATTTGTGATACAATGTCCTATTTATGTAAAGGATCCAATTTCTTTCTTTCTTTCTTTCTTTCTTTTTTTTCTTTTTTTTTTTTTTTTTTTTTTTTTTTTTTTTACAGGCCCTTCCCCCAGTGAAATATATCTGACTGAAATTTAATTCATTTTTCCTTAAGCACCAGGAGTATCATCTGGAAATGAGAGATCTAATTAAGTTATGGTCCCCATAACTCAAAAGACAGGTTTTGGAGAGGGCTCAAAGATATAATTGAGAAAGATAATGAAAGGTTTGGGTGACAAGGCTCTGATGAAAGGTTAAGAAAACCCAAATCTTTCTGAAGAAGACAGGTCTGAGAAATCTTCAATTTTATGGAAGGTTCTTGTATCTGATGTACCTTCTCTAGCAAGGGCCAAAGTAAAATAAGCTTTGGGGCACCTGGGTGGCTCAGTCGGTTAAGCGGCCGACTTCGGCTCAGGTCATGATCTCACAGTCCGTGAGTTCAAGCCCCGCGTCGGGCTTTGTGCTGACAGCTCGGAGCCTGGAGCCTGTTTCAGATTCTGTGTCTCCCTCTCTCTGACCCTCCCCCATTCATGCTCTGTCTCTCTCTGTCTCAAAAATAAATAAACGTTAAAAAAAAATAAAAAAACAATAATAAGCTTTGGCTAGAGCACAAAGGGCTCACGTTAGACACCAGAAAGAACTTTCTGGGGGGCGCCTGGGTGGCTCAGTTGGTTAAGCATCTGACTTCGGCTCAGGTCATGATCTTGCTGTTCATGAGTTCGGGCCGCGTGCCTGTGCTGACAGTTCAGAGCCTGGAGCCTGCCTCAGAGTCTGTGTCTCCCTCTCTCTCTCTGGCCCTCCCTCGCTTGCACTGTCTCTCCCTCTCTCAAAAATAAATAAACATTAAAAAGAAAAACTTTCTGGAAGGAAGGTGTTGTGAAAGTGAGGTGCTCTGTTTTTTTTGTTGTTGTTGGCGGTGGTGGTGGGGGGGGAAGTAGAGAAAGTTTCTAGAAAGCCATTACCGATCTGAAACAGAGGAATGGGATTCTCTGGGCAGCGGGAGGAAAATCACCACTTCCCTAGGGTCACAAGCCACAGGCAGGGCTCTGCTGCTCCTTCATGCACTACCAGGCTGACAATGGTTTGGGTTGTGTTCCCAGAACTCTGCCCACAGAACAGACGGAACATGGGCAGTGGCACAGCACATCTCCCCGCTCCACCCTGCTGTACAAAGACTGTTGCTATAGAGCTCCCACCTCCACGGCCCATCGATGGGGCCAATGCCAAGAACAGTGGGGTGTGCGGGGTGGACCCCAAACACCAGGCTGAGCCTGTACAGCTGCTCCGCTCGGAGTGACTCAGAAGTTGGCAGACTGTCGGAGACCCTGGGCAGATCAAGGCGGAGTATCCCTTTAAACTCAAAGGCGAGTGGTCTAGCCATTGGATTATAGCAGCCGATTATTCAGATGGGATCTTTGTGGTTGGACTTGGCGGGACACGGGAAATGCTGCAGCTCTGTTACGTGAGAACACAAATGTCACCTCTGATCCTGGTCCTAACCTTGCCCATTATGTCTAGGGTTCATTCGTAGCAGAAGGGGGGGGGAACCCCCAAAACCAACCAACCAAACAAACAAAAAAACCAACGCAAACTCTGATGTCCTACTCATGGTGGTTTGAAAGAACAGCACCAATCAGATCAAAGCAATGGCTCACCGACAGATCAGGCAAGCGTCTGTGAGGACATTAGCCCACACGGGAGGAACCAGCAGCCCCCACTGATGGCCTTGCTTCGCTCTCGCTGGGATCCCTCCCACTGTCTGCCCTCAGCTCTCCTGAATTTTAGGTTCCAGGTTGGTCTGGCCCCAGGGCCACCGCTCGACCCCACCACCACGGTCACGGAGAGGCCCTCAAGTCTTAAAAGGGCTTGGAAAGGAAATATTCCTTTCTGGTTTGCCTAAGACAAAGTGGCATTCTTCCCTCTGCGTCTTCCTCCCTTCCTTTCTTTCCTCTCGCCTTCGCTTCCTCCCCAGGAACTCTTACCAGGAAACCAAGCGAAAACCAAAACCCAAACCAAAAGTTTAGCTCAGAAAGCTACACTCTGATGGAGTTTGGCCCGGGTTCTTTTGGGAGACCATTGCCTCTGGGTCCTGTGGTTGGGTTCAGGCCTGCCTGTATGGACTCAGGCCGGTCCCGTGTCCCAGTACAGCATGATTCCTGCTCCCTCTCAGAACCACAGGTTTTGAGCTGGACTGGAATGTCCTGTTTAAGGGCCACCCTCGGCCGAACACCAGCCATATGTCAGGCGCTGGACATACAGAGAAGAGGAAAGGGAGTTTCTGGGGCTGGCGTTCTTAAATTGTAGGCCAAGCGACCCTAGGCAGTATAGTACAGATAAGTCTGCGCATGGTGAGCGCGAACAATTTCTGTTACATTCCATGAGGACAGCTAGACCGAGAGTCCTCAGCAGACACCAGGTCTCGTTGTGGGAACCACATTCATAAAGCTTCTTCTGTTAGCTTGTGATTCCATATCTCTTTCTGTTCGTAAGCCAGACACTTCTTTTAGGCTACCCAGTGAGTTCCGATTCCCTACGGAATACCGTCAGCTCCCAAATCACTCAATACTGGGGTCAATAAATAGTCAAGGCATCCCTGGCTCAGGTAGACAGGTTGGCTCAGACTCCCAGGTTCTCCAGGGTCATTCATCTTTTACGTGCCTTCAGAAGAGTTCTTCCCCTATTTTTCTGCACCTGACAAAACTCAGATATCTGACACCGGAATCTTTTAAAACACAAGAAGCAACACACATACTACTAGAAAAGGAAGGACATTCCCTCAAAGTAGTAAGAGCTTGATCCAATCAAGCCGAGCTTTCCAATTACTTGAAGTTGTTCTGTCCTTGGCTTTGGATTGCTGGTCAGCACATCTTGCGGCCTCCAGATCGTGTACGCTCTTGCTTTGGTTCCCTGTGACCGAAAACTTCGTTATGTAGGAAAAGAGAAGACAGGAGGCCAAGCCCGTAATCCTGCAAGTAGATGAAACTCCCCATGCGACGAAAATTCTATCATTCCTTCATGTAGCTAAGATAATCTCAAATATTAGCAATATTTAATGCTCGCTGTAGGATTAAAAAAAAAAAGTTCTCAACCTCCAGGATACCAGTTGTTACATTTTCCACATCTAAGACTCTGAATTCAATTAAAGGATGACCTAATTAACCAGATACCTTATTCTCTTTCCTCAGAATTAGCTTAATGATCTGTGCTAGACTGGGGAGCGAGCAAACTTAGAGGGAACCCAACTTCTGTTTTTCCTGGTTGGAAAGTCCAGCCCTATCAAGGGGCCACTGGTTCCACTAAACAACGTTGAGGGATTCTTTTAGGGTGCACTTGAAAAACGGACATTGTTTTGTAGTGTGGTTTTAGGGAGAAATATCAGAGGCTTTTAGCGTGCTGGGTGGAGAATTGCCAGCTTAATGCGGACCTTCTTCGGACCTTCTTCATCAGAGAATTGGAGGCGGCTTAACGACTTGCCTGAGGCTGACAGCTATCCTGAGAATAGAGGCAAGCAGGTGACTCTGCACCCACAGGTTGCTCCAGCAAGAGGAAAACAGTCAACACAGTCAATAATGATTGGAGGCCTTCCTTGCACCGAGAGCTTCACAGACTTTAAACCCTCATGAAAAATGGTGAAAGCTATATTGTCAAGAAGCCTCCTCTCTGGACCTGGGCAGCTCTCACCTGATAGGTCAGCTGTCCGGTCATTTCTGTGGTTGTCCCAATCCAGGGGCTGCTCCCACAGGCTGTGGCTAAGCTCTGAATCAGTGAAAGAAGTATACTGAATAGTTGACGCCCTGAGCCTAGAGCCCTGGGAAGCATTTCTGCTAACTGCCCCCAAGCTTCCTCTTCTCTGGAAACCCAGGATGAAGTGGCCCCTAACCCTCTGGTTGGGAATGGTCGTGGACACCTGCTCCTGCCTCCTGGGTGCCTACCAGGTTGGAATGGGGTTTCTTGGTAGAAGAGGGAGGTGGAAATGTTGAGAATATTAGCACCTGTCTGCCTGTGCATTTACCTCTGCTCAATCAGCACAGTCCTCCCTCTTATCCTCCACATAAAAGTGAGTAAAACCAAACCTATCCTCTGAAGGAGCAAGTCTAGACATGAAGAAAGCTTTTAGGACTAAAAAGAAAATCAAAAAATGAAAAAAAAAAAACCCACAAAACCCCTACTAATCTCTAAAGGAGAAGTTCTCCCTACCTTATTATCTTTTTTCTATGCATCAGAAATGACTTGTTTCTTGGGCTTTTGCTTAATACCCACTTCCTCTCGGATTCTGACTTTCTCCTCTGGTGAAGGTTTGCTTCCACCTCAAACTATGATCAGTCTGCTCTGCCTTCTCTTCTGTTAGGTTGGGTAGGGTTGTTTCAGCAATGAGCCATCGCCCATGTGCAGAGCAGAAAGGTGTGAGGACGGGATGGACACAGAATATGGGGCAGACATGAGTCCAGACACTCTAGGGGCCAAGGATGGGAGATGCTTCCAGAGCAACCAACTTGATCCCCTGAACGTCTCATCTATTGCTGCCCATTAATCGATACTTCATTTTCGGACATAATTACCCTCTCAGCTACCAGTGGCCAATAAGACCCATACAAATTTGGTCCCGACTTTAACTGATGGTCCGAAGGCAAATGAATGTTGGGGAGCATTTGAGGAGCATCTAAGAACCACAAAAGCCAAAGCAGAGATGGTTATTTTAGCCAAAACTTCTTGGCGGATGTAAAATCAAGGAGTGGCCAAATGCTGTTGCCCCAGTGGGTCCTTGCAGGAGCTGGGACGTGGGCACAGGTTCTCAGGTGCTTTTTCCCCAAAGGAAGTTGTTTCCCAGCTTGATGCTTTAGTTTTTCATCTTCAAAGAGAAAGTGATGAATGCCCACCCAGGGAGTTTGAGAAAGAAAGGTGTGACATCTGTAAAGTCTTACGAGGTCCTCAGAAGCCACCATAAGTACTAAACCATGATTCTGTGGTTACAAAGGATCTAGAAACTGGCTGGTCCATTCTTCCTTACGGCCAGACAAGGCTGTACTTCCTTCGAGGTTGCACCTTTGAAGGAATCTTTGTCGTTCTCACAGATCTTCAGGGGAATCCGCCATGTCTCTTGATTATAGAAATAATGGCCCTTGTGCTCAGAAAGTTCTTCTGTGTGTTCAGACTCTTTCCAACTGTGCCCAAACTCGTGCCACCTTTCCTGTAGCTGGTAGGGTCGATCACTCTTTCCTACATAACAAAATAATGTATTCTGTCACTTTGGCCCAAGGAATCCCAGCTACTGTTTGTCACCAAAGGCCAGTAAGAGAGGCTTGCAAGAGGCTGGGCAGTTCAGTTTCACAACCTCACCTCCGAAGTCTCTGACTCCTCCCTGTGAAGCTGGAGAAGGCCAGTGGAGAGGCCTGTCAATAAACAGAAACCATAATGGTCCTACCCATTTCCTTTGGAGGAAATGAACCTAATGGAGAAAGATATATTGATCATAAAGACCCAATCTCGGAATCAGTCTCCTGGCGGTGAACCCTTTCAGTTAGCTGGGGCTAATGGCCTAGGCTTTCAGCTGCTGGGGCCTGTTTGAGAGCTGTACATCTAACAATCGATGGGATCTCAAGCCTGCCAGGGGGCCGGGGACGCGACCACCAACAGGCTGGCCAACAGGAAGGAAAGTGCTGTGGGTTTTTTTTTTAAGGCTAATCGGGGAAGGGGAGCAGGGGGAATGCTGAGCTGTTTGGGAGCCTTAAGGAGGCCTTCCAGTTGAAGAAACCCAACCTGTGGTGACACCCCTCTTTCTCTTCTATCAACAAGACTCTATTTTCCAACCCAGAAAGAGCCCGTTAAGCCGCTCTCCGCAGGGGGTGGTTAGCAGGGAAAATGCTGCTTAGGTTCCCTGATGTGTTTATGTGGCAGGGCCCAGCGGTCCAGATGGAGAGGCCTTGTTTTGCTCTTGTGTAAAGGGGGCTGAAGCCCTGGCCTCTCTGGAGTTTGTAATTGGGAAACCAGCCATTAGACCATGGGTGGTGACATAATAAAACACATTGCTTTCTGCCTCTGTTGTAAGTCTCCCTAGGATCCAGACAATAGCTTTCCTCCCCCCAAAAATCAAAGACTTTTTGCACAGAGACACAAGTGGTATGCTTGTAGTATAAAACGAACTTTATAGTTCATTCTTGGGAGCTGACTAACTGTGGGACTACGGACAAGTTAATTATCTGAAGATTAATTTCCCCAGTCTCTTAGGTGGGGATAACAGCACCCACCTCGCAATGCAGAATGGCAATAAATATTGGTATCAGATCCTGTATCTGAAGAGTTCAGCACGGCGTCCGGCGTCTACTAGGCACTCAAAAACAACACCTGCACATACACCTCTCCACGGTACCTAACGGTCTTCGCAATTTTCCCAGAATAAGTGTAAGTTCCGCACGAATGGGAATATTTCAAGACGGGCCATCGGAAGACGCGGATTCATCCTCTGCTAAAAACATCCTCAAACCATCTAACATGGTCTCGAGGAGTGTACGGGACCTGGGGCAAAAGGAAAGCTTTCCAGACGCGGCCACGAGAAAAGGCGCGGAGGGGAAATCGGCCGGTGATGTGGAACTACTGTCACGGGAAGTCTACAGGGGAAGAGGACACAACCCAGGAGGCAGGGGACTTTAGGTCAGCTCAGGAGAGAAGTTGGAAGTCCCTGAGAGGCTCTGAGCATCGGGGGGCGGGAGGGGGGCAGTTTTCACTCACTTATCCAAGGCAGACCTAGGTGGAGGGTGGGGGGTGGTCAATGATCATCATGCACTGGGGAGAGTCTGGCCAGGGTTCCCCCTTTTACTCTAAGATCCTAAGTTACTGGTGCTCCCTGTGGGGCTGCAGAGACCCACTCCCCCCTCTCTCTCTGCCTGTGGTACTTCCCGAGAGAATGGGATCAAAGCTTCAAAAGTTCAACGCACTGCACCTGTTGAACCGTAGTTATTCCCCCAAGAAACAGGATCAGAAGTTGCCTCTGTTTTGCGCGGACACACAGCCAGCCAGGGACACACCGATCCCAGAGACGGACTGAATGTATCACGAATGTTATAGTAACACTTGGCCCCGCCCCCTGCCTATAAAAGGTGCTCGGTAAACACGGCCGTGATTTCTATTTTTATGACCAGCTCCCTCTCCAGAACGTCACCATTTCTGCATGTTTTCATACGCGCTGCCTCCCCTAAGACACACCTGCGAATGGAGTGTGGGTTAGTGCCCTATCTGGCTGCCCAGCTCGGTTTCACATTTAAGGCGGCAAGTCTCTTGTGTTCAGTCCAGAAGGTTCTGTTTTTAGGTTACGGGTTCTATAGAAAACCACGGAAATCAGGCACCCCTGGAGGGGGAGTGTCTGTTGTGTAGAGTCTCTGAGTCCCTGCAGAGGAGAGTCCAGCTGGTTGAAAGCAAAGGTGTCCACCGGATAAAAGAGGGTGTGTCCCTGGGGGGCACTGGGGAAGGCGGGAGGTTAATCCAGAGCCACGGGCGGCCCCCGGACGCCTGTCAGGCTGGCAGCCCGGCGCAGAAGTGCTTGGAGATGTGCGGAAGGCAGGGTGTGCCCAGGAAAAGGATGGCACTTACTGATAAAAATGATGGGTAGCCCCAACGCCATGGTAATAGAGAAGCTTTTAAGACTTTTATGTAATCATTCATGGATCCTCTAACAGCCCTGAGAAACAGGCCGATCATCACTGGTTTTGTTTTTGTTTTTTGTTTTTTTAAGTTTGTTTTTTGAGAGAGGGAGAGAGAGAATCCCAAGCAGGCTCCATGCTGTCAGCAGAGAGCCCGACGTGGGGCTCGATCCCACGAACCGTGAGGTCATGACCTGAGCCGAAATCAAGGGTCGGACGTTCAACCGACTGAGCCACCCGGTGCCCCGTTATTTTCGTTCACAGAAGAGGAGAAGGAGACGACGGAGAGGGGAAAAGATGTGTTCAGCTCACACAGGAGCGTAGGGTGGAGCTGTGACTGAGACCCTGGCCTCCTCCTCCTAGTCTGGAGCTCGGAGGTCACCAGGACCTCAGGGGGTGAAGGAACAGGGCGGGTCTGCGCTCCAGCAATTGGCAAGTGGGATTTCAAACGCACAGAGGGGGCAGCGCCTTCCCTCACTACCACCCCCTCCCCCCATATCTGGGTGAAACAGATGAAAATGAGCAGTCGTTTTGGGTTGCTGGGCTCATTTTTTTCTCCTCCCGTTCCCACTACCTGTCTCCCTGAGCCCCTGGGATCAGCTAAACATACTTAAACACGGGTGGTTTTTAACGCTTCTGAAATGGTTTCAGCTCAAAGCTACATAAGAGGCTCTGACTCAACACTGGTGGGTCAGGGGAAAGCACACAGACCAGACCCAGCCATTGTCATTGTCACCGTTCTGTGCCTCTCCACACGAGTGGCGTACTAGCTAACAGGTACTGAGCGTGTACGAGGAATCAGGCACTTTACTACACGTTGTAAATAGAAACGGTCTCCCTGGGTCCTGACTCAACCCTGTGAGGCTGGTGCCATCGTATCCCTCACTGAGCAGGTGGGAAAAGCGAGGCTTAGCGGGATTATGGAACTTGGTCCGGGTCCCTCTGCCAAAAAAAGGAAGGCGTGGCACTCAAGTGTGTGCTCAGCCACCGGGCCACTTGTCCCCCCGAGCGGATGGATGTCAGCACCAGCAGTGGCCTCTGTTTCTGGATCACGGTGAGGGGAAACACAGTGACAGTCTTCCACGGGAACTTTCTCTAAAACCCAACTCCTGACGGTTCACGCGTTTGCTCATTCAATGAAACGTTCCTTCAACAAGCACGTACCGTGGCAAGGTCTGGCACTGGGTTCGGGGCTGTGAACATCAGAATAGGAAAACATGGCCCTTGCCCGTCAGGGAGCTTGTCATAGGACCACTTCAGCAAATGGATGGAGGGGCGCCTGGGTGGCTGTCAGTTAAATGCTCGACTTTGGCTCAGGTCCTGATCTTGCGGTTTATGGGTTCGAGCCCCGTGTCAGGTTCTGTGCTGACAGCTCAGCATCTGGAGGCTGCTTCGAATTCTGCCTCTCTCTCTCTCTCTGTGCCCCTCCCCGACTTATAGTCTCCCTCTCTCCCTGAAAAATAAATACATAAATATTTTTTACAAACCCAAAGGGATGGGTATTTGGACAGAGAAGGAAGCGAACATTAATGGAGTACCTATTATATGCTGTGCAATTTACAGGTTATCTTACTTAATTCCTAAAGCCAGTTTGGCGAGGTGGATATTACTGCCTCCATTTTACACATGATGAAGCTATGGTGTAGAAAGATTAAGAACACTGTTGAAGGCCTACAGGTAGTGACAGTTCCGGGATCAAAACAGGTCTTATTTAATTTTTTATAAGAACATAATATTTAATTTCTTTCACAGACTGCTTCCTCGTGGGTACTTAGGCTAACACTAAGTGAACTGCTATATGCTAAACGTTCACATTTCCTGGAAGAAAGAAGCCATAAATGTTGTCAGTTAGTGGCAGAGGCAGGGCTGGGAATCGTCAGGACAGAAGATCCAAAATATAGTTATCAAGAATAGGGACTCTGATTTTGATTATTTAATTTTTTCCCCCCAAATACCTTACCTGCATCCACAGGGTATGATACTGACACTTGTTTATGAAATAAATGATCATACCTATAATTACAATTGCCAATTGGCACACATGCATCAGGGGCGACAGTCAGTTAAGCGTCCGACTTCGGCTCAGGTCATGATCTCACGGTCCGTGAGTTCGAGCCCCGTGTCGGGCTCCGGGTTGACAGCTCGGAGCCTGCTTCGGATTCTGTGTCTCCCTCTCGCTCTGCTCCCCTCCCCCGCTCACACTGTCTCTTTATCCTTCAAAAATAAATAAACATCAGGAAAAAAACTGGGGTCCAATCAGTCTTATCAACTATTAAGTTATTTCATAGTGATGGCATCTAACCTTGTCCTGCAAGATGCCGATCAATAACTGGTTCACAGTTGCCCAGCACATGCGCAGCCCAACCTGAACTCCCCTCTGACTTCACTTGAGCTTTGTTTCCAACAAATTCCCATGAAGTGAGGTCAGAAGAGGTGTTATTTTCAGACTCACGTGCCTGTCTGCACACCGCCTACCCGCCCCTTGTCTCTCCCTCCACCGAACGGGGTCAGTTTCAAAAGGAGGGTATGTGGGGAAACCACAGTGAGTCCAGGATTTGAAGAATTCAGCTGAGGGTCTTCTACCAGGAGGACGGATCGTTAGCACAGGATTCTTGGGTGCGCTTTGAAGGAGAACGTAAGGCAAAGGGTGACCGCGGAGTCTCACGTATAAACGCCTCACTGTGCACACCAAGCCCTCCACGGACTCTGCCTCACCCTCAAGCACTCGGTTCCCCGACTCTTGTCTCTTAAACCTTTCTCCTGTTTGTTCCTTTTCCTGCAAGGTCAACTCTACCATCAGGTACCTGGCTACTGCTTACTAACCCTTGACACTCCCCATTGGTTTTGTCTCCTGCAGGAAGCAGTCTTTGGCCTGGCCCCGAACGCCCCGTACGTAACTATATCGTGGCACCTTCCGCATTCTACTTAAGCGTCTGCGTTTCCCCACGAACTGTGAGCTACTTGAAGCAGAGATCATTTTTTATTTTCTTTGTAGCCCAACAGCGGTCGTAGTATTTGGCACAGAGTAGATTTCAAATACATTTTGAAAAAACGTATTTAGGGGCGCCTGGGTGGCGCAGTCGGTTAAGCGTCCGACTTCAGCCAGGTCACGATCTCGTGGTCCGTGAGTTCGAGCCCCGCGTCAGGCTCTGGGCTGATGGCTCAGAGCCTGGAGCCTGTTTCCGATTCTGTGTCTCCCTCTCTCTCTGCCCCTCCCCCGTTCATGCTCTGTCTCTCTCTGTCCCAAAAATAAATAAACGTTGAAAAAACGTATTTATTTTTGGGAGAACGAGAGAAGAGAGTGAGCCGGGGAGGGGCAGAGGATCCAAAGGGGGTTCCACAGTGCTAGCGATGAGCCCAATGTGGGGCTCGACCTCATAAACCAAGAGCATGACCTGAGCTGAAGTTGGACACTCAACCGACTGAGCCACCCAGGTACCCGTAAATACTTTTTTTTTTTTTTTTTTTAAGCAGGAACTTCATGAAGATGTTAAAGATATCGATATCCAGCGTGGTGGATGGGCTTTAAGCTGACACCCTAGCAATCACTGCCTTCTGGTATTTGCTCCCTTGTATAACCCCCTCCCACAGCATGCGGATGAGACCCAAGGCCTGCCCCTGTCCCAAAGAATATGACAAAGGTGCCGGGTGCCATTCCTGTGACCCCATGACGATGCACATGTAAGAATCCCCTTGGTTGCCTTGGGCAGACGGTGAGGTCTGCCGCCCGGACCCTCCCCCTCCTCACCCAGGTCCCACTTCCCTCCTTGACTTCCTCCCCCCAGGTTGCCCCGGGCCCTACCTCAGCCCTCCACACACTACAACCTTTGAGAACAGCTCAGAACCACCCCCTGATGTGAAGGCAGGGGAGCATGCAAAGAGCCAAACACACCCCCTTCCCTGGGTTCTAGGAATTAGACGCTGGAAATAAATGGTGTGCGCGGGGGGCGGGGTGCCGCACGAGGAAGGAAAAGAAGGAGGTGCGGGAAAAGACTGTGTGTCTGTCACTGGCCTGGGCACCTTTGCTCATGTGACAATACCTTCTCCGGCTTCAGGGCAGGTCTTTGAGGTATTTTTTTTTTTTTTTAACGTTTTATTTATTTCTGAGAGAGAGAGACAGAGCCCGATGCGGGGCTCGAACTCATGGACCGTGAGATCAGGACCTGAGTCGAAGTCGGATGCTCAACCGACCGAGCCACCCAGGCGCCCCGGAGGTATTTTTTAAAGCCAAGGAAGCTGAAGCTTGCGGAGGGAGGCAGATATCATTAGGGCTTAAGCTTACGACCACACAAGAGTCCAATCTAGTCACTGGCTCCCATAACTGAGACACCGTCCGGAGTGTCTGAAGCACCAAGTACGCCTGACTCATCTGTGGGTTAACTAACTGCATGGGTTTCGAGGCCGCAAGCGCTGACGAATCTTTCCACATGGTTCATTCTTCCTGCCACCTTCAAATGTCAGCCCAGGCTGCAGTCAGCCTCGAGCCGTCTTACGCCAACACACGGTATAGCTCTGGCCCAAATGCCAGGCTCGATTCCTTCCGTCCTAACCAACCGATGCTTTTCCTTAACCAGCTCGCAGGAACACCTGTCTCCTGCGTCCAGCGCCCTCCGTGATGACAGGGAAAGGGGCACCGCAATGGCTGGTTACAGACGATTCCTCCAATTATCTCCAAACCCGGGAAACCGACAATCAAATGCAACCAGGGAGGAAAAAACCAAAAGCCGATTATCACGAAGTACCCACGTTCAGACCCGGGTTGTCGTTAAACCACAGATTTACAAAAGTGCTTTTTGGTCTGTTTTCTTTTTTCTAAATATAAATCTCGTCTTAGAATCGTAGTACCTTGAGCCTGAGTTGACAAAGGCTGAACTGACTGTCCCTGGCTCAGAAGAGGACCCTGGGAGGGAGAGATCAGGAGGTCAGGGTTGAGAACTACTTCGGCATCATTCAGCTGCGGAGGGCACGCCCTTCTCGGAGGAATGATCCTTGTTGACACTGTAGGCTCTTCCGAAGCTGGCTGGCAAAACCCCCTAGGTGCCAGACCATCACCATGAGCGGCCACACTCTGTAACCCTAGCTGCTTCCCCCCCACACCGACCCATAGCCCAATCCTCATTTGTCTTAAAAAAAAAAAAAATTACAAAATGTTCAGACCCTTTCCACAGAAGGGTCAACTGATACCTAAAGTCATCTGAGTCTTTTATTTATTTTTAAATTATTTTTTAAATGTTTATTTTTGAGAGAGAGAGAGAGAGAGAAAGCCCAAGCAGGGGAGGGGCAGAGAGAGAGGAAGACACAGAATCCAAAGCAGGCTCCAGGCTCTGAGCTGTCAGCACAGAGCCCGATGCAGGGCTCGAACTCAAAAACCGTAAGATCGTGACCTGAGCCGAAGTCAGATGCCAAACCGACTGAGCCACCCAGGCTCCCGTATCTGAATCTTGTGGACAAGGTGGAACTCAAGAAGCTAGGAGGAGAGAAGACGCTGCATTTTCCTTATGCTTAGGTATTAAACTGTATGCACAGTGTTAGAAAGAAACCCCAAATGGAGTACCTTTTGCTAATTCCCACCAAGGCTTTCCTGACAGTTCCAGCCTCTCCCAGGAAGGAAGTTTTAAACCAGTCTGGAATGCCCTGATCAGCACTACTGAGGTAATCAGCCTGATGAGACCCCCTTCTCCTAAGGGAAGGTGACTTGGCCTTGAACAATCCTTTCTTTTCTTTTGCTAATAAACCCAGGCCCGCGTCTGCCTAGAAACCCCTTTCAGTTTGTACAGCCCCTGGGTACTCCTCTCCACTGGCTGGATGGGACGCTGCCTGGTTCATGAATTGTTGAATAAATCTGATGAGATCTTTATTTTTTTTCATGTTGATTTAATTTTGAGAGAGAGAGAGAGAGAGAGCGAGCGCGAGCACGAGCAGGGGAGGGGCAGAGAGAGAAGGAGACAGAATCCGAAGCAGGCTCCAGGCCCCGAACTGTCAGCACAGAGCCCCACGCAGGGCTCGAACTCACAAATCGCGAGACCGTGACCTGAGCCGAAGTCACTCAGGCACCCCATGATTAGATCTTTAACTTCACTCAGTGGAATTTTGTTTTCCAACAATGGCGATGTGCAGTTTGGGCTGACAGCGGGTATTAACTTCATTAAGTACGCTTAAGAGCTTTGGGGCTTTGCTGGAGATGTTCCCTGTTGGACTGGGAAGGGGGCGACATTGTGCCGTCTTAACTTCCCCATTTTTATAGAGCAGGGGACTGAGGCTTAGAGAAGAAACATGACTTCCTTAAGGTCATGGGGAGTTGGTGCAGAGCCTAACCCAGGACTTACATATCCTTGTCATGTGCCCCTCCCTCCACCACAACCTAGATCTTCTTCCCCCCACTTCTGGATGGTGCAGCCCTCGGGCGGGGAAGGACGGAGGTCAGCTAAAATTAGGGTCCTAGCTCTGTCACCAGTGTGCCCCCGAGCAAGTCCCCTGACTCTCCAGAGACTGTGGAAAAATGCAAAGAGACTTAGATGGATGGCGGGGGCCCTTCCAGTTCTAACAGCCTGCGTGTGCTGTGGATACTCTTTTTCTAGCCACCGGGAGAGGAAGCTGGGCTCTGTGCTTAACCGTACCAGGCAGGGGAGCCTGGGTGGCTCGGTCGGTTAAGCAGCAGACTTCAGCCGGGGTCATGAGTTCGAGCCCTGCGTCAGGCTCTGAGCTCAGAGCCTGGACCCTGCCTCGGGTTCTGGGTCTCCCTCTCTCTCTCTCTGCCCCCGCCCTGCTTGCGTTCCCTCTCTCAACAATAAATAGGATTAAAAACAATTTTTGAAACCTCACCTTACCAGGCACAAAGGATAAAGGGGTAAAGCCGAGATGCTGGGTACGGGGCTGATGACGAGAGGTGGCCTGACCGTGAGGGGTGGCCTGCGAGGGAGGGAGGGTGCAGGTCCCGAGAGAGTCCTCGGTGGGAACTGACACCAGAAACCGAAGCCGGAGTCACACCTACAACAGCCAATGCGACTGTAAAGCAGCCACACAGCAGCCACCTTAAAGTGCTCTCCTCTCTTGAGGTGGCAGCCCCAAGCCCCACTCTGCTTTGTCCCACCCCGGAGGCACCATCTACTCTCCCCAAGCCCCTCAGGCTCGGTCTGACCCCTTTAGCTGCTTGCCGGTAGGCAACACTGGCCGGGTTCCCCTAATTCCTGTTCTGTGTTCAGCGGTTAAGACCCAAAGAGAATGATTCTTCAGGAAAGTGAGGTGCTATTTTTAGTTTATCAGCAAGGCAATTTCCTTAGGAAGAGAGGAAGCTTCTGGAGTGGCAGCGACATGCTCGAGGGACAGGCTCCACTATCCCCAGAGAAAGGCTTCCTCCCCTTGGACTTCGCTTTTCTCAGCAGTTGAGCGCACGGTTGGGATCCCCCCTCACTACCGTGTGTAAAACCGTCCCTCGAGAACGGGGGACATGCTCGCCACCAGCCACACGTTACATGCCACTAAAACTTCAGTTCCTGGCCACACTAGCCACGTTGCAAGTGCCCGTGGATGCCACGTTGGCAGTGCAGACGTGAACATTCTCATCATCACAGAACATGTGACTCCAGGATGTAAGCTCCGCCGAGGCCAGGGACTTGGCCTTGGTCATTTCCGGATCTCAAGTACCTAGGAAGTGCCGGGCACATAACTAGCACTCAACCTGTTGCATGCATACATTGAATTCATGGATAGGCAGGTTGGATGGGGCAGAGAAGAAGGTACCATTGGGCTAGGAATTCAAAATGACACAGCAGATTTCTAAGAAACTCTGCCTGCTCCCAGCATTCCTTCTCTAAGAAGTTTCTGAGCACCCATCGGTGCTCCCCAAGGAAGGACAGGAACACCACCACCGCTAAGAGAAGACGCAGTCAAATGTAATAGAAGGGGCAGAGGATGGGGAAAGGCAAGACCCAGGCTCTAGTCCAGATTGCATTCAGAAGGGCGAGTGGGGGAGAGTCAACCCCCTGGAGTCTCAGTCTCTTCAGCTATAAAAGGGGACTAATAATACTGTCTCCAAGGATTTGTTTGTAGGAAGGAACGATAGAACAGAAAGTACTAGGGGAACTGTAAAGAGTTGGATGTTTGTATTATTAACCTTGACCTCAAGTTGCCTTTGAGCCTCACTGCCCCGGCCTTTAAGAGTATTTGCCTTCTCCAAATGGGGCCGCCCGCCCCCGCCCCGCATCATTACTTCAACGCAACTAGCTTTGTACGGTAGACTGTTTTCCCTTCAGTGGATTCCGTGGTCTAGTATACACATTTACATTTCAAATATCTTGTGTTTGTAAGGAATAATTCATTCTTTTCCCCATTTGTTGTACTTTAGAGCTTGTTACAGTTTCAGGAACATAAAATTTTAGTTAGTTGAGGCTTGACTCTAGAGACCGGGCTTTTTTGGGTTGTAGCAATTGGTCCCACCCTGGATCAAAGCTCTAGGACCCCCATTCTTCATCTAGAAGCTTCTCACACTGGTCTAGGAGGACGGATAGCAAGGGTGGCTGTCATGTGGAGCTCAGTGACTGAAGACGGTATTCTAGGGAAAAGCAGAGCGCTGTCATTAGGCAAGATCATCCCAGACGACGATCCCAGGCTCCCAAGCCACTGCAGAAGGCCTGGGTGTGTGGCCCCAGATTTCATCCCCTTCATAATAAATACCACCTCCCCAGGGGAGAGCCGGGATTATAGCCAGGCAGCCACTGCCTGTGTGAGGCCCACGCCAGCACAACAATTCTGGCTGAGTATAAACAGAGGGCCCAATTAAAACACCTAATTACAGGGCAGGCTGGAACCAGGAGGGGGACTTTGTTGGTGGCCCTGAAGCCTGACGACAGACAGGCTCCCGGCATCTCCCCGGTCGGCCACAGCCTGAAACGAGCTTCCATGGGGACAGATGGACTGAAGGACAGAGAAGGCAGAGAAGGAGCTTCTTAGTTCCGAGGGCTGTGGAGAATCTTCTGCCAAGGAGCATCTAGGCAGCTTCCTGGAAGACGCTCCTGAGTGCGAGAGCATTAGGATTTTACATTTTGGGGGACCCTGTTGCCTCATCTATAGAATGGAGTATCTAATTCACAGGATAACGAAGAAATAAATGCTGTCGGGAGTAACTTCGAAACTTTCTGCCCTTGGCTAAATGCTGCAACAGATTATATGCTTTCCCCCAAAGCGGGGGGAGGGGCGGCAGCAATGTTGTGAACTGCAGTGGCCCAAAACCTGGGCACAAAATACAATTCCCCCTCCAACCTGGGGGTGCTCGTCCCTCTTGCCAGGCACAGAAATACGGCCGTTCAGTCAACTCTACCTCAATCGTGGCATACAGTCGGTGCTTAATGTATGTCTTTCTCAGCGCTACTCTATAAAATGGGTTTCTGCGCTTTCTTCCTAGGGTCTCAAAGCAGGTTTATACAGTTGTCTGTTAGGCCGACCTTCCTAAGAGGCTGACGAGAGGGACAGACATCTGTCTGTCTGATGGAGAATAGGGGCTCTGTGTCCAAGTGACACGCCCCAGCCCCCCTAGAGCTGGGACGGGGACCGTAAAAGACAAGCATCAGGATCACCTCCTCTTGGACTCGCCCTCAAGGCGCTGTCGAAAGTGAACACTCCGGAAACGGAGAACCGAGTAACAAGCCCCAGGTAGAATTCGGATGGAGCCCGGGTTCTAAGCTTCTCTGGAATCATCTCACGGGGCTCTTTTGGCTAGGATGCTGCTTCTGCGCTATCAAAGGACGGATGGGTTGGGTCCCTCGCTCCATGGAGGGTGATACCATCGGTCTCACATACCACTGGCTGAGGGCAGGTCTTTGGGGCCTTCGAGGTTTAGGTGAAAGCCACAGCAACAATGGCGTGTGACTGTAACTGAGGGTCAGTTGTGCCTGGGACTGGAGAAAACAGCTTGCCCCTGCCAACCAGCCTGAGCAGGGGGCCAGAAAGGGGGCCCTGCAAAGGAGCCCCATCTCAGCAGTGGGCATCCACCCTGGCAAGCGTGTTTCATCAGCAGACCAGCATTCTGACCGGGGGACGGGAGTCATACTACCAACTACGCTGAGCCCCAGGTCGTCAGAGGCTCTGGCTTTGAGCCCTGGCTCTGCTATTTAACCACGATTTGGGGGGAACCTCTTTGGGCACTGCTATCTCATCCGTACAAGCAGAATGATAGCGAGGACTCCACGGAGCTCCTGTTACAGTGTAGAGACCGTGTGGCCTAGGGGTCAGACCCCTGGCCTCGAGAGACAGACTTGGATTTGAACCCTGGCCCGCCACTTACTCGTTAAACTTCACTGCAGAGGGCTAACCTCTAGTCTTCCTGCCTGGCACCAGGGGATGGTAGTAATACATCAGAGTTGTCTGGAGGCTTTCACGGACGGTGCCTGGTGCGCGGGGGGCACTCTGTAAAGTCTGGCCGTTAACGTTGCAGACCTAAGACGCAAAGCACAAATGCACATGCAAACGATCGTGGTTCTTTTCCAGGCTTGGGCAAGCGTGGCCAACATGTGCAGCGCTTTGCAGAGCGTAAGTGCGTAATGAGTATCTGCTCCGCGGTAATTACGGCAGCCTTAGCAGCAGCTTTGCTCTGGAATTCGGCTCAGAGATAAGTATCGTTTGCAGTTAACTACATTCCAGGCTGCCAGCCCTACAAATTAGACCGCCTAAAGATATGCTGTGCATGATCGGGCTGCAGCCCAGGGGAGGGTTTCTGGTGACAGAGAAAGCCACAAGGGATCCGACCTCGGGACTGTCGATGTGTCAGCAAAGACTATTCGTCCCACAGGGAGGAGAAACATACCGCCGTGTGGAGCTGGGGCGTGCGCTGTGCGGGGACCACTCTGGGACCAGGACACGCAGCTGTCCCAGGCTGTCTGTCAGCAAAGAAAGCCGAGGGCAACCCCTCCCTGCTCTCTTCCCCGTGTCTCCATCCCTCAGTGCCAGCCAAGAACTTGGTAGGTGGCAAACGGGGTGCGCAAGTGACCCAGGGACAGGGGACCCGTGGCGTGGGGCTGCTGAGAAAGGGGCGGTAGCTCCTCTCCTCCAGCCATCCTCCGACCTGCAGGATGGGAGTTCAGAGCTACGCACGGCCTTCCGGAATGAGGATTTCATCAGCTGCCAACCACTGCGTGTGAACGCTCTACCTTCTCTTATTTGCCACGTGCATTCCTTCAAGCACATTCTTCCCCCCCATCTCCGCGATCTGGGGACTCACTGAGCAGATACCCTCTTCCCAGTTAACATGAAAGCCGTCAGGAAGTGCTTCTCATGAGTCACTCCTCGCACAAAGCTCTCTACCTTCCTGTGTCATGCAATCCTTACAACAAACAGCTCAGGACGATCATCCCTTAGACAAGTGAGGAAACAGATGCTCAGGGATGCTAGGGAGCTCGGCCAAGGCAATAGGATTTTATTTTATTTTTTAAAGCCTATTTATTTTTGAGAGAGAGAAAGAAAACACGAGTGGGGGAAGGGGAGAGACAAACAGGCAGACACACACACACACACACACACACACACACACACACAGAATCTGAAGCAGGCTCCAGGCTCTGAGCTGTCAGCACAGAGCCTGACACAGGGCTGGAATTCACGAACCGTGAGATCATGACCTGAGCCGAAGTCGGACGCTCAACCGACCGAGCCACCCGGGTGCCCCTGTTGTTGTTTTTAAGTAAACCTCTATGCCCAACTCATGACCGGGGGGGGGTCAAGAGTCCCATGCTCTACTGACTGAGCCAGCCAGGGGCTCCAGTAGGAGGCTTTTAAATTATAGAGTCGGGATTTGAACCCGGGCAGTTGGTCGGCGTCTCTGTCCGTTCCTGTGCTGTAAAGCCTAAGCCTGGCAGACTCCCTTTGTTCTTCCACACTGGGGCGTTCCAATGTTTTCATCACGTCTCTATAAAGAAACCTTTCTAACCTCTTGGTTGCCCCAGTGCCCTTCCCTGGACTTTCTCCAGCATTGGTTTTTATCTCTCAATGCGCAGGAGCCCAAACCACCCAGCTGCTGACCCTACTGTTTACACAGAGCTTGGCAATAGGTCATCTCACTTTGTTCTCCCAGCACTCCTGGTGGGGGCTCAGGCCAGCCAGGTCACAGAGCCAGGCTCAGCCCAGGACCCATGTGCCGCCGGCACACCCTTCTCCCCTCCCAGCTAAGGCTGCTTCTAGGTGCCGGGCTCAGCACTGTCCCCCCAGGGTACCCTGCATGTCTAGAAGGAGAATAACATTCCCAAAGCTTACCGGCTGAGGTCCCAGGCCAATTCCACCCCTGAAGTCACTCTGGGTCCATTCATTCCTTCCTTCATTCATTCTATTCTCAGTGCATAAGCTCTCGCTTGGATGATTTTAGAGGTTCTCTTGGCTGCGGTTTTTGCGCCCCTGCTTTCCATTCTCCAATTACCAGCCCCCGTCCCCCACCACAGAGGCCACAACAATCTTCCTAAAATATTAACCTGGATCATGCCATGGTCTTGCTGACCCTGAGCTCCCATTGGCTTTACCTACCTCTCCCGCTGTTACCCCCGCACCTGTTACCTTTCTACGACGCAGCCCTGCTTCAGCCACTGGAACCCCGTGGTTGCCCGAAATACCCTGAAGCCCTCTCTGTCGAACCTTTGTCCACTTGGCTTTTTCTAGTGGGACTGTCCATACTTCCTCTTTTCTGTCTAGTGAACTTAAAATTAATTGAATGGAGTGACTCCCAGGTCCCTGCTCTTTCTTGCCAATGCTAATCAGAGAGAGGCAGCATCTTGTATCTCAGATAAGCCCTGCCTAAATGCAGGGCCTTAAATTTGTTCGCACTGAAGCATGTCAAGTCCTATCTTAGGAGTTCCTCCAATGGTCTACCCCCCTGGCAGGGCACTTCCCCTCCAAAAGAGCTCTGAGTCATCTACAGATATGCAAGTTTCACTCCGAACTTCCTTTTCCAGATCATTCACAAATATGTTAAAGAAGCCCAGTCATGGGGATGAAAAGTACATCACAGGCAACAAAGTCGATAATGTTGTACAAACGTCGTGTATGGTGACAGACGGTAATTACTACATTTGTTGTGCCGAGCATAACGGACAGGGTTGTCCAATGATTATGTTGTACACCTGAAACTAAGATGGCCCTGGATGTCAACTCTATTTCAAGTTTTTAAAAAAGGATAATCTTGGGGCGCCTGGGTGGCTCAGTCGGTTGAGCGTCCGTCTGACTTCGGCTCAGGTCACGATCTCACAGTTCGTGGGTTCGAGCCCCGGGTCGGGCTCTGTGCTGACACCTCAGAGCCTGGAGCCTGCTTCAGATTCTGTGTCTCCCTCTCTCTCTCTCTCTGCCCCTCCCCCGCTCATGCTCTGTCTCTCTCTCTCTCTGTCAAAAATAAATAAACATAAAAAAATTTTTTTTAAAAGGTGAGAGAGGGAACGTTCATTCATCCATTCATCTATCCCACATGTGTTAAGCATCTGAGAAGGACTGGGTTTTTGTGCCAGGCTCTGGGAAATTCAGCGATAGAGAAGACATAATTCCTGGCCTCAAGGAGCTCAGGTGGGACTGAAGACAATCGCGGTGCTCAGTGATGCATCTACACGGTCATTTACAGATTAACTTTGCCCCCAGAGTGGGCAGGACTTGAGCTGGGCCTTGATGGATGAGTGGAATCTGCCATCCAGACAAGAAGGGAGAAGGAACGGCAGACACACTGTGGGAAAGAGGGAAGGGGCTTGGAGGTGCAAGGTGGCCAACAGTGGGCTAGGAGAGGGGGCACAGGAGGAGAGAGGCACCTTACCCTTGTTCACGTTCTCACATGTTTGTTTCCAAAAGACTGTGTCAATAATATTACCTTAGTGATAACATTCAATATGAAAAGGCATATGGACTATGGCCTTCCCTCTGCCAGTAGTCAGAAAAAGCTAGAGCCTCAATTAGAAAACTAATGAAAGAAAAGGAATTTATTCTGCCATCCTACGCTAACAACACCGCCATATTTCCATACATATTTGTGGGATCGTGATGGTATCCCCCAGCGACTGTAATCTCCCCGAGAGCGGAGACTTTGTAATGATCTGCATTGACTCTCAAGAGCCTTGACTTCCTGGTACATAGTAAGCACCCCATGAATACTTCCTGCTGGTTGCCAGGAACCAGCGTAGGTCCTTGGGGTAGAAAAAGAGACTTAGATGCACTGCCTGCCATCCAAGTGAAGGGCTGAGTCTGCTCTACTGTGTTCTAGTTCCTTAGGAAGCCAGTTTTGGACTGGTAAAGAAATTGTTTCTGTTTTACAGGTTGGGGAAAAAAAGACATTGGGGCGCTTGGGTGGCTCAGTCAGTTAAGCATCCGACTTCAGCTCAGGTCATGATCTCACGGTTCGTGGGTTCGAACCCCACGTCGGGCTCTGTGCTGGCAGCTCGGAGCCTGGCGCCTGCTTCGGATTCCGTGTCTCCCTCTCTCTGCCCCTCCCCTGCTTGTGCTCTGTCTCTCTCTCTCTCTCAAAAATAAATAAAATGTTAAAAAAATATATTTAAAAAGCATGTCATACAAATAAATGAACAAATAAACGGGAAAAATGAAATAAAGTTGTTCTTAGACCTACAAAAGCTGAAAGAATTCATTGCCAGCATACCAGCAACTACAAGCAATGTTAAAGGTTGCAAAATAATTTTTTTTTTTTTGCAAAATAATACTTTAGGTTATGTATATAACTATTCTTATTGTCTCTTTAAATAATAGACTTTAAAAAATAATACTGTAGTTTGTACATAAATGTAAAATGCAGGGGGGCGCCTGGGTGGCTCAGTCGGTTAGGCATCTGACTTTGGCTCAGGTCATGATCTCACCGTTCATGAGTTCGAGCCCCGCACTGGGCTCTGTGTTGACAGCTCGGAGCCTGGAGCCTGTTTCGGATTCTGTG
Organism: Herpailurus yagouaroundi; assembly: GCF_014898765.1. Lineage (NCBI taxonomy): Eukaryota > Metazoa > Chordata > Mammalia > Carnivora > Felidae > Herpailurus > Herpailurus yagouaroundi. The sequence continues at coordinate 14,370,123 of NW_024412402.1, read as the reverse complement.
TCTCCCTCTCTCTCTGCCCCTCCCTTGCTCAAGCTCTGTCTCTCTCTCTCTGTCTCTCAAAAAATAAATAAATGTAAAATAAAATAAAAAATAAAATAAAATAAATAAAAAGATCTTTCTACAAGCTGAGAGAGGAGTTCTCCAGTTGACAGGAAAGGCCCCAGCAGCCCTCCTGGGCAGGCTCACAGACACTGATCTCACAGCGTGCCTTCCTCTGGTTACGCAGGCAGCCGGGTGTGCTGGGAGGGCAGGAGCACTGGCATCCCCTGTGGGGGCGAGCCCTCCACCTCAGCTGCCTTCCCCAGGGGGTGCGACGCACCCATGCTCATACACACACACACACACACACACACACACACACGCACGCACGCAGCCTGAGCTGTTAAAGTGACAGCACTCACATTTTCCATTTATTGGTGATTTCAAAACAGGAAGCCTCTGTGCGGAGAGGGGAGGAGTCGGCCAAGGGAGAGCTGCTGCAAAGGGGCCCAGGTGCATAGGCGGGACTCAGGCGGGAGATGTCCCTGGCGCCGGTCTCCACGGACAGGAAAGGCCCCGGGCCCAGCCCAGCTCCTAAGCAGCATCGGTCTGGGGCCCGGCTGGGGCTGTTCAGCGGGCCAGGCAGCAACAAAGACGAATCTCTCCCTGGGGCAGGGGTTTTCTGTGAGGAAGAAGGGAGCACCCTATGCCTTCCTGTCTGCCAGCGCAGAGTCCCTTCTGAGGAAACCTCCTCGGGAGCCCTCCAGGACTGACTCCTGAGGGCCGCTGTCCCTGGCCCCTGAGGCCCTCTGCGACTTAACTCGGCCATGCCCCTTTGCAGTGGAATATTCTGTCTGATGCCCTGTCCCCACCCCACTCTAACATGCAATTCGCCAGGGTTTCTAGTCTCAGCTCCTCGCGGCACCTCGCGTTTTGCAAAGTTGTTTCATCACCAGCGTGTCCTTCTATCTTCAGGACAGCTCCCCGAGGTTGCAAACGGCATGCCCATTTTACAGAGGGGGAAGCTGGGAGCAAAGAGAGTAAGTAAGCCACGTGTGCCGGCGTTCCAGAAGCAGACCTTCTGATCTCAGACTCTTCACTTTCAAGGAAGTCCCAACTGCTATCTCCTACCTGGCTCTGAACCCAAGGTGTGTCTAAGATGGCCAGGGACGCGAGAACAGCCGGGGAGAAGAGTGAAGGTAAGAAGGGCCGAAAGGCGAGAGGGCATAAAGCACACCCACGGGCTGGCGTGGCGAACAACCAGGCACAGCCTGGGCCACGGGGGCACCAGCTTTACCCCGTCTCTCCTACGTCTATGTGCACATAGAGGAAACCACACACACACACACACACACACACACACACACACACACACACACACAAATCCTAGCCGGCCTGGCACCAGGAAGGGGGTAGGTCCATTTCCACAGTTTAATTGCCTTGAGGAGCTTGGGGGTGATTTCCACAACTTACAGAGAAAGACGGAGAGGGAGCCACGGTAAGAGGACATTTCTAGGGGCAAATGACATTTCTAGGGGCTTTGCTTTCTCTGGCTCTCTGGGAGAAGGGGTTAAAAAAATCATCATTTCCCTCAGCAGTGACCTTGCAGAGGAAGCTGCATGCTGTGCTTCTGCCACAGGGTGCTCTGGAGGGCAGAGGAGGGGTGTCCACAGGCTGTGGCCAGCCCAGGACAATAAAATCTGGTGATAGCATGCCAGTGGCTGGAAGGAGACAGGAGGGGACAAAAAAAAAAAAAAAAAGAGCAGGCTGGATTTTTCCGCCAGGCTAGCGTTTCTGTCAGACCACAACCTCCTTTTCTTGGCGCCCTCCCCTTTCAGGTTTCACAGATTGAACAGCCGGGACCCATAAAAGGGGACGTCGCGGGTCACAGGAAAAAGGATGGGTTCGACTCAGGGGAAGCCCTGGAATTTCCTTGCCTGGAGATCTTCAAGACTCAAATGAGAGTCTCCTGAACCCGGGAGGATTTCTTGCTCTTCTCCTTGGCCTCTTTCCCTTCCCCTGTCTGGAATGCTCTCCAAATCTCTTTCTCGAAGTCCCGTCCTTTTCTTAAAAGCCTCTCCTGACCCTTCCAGGCTTCAGGGCTCCCTGAGGCCAGAGACCATGACCCTAGAGCCTTGCTGACCGACAGTGAGAAAGCAGACGCCCGAGAGGACCCTGGGTCCCACCCAACTCTGAGGGTCTGTCATCACAGTCTTTGACGAGGGTGGGGAGCGCCTTCTCAAGGTTGTGCTCTCGTGTCTGACAGGAGAGGTTAAACTCCAGCTTGTGTGGGTGGCGAAAAGATCTGGGCCAGAGGGGAGGACGGTTGTCCTAGAAGAACTGGGTTGGGTCACACACCAAGGAATTGCTCAAGGCTGGTTTCGCCGGTCAGCAAAAGGGTCCAGGAAGCAGAACCCGTGGGAGGGAAAAGAAACTGGGCTGCTCACTCCAAAAGCCTGGCCACCCAAGTTCAGCAAGTTCACGTTCCTGGGGCCTTGTGGGAGGGAAGGGGAACAGCTGGGCTCCTTGCTATAGGTCTGTGCTTTTCCAAGCAAAGCGTCACGGAGCCTCATCATCCAAAGAGATCAACACGCCTACTGGGGGACTAACGAAGATCTCCAATCTGGAGTATTCGATTACCAACGCAGGTCCTGGGCACTGGGAGGTTGAAAAACCACCATACGAACGGAGTTAGATCTGAAAGCAAGGGGCTTGATCTCTCACCACACACATCAGCTGAACTGTGCCGTGAACCTGATGTTTGTTTATTAGTAAACAACCAGCACCAGTGTGCTATTTTTGTGGTCGATTTCTTTGTTTGGGTTCATTTCCTTTTTGAAACATTTCATGAATATATTTGTACCACAATCAAATTCATGATTCTTAAAATTCACTAGGAGGCAAAACACAAAACAAAACAAAACTCAGAGCATGAAAATATTCTATGAAAGGAGAGTAAATGGAACAGATTTTTTTTTTTTCTGTGCAAGTTTCTTGTAGAAATCTGAATCCCGTCACAACTTTTCGTCCTTAAACTAACTGGAGGCTAAAGCCTATCTTTATTCCTTGATTTTTAATTGGAGAATACATTTGATCATTTTTAAGCTGAAAACAGTAAACGACTTAGAAGTACTTTTCTACCTCATTGGGGTTTACTTTGATGACTGAAAATCAAGGGTCTCAGGATGCTGTTTGCAAGTATGTAGGAACCAAAATTTCTAAGAACAACAAGCTTTTAAGTTAGGTCTCTTATCCCAAACCTCCTGTCTCATTTACACAATTATCTCCCACTAAAACATGCTGAAAACATGCGTGGGGGCACCTGGATGGCTCAGTCGGTTAAGCGTCGGACTCTTGATTTCGGCTCAGGTCGTGATCTCACGGTTCGTGGGTTCGAGCCCCGCATGAGGCTCTGTGCTGACAACGTGGCGCCTGCATGGGATTCTCTCTCTCTCTCTCTCTCTCTCTCTCTGCCCCTCCCCACTCGCTCTCAAAATAAATAAAAGTAAACTTAAACCAGTGTGTCTAAAGAGGGTCCTATCTCACTTTAAAAGGAATGCAGTTACATTTTTATAAAAAAATAAACATGCAAAGATGAATCTACTAATGCCACATCTGGCCTCATCCCCCCAGAGGCATCATCCCCCACTCTGCCTTCCACTTTGCTACCCCACTGCCCGCAGGAGCCAGCGCCCAGCTCGCCTGCCACGATGCTTCAGAGTCCACAGACCCTCGAGTAGGATGGTCTGAGTTCAGATCTTTGCTGTGTCATCGGGTGATTGCGGGCAAGTTACTCAAGCCCTCTAAGCATCGCTTAGCTCCCGTGTAAGATGGGGGCAGTCGTGGGACCTGCCTCTTAAGGTTGTTCTGGGACTCAAACGAACTAAAACAAAGCACTTAGCACCCTGCCTGGCCCATACTGGACTCTCAGTGAACATTTTGTGGGCATTCTCATCCTGGAACAGCAAATGATTCACACTTCTCGGGGCCAAACGTCCTCTTTCAAATTACATGCTGGTTCCTCGAGAAGACAGGTCAGGAAAGCCCGTCCCCTTTTTCTTCACCTGGGAAAATGAAGCTCTCACATCAGGAGTCCATTCAAATATCAGTTTTGCTAAAGTATTTTCTTTAAAAAAGATTTTTTTTTTAATGTTTATTTTTGAGAGAGACAGACAGACTGTGAATAGAGGAGGGGCAGAGAGAGAGGGAGACACAGAATCCAAAGCAGGCTCCAGGCTCCGAGCTGTCAGCCCAGAGCCCGATGCAGGGCTTGAACTCATGAAGAGTGAGATCATGACCCGAGCCAAAATCAGATGCTTAACCAAATGAGCCACCCAGGTGCCCCTGAAGTATTTTCTTGTAGCTGCCCATCCCCCACCCACTTTGAAGCTGGTCGGTAGCTCCTACTTAACTGAGCCGTAATCGACCGAACCTATTATGTCTTTGGGTCTTGCTTTGCCGCAAAACCTGGGACCATTTAGAACGCAGAACTGAATGTTGTTCCTCTTTGCACTATGGATGCCAAGCGCCCAAGCAGACACTCAATAAATATTTATTGAATGAATAAAACAAAATGGAATCAAGTGACATCTGCATGGATGCCAGGATGTATAGAGCATATGGCTTTAGAGAAATGTAATCCATGTTACATCTTTTCCAGAAACCAGTTATTTCGGGCTGGAAATGAATTGAACCAAACCAGATGTCGTGGAAGACAGGAGAAAAAGAGAAACTGGGAGAAAAATGAGGGGAATGGTTTCGGGGTTTTGCTCGCTTTCCAGGAAGGATGTGTTCTCCATCTTGTAGGTAAATGCCTTCGCGGCTTTATGGGAAAGGGCTCCCCTTGAGCCGCTGCCCAGCCCCAAACACAAGCATCCGTGCATCAAGACACATTGGTACAAAGCACGTGAAACACGTCAATCCTCCAAATCAGGGAGGGAGCGGGGATGACACATTGGCCCTCTTCTGGAAAGGAAACTTTTTGGAAGACGAGATTGTTGTTTAATTTTAGTACAGTACAGAACCGCAGGAAGCAAAACCAGCTCTCCTGAAAATCAGGCGAGAGCAAGGCCTTCGGGTACGCTACCAAGAGTGGGAGGGGAGGCAGGACGGGAATGGGAAGGACATTGACCGAAGAGTTCATTGTACGCTAACCACCATCCTGGACGCTTGACATAAAATATAATGCGCCAAAGAACCTTAGAGGTAGACAGTACCACCCCCACTCTCTTGATGGGGAAACTGAGTCTCAGCCAGGTTAAATGACCGAGGCAAGGTCGCACGCTCCCAAGTGGTTTTTTGCTCCGTCTTAAAACTCTTCCGTCGACAATCACAGTGTGGATAGCTTTTCCCTAAATCCTTCTCCGCTAGGGTCCGTCCCTCCCTCCCTCTTCTGTTAATTTTCCTGAAACAAGGTGAGCTAAACGTATTCCTTTAAAACTGTCAGCGGTTCCCCTACATTCATAAAACAAAAACAGAGACGCCAACTCCATTCATGGTACATTCTTTACAGGCTCCGCTCCCCCCGTAACTCGTCCTGCCTCTTCGCAGCCATCACACTTGACCGCGGTCCCGTCATACTTCCCGCCAGCTTCTTTGGCTCATGCCTGTCCAGTGTCGTTCCCTTTATCCCCACGAAAACCAAGGCATCTTCTGCTGCACCTTCCCCTTCTTGCTCCCTGCGAACTCCTCCTCACACCCCAATGATCCGCCCCCACCCTCCATCTCACTTTTCTTACTAGAAGCTACTGCACTTTGGCGCCTCGCCGCTAAAACCGGCTCTAGAAACAGTGTGAAAATTAACGGCCCCTGTTTACTGAGCCTTTAGATGCTGATCTGAATACGGAACAATCACGCCCAAGTATAGGCGAGGCTCCGTGTAAAATTCAGTGACTTGTCTAAGGTCACTCAGTAAGTAGCAGTGAGAATCTGGGTCACTAGGGTCTGGTCCACCGGGCTTTTCGCGTTTCAGTCTCTCGTGACTTCTCATGAGCATTTCACGTCACTGACGCTCCCTTCGCCGCTCTCTGTTTTTTACTGCCCTGACCCTCCACTTTTGGTTTTTCCTCGGATTTCCCTAGCTATACCTTCTCAGCGTCCTTTGTAAGCTCGACTCCTCTGCAGGCACTTTGGTTGCTGGTATTCCTCCAGAGACTCTGTGCGGTTTTCCTTTACACATTCTGTGCGTTCTCTGGAGGAGATCTGAGCCATTCGCTGGGCTAAAAGTCCCACCTCTCCATTCCAATGTTGCCCTAGTCCCGAGGTACCATCATTTTCTCCTTCTTAACCTTTGGGCTTCCATCACATGTCCTGGAAGGTATAATCAGTACTTGAACACCTTGCTTGTACCGAAACCTCGTGTATTCAAACACCAAACTCGCCTTGCCCCCTTCCCAACCTGCTTCTTTCCAGATTCTTTTGGTTAATGCCACACCATCCACCCAACTTCCCAAGTTATAAGCTCCAGATCAACCTTGACTTCTCCGCCCTTGCTTCCTTCTCAGATGTAATTAATCGCCAAGTCCTGTCCAGGTCTGCCTCCGAAATCACACACCTGTTCTCTCCAATCTGCCGTCCCCTCTCGGTGCTAACCCACCGTCACCCATCTGACTACGGCAACGGTGTGTCTGTCCTAACAGATCTGTTCCTTCCAGCTTTGCCCTTTGCAATGTATTCTCCAGTTATGCAGTAATCTCACCACTCTTCTGCTTACAACCTCGACAGCTCCCTATACCCTTTGGGATAAATCTCCAGAACCTTAACCTGGTAAATAAGGCTGTGTGATCTATTCCGGCCCCTCCCGGCCTTCCTTCAGGCCACTCCCCCTGCTCTTATGTGCCATTCACATTAGATTTCTTTCAGTTCCTTGAACATGCCTCATCTTCCCACCACTGAGCAAGCGGACACGTACTTCTCTCTTCGGGAACATTCCCCTACGCTGGTATCTCTACTCACCTGTCATGTCTCAGCTTAAACCTTCTGGGTTTGCTTTCCCTGATACCTCAGACTAATCTCTCCGTTGTGTATTCTCATGACAGCCCGTATTTCTCTTTTCCAGTATTCACCCTGCTTATAATTCCTTATTTAGTGTTTTTTCTTCCTCCTTCTCATGTATATGTATTTGACTGCTCTTCTCAGTGCCTGAGACCTACATGGCATGTGATAGATGCTCAGTAAAAACGAACAGCCTGGTGCAAACCCCCGGTGTGAAATCCTCCCGAGTCCCCCCCCCCCCCCCGGCTTCTTCTATGCCCTCATAGCCCTTTGGTTTTCACTCAGCCTTGGTTAATATTTACTGTTTTACAGGTCTTCCTCCTCCATGAGTTTATTATGAGCTTCTTGAGGAAGAAGACCAGCTCTTCATCCTTCACGGTGCCAACGATGTTTGTTGAATTGAAGAAGAAAGAGCTAAAAGCCTAAGCCCCGTACAAGTCCCCAGACAAAAAGGTCAGAAACGTGGAACGAGGCTGTGCTTTAGCAGATGTTAGCTTGTAACTGTCCACGTCAAACACTGGCCATACCAGTGAGATAAACAGAAATTAGGAAACACTCACGGCTTCCCTCATCTTCCTCATGCCCAGTCCTCAAGCAGGAACCAAGGCATCCTGAGTGAGGCTGACTGCACTTCCTCTGCTCCATCCGCATGCTCCCCTGACTCGGGCCAGACTGTTTCTCACCTGTCGAGTCCACTCTGGTTTCCCCTAGCCTTTCCTCCCTCTTGTACACCATCCTCACTGCTGGCAGGGTCATTATTCTAGAACTTAGATTTGACCGTATTACCTCTGCTTAAGCCTTCGGACTCCCTGTTAGCTGAAAGATATCATCTTTTCCACATGGCATCCGAGGTGCTCCATGGTGGTGCCCAAATCCGCCCTTCTAGACTCAACCCTGCCATTTTCCTCCCAGGCCCCCTACATCTCAACAACCCTGAACTCTCTCTCCCCCTCAATACGTTGTTTCCTTCCTTGTCTTTGCGCATGCTGGGCCCCTCTGCCCGGAAAACTGCTCCCCCTTCTCCACACATACATGTTCTCTACACACTTTTCTATATCCAGCCCAAATAGCTCTCTGTGCAACACAGTGGAGTTAATTGTTGCCACCAAGGCCTCATAGATCTGTCTGGGTAGCCATTAAGCTGTGTGTTCATTTACAGAACCCAAAGAACATAGGACGATGTCTTTTACTTCTTTGATCTCCAACACCTATCCTCTACTGGGTGCTCAAGAAATGTTGAATAAATAAAGGAATAAAGTCTAGGTCTTTGTGAGTCAGGTTGGTGGAACAGGCCTTCCTATCTGTCTAGGCTTTTGTTTCTTCCCTTAACTACAAGACTGTGTATTTAGCCTTTCTTCATGACAAGCTGTTCTCGTTAGAGAAGAGTTATATTATTCTAGCTTTCAGTCACCCACTGGCTGATGGGTTATCCAATGGAAACTCTGTTGCCCGTCTACTATGTGGATAAGAATTGCAAATGAAAGCAGCTTAGTGTGCTGAAAACAAGATCTTAAGTACATTCGAAGGGCAAATAAACAAATGGGGAATGTATGCCATGGGTATTATATGTGATTGCTTTAATGTCATTTTGCTGATAATTTATGCAGTGCCCTTCTCTAGTCGACCCCTTAAGTGCAAATAATTGAGGGTTGTCAAAACATTTTCAGTAGCTCTGACCTTTGCACATATACAGTGAGTAAGAAGGTGTAGAAAAATTACTGAAATTACTGGCCTTCAAAAAGGGGAAAGGTTCACTCCTGAATTGCTTAAGAAATGACAAAATGAGTTCATGTAAAGCTTGATAGGGAACAGGAAGTTAAAAAAAAAAAAAACTGTGATAAGGAAAGAGAAATGCTGACCCAGAAAAGATGATCTGAAAATGCAGAGGGAAACTTTTTTGACACAGATGTAATGTAAGATCATTGCTCTGAGGTGTTTTTTTTTTTTTTTTTTTTTTTGAGATAGGGCTATAAAAGTGAGAATTGAACTCATGATTCTGTAAGACAAGCATGTCTGATGAGCGGGGGGAAATGGTTATTCACTCTACTGGAATTGCTTTAATGGAAACTTCTTGATGAGAGTTGTGTCTTAAAATACTCATCCAGTGATGAGGAGTTATTTCAAGATGTGAAGTCAAGGAGGTGGTTGCAGTGAGGTTCGTGTGTGAAGCACGCCATGTCTTCAGGATGCCGAGTGGAGCCAGATGAACAGGGTGCCAACAACTGTTCCCACTGGCCTTTTTGGACAGCTGGTTCCCATCCCAGGGACATACTGGCAGCCATCAGCAACTAGTAAATCTATGAATGCCGCCCAAGCAAAAGGGCGGGGTGAGGCCTCGAGCTCCTTCCTTTCTCCTTGGTAATCCCCATCTGCCCAGCAGAGTCCTTCCCTCTGGCTCAGCCGTCCTAAACTCTTCTCCGTTCTCGCTCTCTACTACAACAGTAGACAAGGCCCCCAGTAGACCTCCGGGCCTCCAGCCCGCTTTCTGTGCCCATGAAAACCAACAGCTTTTGAAGTGCAACTCTCAAGAGAGGAGAAATTAAATTTCAACTGTCCAATTCGGCTGTCCCTGTTCCGGTGCGTCATTCAAGACCCAGGTCAATGTCACCTCCTCTGATGCTTCTTCCAGTTCTCCCAGGCAGCAAGACACTACTTCTCCTGTGTTAATACGTTTCTGTACATGCCTCTACTTTCATAGACTCCTATCGCTACTATGGTAATCTGGTTGCACACCTTGGGTGCCCTTAAAGTCAAAGACTCCAAGTCTCCATTCCCCCAAGCCTAGCACAAGGCTTCTCAGTATGTGCTTGTGGAATGAATGTCCATATGAATATACTTCCGAATGAAGAGCAACCGTGGGCAGATTTTGTCTGTTGACATCCTTTTGAAGACAAGAGCCAAACATGTTGAATGGCAGCCATTGCCCATGTGAAACTTGAATTTGGGCTGAGGTTTGGTGCAAGGTGCCTGAGCCACATAAACAAGCAAACTGGAGGGCTGGGATTGCTTTCCAGTAACTTATCAGTGACATACTTGGGGATGTGAACACTCCCCTTTCCAAAGTCAATACCCAGTCCTTGCCAGACGTCTTCTCCTGAAGCACTTATTAAACGGGGCGCCACGGAGCTCCAGAAATAAAGGAGCTTGAAGAAAGCACTTTGCATTTATGATGGTTTGGATTAAAATTTAATTGGGACTGAGATGGACTGAGTGGGAAGCTAAGGTGAGTTTCCTAGTGCAAAGGGGAGCTCATTTTCTGTTTGTGTGAGGTAACCTATTTGTTCACCCCACCCCTACACTCGCTCCCCATATCCACAGTCCTTTCTCAATTCCTATTTAGCACAAGGCTCTGGGTCTCTAAAGAGAGGAAGGCCAATTACATAACCCGTGTGGGTGGGAGACATTGACCCTGATATGCCAAAGGCCTTTAAAACCTTCTGTTTGATATGATGTAGGTACAGTGGTGGGTACACCATAATAGGTCAGAAATTTCAATACTATTCATTGGAAGAGATGGAAAGGTTTCACGGGCAGGAGAGAAGGAGGGAAGGTAGAATTCTAGCACTAATTTGAAGAGAAGGAGCCATTTGGGGAAACTAGAAGTTTAAAAATAGCTCACCTTTGGGGCACCTGGGTGGCTCAGTCAGTTAAGTGGCCGACTCTTGATCTCTGCTCAGGTCATGATCTCACAGTGTGCGAGATCAAGCCCTGTGTTGAGCTCTGCCCTGACAGCACGGAACCTGCTGGGGATTCGATCGCGCGCTCTCTCTCTCTCTCTCTCTCTCTGCCCCTCCCCCACTTACTTGCAAGAGCTCGCTCTCAAAAAAACTTTAAAAAAATAGCTCAACTTTTTAGGTCTTATGGCTAATCCTTATCGAATGGCATCCAGAACGCTGTCAGACCCTTTGAATGGGCATAGGAAATTTCAGGGGAAGACTTCTAGGATAAAGTTGTTGGCATACCCAGGCAACCCTCACTTTAAGGCTATTTTATTTATTTATTTATTTTAATTTTTTTTCCCAACATTTACTTATTTTTGGGACAGAGAGAGACAGAGCATGAACGGGGGAGGGGCAGAGAGAGAGGGAGACACAGAATCGGAAACAGGCTCCAGGCTCTGAGCCATCAGCCCAGAGCCCGACGCGGGGCTCGAACTCCCGGACCGCGAGATCGTGACCTGGCCGAAGTCGGACGCTCAACCGACTGCGCCACCCAGGCGCCCCACTTTAAGGCTATTTTAAATGGGCTTGTCGGCTTATATAATTGAGGCTTGTTGGGAGCTGGAAGAGGGGTGGTGGGAAAACCATGATTTCATCTCCATTATAAACACAGGAAATAAGTGTGCCACAAAAGGACTTCATAGGTTGTGTTTTACAAGCTGTGGGAAATGCCATGGAGAACCTAAGCCTACCTTATGGTGAGATGAAGTCCAGCCCAGGAGCAAAATTCCTGAGTCTCAGTTAAGATACTGATACCTAAAATGTGAAGAGTAGAAAGGGAAGCCTGGGGAAGCCTGGCTGGCTCAGTGGGTAGAGCCTGTGATTCTTGATCTTGGGGTTGTGAGTTCGAACCCCATGTTGGATGTAGGAAAAAACAAAAAAAGGGAGGTCCAGATACCCCCTGTCTAAATGTTTGAAAGTAGTAAATCAAGTGAACAAACTGGTCAATTAAATAGGTCTTACCCTCCTACTTGACAAATATCCCTTCATAACGGCCTGCTTAGATTTCTCAAGCTGCTTGGCGTTCTGTGCAGGAGATAGCAGCCAACAACCCCGGATTCCTCTCTACCTGTGGTGTGCCCCCATCCACATTACACTCTGCCCCTGGCTTCTTTGGGTACCAAGAGGGGCCCCACATGCACGTGGATGGACACCCCAGGAGTATGTCAAAGCTCTGTCTGTACCTCCATGAATAGCTGCACCTTGGTCATCCTCAGGGTTAGAAGTATCTGTCCTCAGGAGGCCAGACATGAGGAAGAAACCCAAGAAATGGGTTCTCAGTCATTTGGGTCTCCAATGTAGCATTTTTGTCGGGAGCGGCGAGGGGATACCTGGGAGGACACGGGCTCCAGGCAAGCAAATCTCCGTGAACCTAAGGGGTCTTCATCTATACTAAAGGGCATGGCCATAGGAAGCCCAGAATGGAGACTTCGGGTCAAGAGCAGGTCCAGGTACAAAAGCTTCGTGAACGAGTCACGTGAGAGAGAACAAAGGGAAATGAACTAGGAAGAGTGACATCCCTACATTGTACAGGCTGTGTGTGACTGCAGATCCTTCCGTAGAACTATCGGCGGGCAGAAGTAGCGACAGGGTCACGGTTGGGGGTGTGCGGGAGAGGAAAGGGCCAGATACGGACCGAGGGGCGAGTAAGGAATCAGATATATGTATCGCAATGCGCTGAAGAGATAAGTTCTGTGGCACAGCGTTGGTAATGCATTTCGTGACGGCTGAGCGAGAGAATCTGCCTCAGGATGGGCCTCTCTGGGGTAGTCTGAGGGGCCAGCCTGTGGCAGAAATGGAACCAGAGATGACACTTGTGTCCACCTGGCAGCCGTTTCCAGAGACACGGGTGAGCTGGGCATCGGTGACATCACAAAGACAGATGTGCTCAAGAGGAAGCGTTCCAGTCCTTCTGGGTATCCTCTGAGATAAGTAACTAGGAAGTCAGGCCAATTACTCTGGGGCCTCCGTACCCTCATCCCGATCCGGTCAGCCACGCAGTGCCAGCCTCCGTTCTGTCAGGAAGGGGTTTCGCTGTAAGTAGGGAGGGCAAGGGTAGACACCCAGGCCCTATTTTTAAAGAAGACTGTTTATTCTGGAATTTTCCAGACACATACAAGAGCAGAGGGTATTGTATGACAACCCCACCCCCGACCCCTTCAACGATTAACCATGGTCAATGTTTTGTCAAACCATTGGTCTATTCCCTGGCTTTCTCCCCCGCTGGAATATTATTTTATTTTGTTCTACTTTAAATGTTTGCCCATCTATTTTTGAGAGAGAGAGAGAGAGAGAGAGAGAGCACACAAGCAGGGGAGGGGCAGAGAGAGAGAGAGACGGAGACACAGAATCGGAAGCAGGCTCCCAGCTCCACCCTGTCAGCACGGATCCCAACGTGGGGTTCAAACCCACAAACCGTGAGATCATGACCTGAGCTTAAGTCAGATACTTAACCGACGGGGCCACCCCCCGCCCCCCGCCAATATTTTAAAAACAACCCAGACACCAGTATGCATCGCTAATGACTGTTTTTGTCTTTAACACAATCACTGTGCTATTATCATACCTAACATTCACTATCATTCTCTAATATCACTGAATGTCACATCCACATTTATGTTTCCCTAATCACCTCCTAAATGTCTTTTTACATTTAGTTTGTTTGAATAGGAGTCAGACAAGGTCCTGGCCATATTTTAGCAGAATGGAAAGCCCCACTTTTTGTGTGTGTGTGTGTGTGTTTATTTATTTTTGAGATAAGAGCGTGAACGAGTGGGGGGCAGAAAGAGAGGGAGACACAGAATCTGAAGCAGGCCCCAGGCTCCGAGCTGTCAGCACAGAGCCCGACGCGGGGCTTGAACTCACGAGCCATGAGATCATGACCTGAGCCGAAGCCAGAGGCTTAACCGACTGAGCCAGCCAGTCGCCCCGGAAAGCCCTTCTCTGTGGTTTTATGAACTAGAATCCCTCATACACCTTATCCTGAAAACCATTCAGCACCTCAGCTGAACAGAGCCGTAAGGTCAAAACTGATGAGCCTTCATCTTGAGAGTTCTGGACTCTCTAGAAAGATGTCCCCAGTGGGCGCTCGCAGGCAGCTGAGCCCTGGCTGCCTTTGAACAGCTCACTCTGCAGTCCGAGTGTGAGAACCACTGTCCGAAGCTTCCGAGCACTTGCAGGATTTGGGGCACGGAGCATCAGCAGACGTTCGGTGAGAGTGTGCTCCCGCGTGTTCTGGTACCGCCTTCCGCTTTTCAGGATTTGCTCTTTCTAGTTAAAGGGCAAAAGCAAGCCACATGGGGTGCCCCAAAGAGCCAAAAACAAGGACTGTGGACAATTCTCTCTCTGCTTCGCCTCACTGTGTGGCCATGAACGCAAGCCTCTCACCCATCAGTCTCTTCATTTCTCAAATGAGAGGGAGGGACCCTGAAATCCCGAAGACACTCCAGCTCTATCATCCTGCAATCCTCAACTCAGAAGGCACCAAGCGGCCTCTAGATTTCTGGCACTGAGATAGACGGGAGGAGTATGCAGATGCCTCTTCTCTTAGACTATCAACTCTTTATGGGCAGGGGCTGTGTCTTATTCTGGGATTACCGGATTCCAGCAAAGTGCCACGCACGTAGTCAGCACTCGATCGATGATGTCGTTGAGTGAGAAACAATCCAACGACCAATTACTGAATATTCACGATGAGCCAGACGTTGCGCGGGGCTAGGGTTCACAAATATCTCCCTGGAGAGGCTACTGTTTCGAGGGGGAGCCGTTCGGTGGAGAAGGAAAGTTATCTAACCAACGGAAGGGGTTGTGGGCCGGAAGGGCTCAGACCCAGAATATACACATCGCGCCGGTCGCCCCCATATACGGGCTTCCTGCTCCTCACGCTGAACGAACCCCACCGAATCCAACAGGAGCACAGTAGAGAGTGGTCCCAGCAAAAAGGAAGCGCAGAAAGCCGTCCGTGCCAATTGGCGGAGGGGAACACCTGCCAAGCAGCACCCAGAGCCCTTTTAAGGGTCAGTCTTCCCAAAGGGAGGCCCACAGGAATGATGCAGATCGCTAAACACTCCATCAGTGAACCCAAGGATTCTCGCGTCCTCCTGAAAACTGAGGACAGATTCACACAGGACAACTGTGTAGTTCCCGTTTGCCACGAGCGAAAACTACCAGGCAGGAGTGGGTCCCGGCTGCGAGGTGAGGGCTGGGAGCCCTTGGCACAGGGAACGGGCCTCGCTGGGAGAGGAGGGTGAAGAAGAGACTATTCCAAGTCCCTCCGGGTCCTTATGTAGGACAAGGATTTCTTGAATTCACAAAGCTGGCGCTGGTAAGGTTTGAAATCATGATCCAGCAGTAAGGTCCTCAAAACCAGGTCCCCGTCTGGGAGACAGCGGCTTTATGTGCTACTAAGCACCAACATGAACCTACTGCCTAGAAGACCTCCAGGAAGCTTTCCTGTAAAACAAAACCCAAGTCCCTTTCAAAACATTGACCAGGCTCTGGGGGCGCCTGGGTGGCGCAGTCGGTGAAGCGTCCGACTTCAGCCAGGTCACGATCTCGCGGTCCGGGAGTTCGAGCCCCGCGTCGGGCTCTGGGCTGATGGCCCGGAGCCTGGAGCCTGTTTCCGATTCTGTGTCTCCCTCTCTCTCTGCCCCTCCCCCGTTCATGCTCTGTCTCTCTCTGTCCCAAAAATAAATAAACGTTGAAAAAAAAATTAAAAACAAAAACAAAAACAAAACACATTGACCAGGCTCTGTGGATTCCAGGCAGTGGCATCACCGACCTTTCTCGCCCAGTCCGCATCCCAGGGGCCTCTCCTCACACCGTCCAGCCAGCATGCTGTGCAGAACGGTTAACTCCTGACATTGGGACCGGCAGTCCCCGACGGTGTCACCAAAGTGTGATTTTAGAACCAAAGAGATCTTCAGAGATCATCTAATCTAGCCCCTCCGCCATTTCACAGACAACTTCCTTCCTGAGTCTCTCCCGCAACCCTAGAGGACGCGGGAAGTTCTCTCTACAGGAAGCAAAGGTGCCCCTGTCTTTCTGGCTGGGAACAGTTTGCCATTCTAGCCAGTTAACAGCCAGCTCTGGCTCACCGCTGCCCTGTGATTGGGACTCTGGAAGTTTCTGTGCACCTCAGCACACGCAGTGGGAAAAATAAAGAACTTTGCCAACAGATACCACGAAAAACACTCGACTCTGGACGCGGGCAGGCGGGAGGACCCAGCAGGTTGGAGCTTAAAATCAGATACACACGGCCCCCCAGCAGAGAGTACAGCTGCCAATTGAGACTCAGAAGTTTGGCGAGGAAAAGCTGGAGGGGAGGAAATAAATAAATAAATAAACTAACAACTTGTTAACAATTTGCAGTCAACATTAAAAAAAAAAAAAAAAAAAAAAGGATCCTGGGATTGGAGAACAAGAGGAAATATTTCACTGAGAAATCAAAACAGAGCCAGTGTGAGAATCCCTTCCACCAGAAAGCTCAAAGCTGTTTACGAATGTGAAATTAATTATGACTTTCCCCCATGGGAGCCAGGGCGGGCAGAATATGGCCCCTATTTTACGTAGCAGGGAGACAAAGTCACAGCACAGCCTCCGCTCCCCTTTGTTCTATTCTAGAAGGAATAACCGGACGAGTCCGAAATTCCTTAACAAGTACAACTTTTGTGTTTCAGAGAGGTCGTTCATATTCTCCCTGGAGCGGGTACATATTCTGAAGAAGAAAGGGGGAGTACAGGAAGAATCTAAGCTCGTATTTGCATAGATAAATGCCAGAAGGCTACCCAAGAAAATGCGTAAGGGTGGTGTCTCGTGGGGGCGCCTGGCTGGCTAGGTCGGTTACGTGTCTGACTCCTGGTTTGGGCTCAGGTCGTGATCTCACAGCTCGTGGGTTCCAGCCCCGCACTGGGCTCCAGGCTGTTAGCACAGAGCCTGCTTGGAATTCTCGCTCACTCCTTCCCCTGTTCCCTCCCTCTCTCAAAATAAATACACAAACTTGAAAAAAAGAAAGAGCGGTTTCTTGTGGCAGGGCCGGGGACAAAAGGATGCACGGGCACAGGAGCAAGCCTGGCAGGGCGTAACTTCTTCGGCCACTTTGCTTTTTGAATGACGAGGACACTCCCTTCGTTAAATAATAAAGTTAAGTGCAAATGTATTTGACACAGAGAGAAAACCAGCGATGCACGGACGGACCCCCAGCTTTCCTTTTGAGTAGGCTACATTTTGGGGGGCTGGAGTATATAGTACACGGCTCCTACGTTACCTAAAGATGAGGTAGGGAGAGGGGCAGTATGTCCTGCTCGAGGTCACCCGGGAGGCCACGGGAGATGGCCACTCTCCACAGCCTTGCCTGCCGGCCACAGTGGGCACTGGGCGCTCTCCGAAATGGTGGCTGCCCAACACCCACGTTTAACGAGGGTGAGAAACTCAGGTCATTCAGCGGCTTTGCTTCCTTTCTTATTGTTCTGTGCTCCTCATGGCAACCAGAATGATTTTATTAAAAGGCACACTTGAGGGGCGCCCGGGTGGCTCAGTCGGTTGGGCGGCCGACTACAGCTCAGGTCACGATCTCGCGGTCCATGGGTTCGAGCCCCGCGTCGGGCTCTGTGCTGACAGCTCGGAGCCTGGAGCCTGCTTGGGGTTCTGGGTGTCTCTCTCTCTGTCCCTCCCCTGCTCACGCTCTGCCTCCACCTGTAATGCCTTGCCCCTTTCTTCTACCTGGAGGATTCCTGCTCATGCTTTAAAATCAAATGCCATCGCCTCTAGCTCGGGCTTAGCCCCAGCCCCTTCATGGCACACGGTTCTCCGGACGTCCCGTTACCGCACTTCCCACCCGCCTGGGCAACTTTATGTGGCAATAATCCATTTCTGTCTGCCTCCCAGTGAACTGTGAAATCCTATGAGGCGGCGCCCATGGTTGTCCTTTGTGCCACAGTGGTGGCCCCAGAATGTGATGTTTGCTGCGCAGCAGAGACCCTAGCAGCCCCTTTCGCGTGCCTGCCTCCATTCTAAGTACTCCGCGATGCTCACCATTATAACCCGAGGCAGTGGGTACCAGCGTCAGCGCGACCCTACAGATGCGGAAACCGAGGCACGGCCCCATTAAAAAGTTACGAGGCCAGTAGGTGGCACAGCCAGATTTTGAGTCCAGGAAATCTGCCTCGAGGATTTAACCAGGATGCCATAATGCCTCTAAGTAAATAAACGAATAAAGTAACTGGAAGTCACTGGACACCTCCTAAGGCAAAGGTCCTCTGGGTTTCAATTTCTGAATTCCCAAGAACAGCAGCCACCCTGGGGATCGGGGCGAGGAGGGCACCTGCTAAGTCAACCCAGCCTTTCGGCTCCAGGGGCTCAAAATGGTACAGGCCCGGCCGGAACCAAAGAGCCCAGCGCTCTGGTTACTTTTCCAAGCTGACATGTCCTCACCCACCAGAACCAGAAAATCCACTCAGAGTTTCCCATACCCACCCCCAGGGCCACACTGCATCCTTCCCATTATGAGGAAACTTGAGATTCTGAGGTTTCTTCCTGATGAGCCAGCTCCAAACACAATGCACATGGAAAAAGAGGCAAGATTTACCACCAACTCTCCACGCCAGCGGTCAGTGGTTTCTGCCTATGCACTTCAGGATTCTTTCTTGGAACTGGGCTGACGGATCTGTGTGGGCACGAAGGCCTGTCTGGGGCCCCCACCCCACTCAGCTGCTGATGGTGCGGCGCCGTCAGGGTGAGGCTGGCCTGTATACCATCGCTGCCTCACAGCCCAGATAACCAATATGGTCGGAAGCCCCAAAATGCTGCCTCAAGGGCCTGTACTCTCACTCTCTCCTCCAAACCTGCTCAGAGCTGCCCTCGGGGAAGAAGAGTTGGATCCGGTGAGCAAGACTGCTGGTAAGCAGTCAGAATATGAGGAGAAACCAACACCCCCAGGGTAACAGAGAGATGGGAGAACGAGTCTCCAGGGGGCGAGCACAGAGGAAGGTCGGACTCCAGCTTGGGGACAAAGGCCGTGGGCCGGACCCCACCATTCCCTAACTGAGAGCCTCGCGGTAAGTTATTTACCGTATTTGAACCACATCTGCAAAAGAGGTTAACAGCTTCCTCATGTGTTGTGAGGAACAAACGAAATATTATATACAAAAGGCCTTTGTAATCTAAACAGTGGTTTCCAAGCCTCATTAATTGTCAGGATTGCCAAGGATTTTTTTTTTTTTTCCTCTTAAATTACAGATTTCTGGATCCTTCTCAAACCTACTGAGTTACATTCTCCAGAGGAAGCGTCCAGGAATCTGTATTTTCAAAGGACCCCCCCCCCCACCTCCGCCCCGGATGCTTCTGAAGCACAACCACAATTATACAGCACCGTACAAAGGTTGGTGTTGCTGCGATTCCGTGGAGAGATAGCAGGTCTGAGTACTATGCTAAGAGGGAACCCTCTAGAGCTGCCTGACTTCCAAGTGGAGGATTTCTAAGGGGTGTCACGTCACGACGGAGGTCCAGGGAAGAAGTCCGATGAATTTAGGGAATCCGTGAACTTGGGGAGTGCAGCTCTCCATGGGCATCTAGATGGTTCCTTCTGCCTTCAAACGTTCTCCTGACAAGAGAACAGCCCCCTAAATACACAGACACGCAGACAGTGCCCCTCTGTCTCAGAACCTGCAGAAGCTATAAGTTCCACAGGGATACCCACAGTAGAAGCCAACCGTCAAGTGTCTGAGGCTACCCAGGAGTACAAGGGAGAACCAGGCGGGCACCTGTCCCTACTGAGGGGAGCGCCCGATGCCGAAGCAAAAGTCCTGCATGGCCAGGAAGCGAGAGCAGAAGCCCTGGGACCTGGAGCCCGCCGGGCCCCCCACCAGGACCAGCGATGAGCAAACCACTACCCTCTCTTGTGCCTCCGGCTTTCATCTGTGAAGCGTGGACACAACTTGGCCGCGACAGGAAGCTTCCGGGAGCATCAAACGAAATAACGGATGTGAAGGGTCACGGAGCATTACGAAAAGCCGTGCAAATGCAACGCAACGTTTCTGTTCTTCCAAAGGAGCAGGACTACCACACCCTCCCACAAACACGAAACTTTCTCCAAAGAACCGGAAGTCTGTGCAACCGATTCGTTCGATACCAAGTAGCCTCTGTGAATCTCATGCTTTGCCTCCCCGAGGAAAAGAAGCCTCACTCCCCTAAGAGACCGCCCCAAAGACGCGCGTGGCTTGCTTCTGGATCTCCCCCACCGCGGGACCCCAGTGCAGGTGGAGCGCGCTAACCGACGTGGGAGGGGAGGGGTGCTGCAACCTCAAAGAGGTTATGTTAGGTGACTTCGAAAAGAAGGGTTAAAAGTGAAAAAGATCCTGGAAGGCTTTTCAAAACCACTAAGTAACAAATGTAGCTCCCACCTCCCACCCACGCACCACTGGAAATAACTTTAAATAATGCATTTGAGAATGTCTGCAGAACAGGCAGTCTGGATTAAGGCCTTTTGAAGGGATGGCGTTCCAGCAAGGATCCTTTCAGGCGCATCATCTTGAGAACCACTGAATTCTCAGGCAGGTTCACCCTGACAAGTCTCTTTAGGCAAGCCTGGCGACAGAGCTGAGATCTTGGCGTGCTAACTCCCCCCACGTGGAAAAAGACTTTATGGCCAAAAAGGCCCGGGAGCCCTCCCGGCCACCGCATTACCCCAACTCTTACCCCAACAGTGTTGTGTGGAAGGCTCGCCTACTCTGTGTGACCAGAATTCCATAAAGAGCCTGGCTGGTCGCTGGGATGTTGTAGAAACGCGGCCATCGCCATTTACTCTCTTTAACAAGCATCGATCGAACCCCTACCTTGCGCCGGGCACTGTTCGGGCCCTTGGGGATGCAGCAGGGAACAAAACATACACAAATCTTCGCCCTCGCGCAGCCTGTGTTGTTGGACAGAGGGCGGACAAGAAATACGTAGACATACGCCCGTGCCTTCCAGCAAGTATTTTGGACAGGAGTAAGGAGGTAATGGTGGGAGGGACTCCGTGTTCTACGCAGGGAGGTCAAAGATCACGGGTGAATCCGGGAGGGAGCGAAGCATGCAGCCATCTGCGGGAAGAGCCTTCCTGGCAGAGACCAGCGGGCGCAAAATGCTCCCACCAGTGGCACACTGAATGCACTCCAGCAACAAGCAGCGGGGCCTGAGGCTTCCGTTGAATGAGCAAGGAAGGTGACGGGAGAGAAGATTCACAGGTAGCAAGGGAACACCCCCGGTAAGGACTTGCAGCCTTCAGATTTTTACCTTGACCGTGATGGAGAAAACATGGGGGGCATTTGGGGCGGTGGAGTAGTGCAATCTCTCCTATGCTTTAGAAGGATCTCGGTGACCGAGGTGCCTATTTGCACCCTAAGGAGATGCTAAGCATAGAGGCTGGAAAACACGAGAGGGGCCTGGGCTGGGGACGGAATGGAGGGGCTGTCAGCCCATGGCTGGTATTCAAAGCCAGGAGTCTGGATGAGACAGAAGAGAAGAGGTGCGTGTCTCAGCCGGGGGGCCCTCCAACTCTCACCGCGAGCGGACAGGAACCTGCACAGGGGTCAGGGCAGAAGCAGCCAATGGGGGGTAGGGACACTCAGAACTGACTCCCGGCCGCCCTGGGTCTGCCGCAAGCGTCTCTCTCTCAAAATAAACAAAGATTAAAAAAAAAAAAAGTTTTTTTCATGTTTAGTTATTGTTGAGAGACAGAGCATGAGTGGGGGAGGGGCAGAGAGAGAGCGAGACACGGAATCCGAAGCAGGCTCCAGGCTCCGAGCTGTCAGCACAGAGCCCAACGTGGGGCTCAGACTCACGAACCACGAGATCATGAACTGAGCCGAAGTCGGACGCTCCACCGACAGAGCCACCCAGGCGCCCCAGAAGTTTAATTCTTCTTCAAGACGCCGTTCTTAATGCTTTAGGTTTTGCAAGAAGAGAAACAGCTAGAATGATCTCTCCAGCTGCTAACGCTGTCACTGCCTTTGCTTACAGGCTCCCTGGCTCATACGATGGGATAGATGCTGGGTTCTGATGAGCTAATGCATGCTACAAGTCTTTTGCTCTCAGAGACTTACTTGGAGGAGGTGGAGGGAGAAGGAATATAATCCTTTTAAAGACTTTCAGGTGAGGGGCGCCTGGGTGGCTCAGTCGGTGAAGTGTCCGACTTGGGCTCAGGTGATGATCTCACATCACAGCCCATGGGTTTGAGCCCCATGTCAGGATCTGTGCTGATAGCTCAGAGCCTGGAGCTTGCTTCGGATTCTGGGTCTCTCTCTCTCTCTGCGCCCCCCCCCCCCCGTGTCTCTGTGTCTCTCTCAAAAATAAACATTAAAAAAATTAAAAAAAAAAAAAAGACTTTTAGGTCCTTGAAAGCTTCCTCAGTGGTTTCTTTTCTGCCACCAACGTCACTAAAGTGACTCTCAGATTCCCACATACTCCAGAAAGTTTCTCGGGTCAATTTAGCACAGACACAGGATCGTGGACATTAGTGCGCATCTAAACCAAGCCCCTGAGGAGGACAACGAAGCTCAGAGAGAGGACTGACTTTCTGTCCCTCCCCATGATTAGCTGTGTGGTCTCGGGCAGTTACTTTCAACCTCAGTGCGCTAGTTAAGGCATCTGTAAAATGGGCAATTACAAGAACACCCGCCCTCTTGGGTTCTGATGAGAATTAAGATCGTCGTTACATGCACGATTCTTAGAACGGTGGCTCGCACATGCTACGTGCTCAACGGTGTCATTCTTAATTTCTATCGCACAAGTCCCTCAGAGGGTTTGTGTTGGAGGAGCAGGGTCATAAGGCAGTCCGACCTCACACAAACCCTGACACGGAACCTTATCCTTCCCTCCACAAAAGGCCCAACTACCGTGAGTGAGCTTTTGATCTCTGCCCCTCTGTGATCGCTTTATCCACTCTAACCGAAAAGATTTTCTTTATCCCACACTATGAATTAAAAAGGACTATTATCGGGGCGCCCGGGTGGCTCAGTCGGTTGAGCGTCCGACTTCGGCTCAGGTCACTATCTCGCGGTCCGTGAGTTCCAGCCCCGTGTCGGGATCTGGGCTGACGGCTCGGAGCCTGGAGCCTCCTTCGGATTCTGCGTCTCCCTCTCTCTCTGCCCCTCCCTTGTTCACGCTCTGTCTCTCTCTGTCTCAAAAATAAATAAACATTAACAAAAATTAAAAAATAAATAAATAAAAAGGACTATTATCAAGGGTCTGAGGAGCGTTTTGCTATTTGCTTTTACATAGATCTTACTCAAGCCTCACACAGTCCCCTGAGGCAGCTCAACTATCCCATTTCACAGGTCAGGAGGGTTCAATCTCGTGCCCAAGGTCACAGGGCTGTAGGTGGCAGAGCTGGGAGTCAAACAAGTCCCTGGGACCCCAGAGCCTCTCTCCTTCCACAAGCCCGCCCAGCACTGAATGGCGACACCAGGTACAAAGGGGTCAGTGATCCGCCCACAATGTGAAGCTCTCGGGCCTTGTTAGGTTGTTTTGAAACAAGGAAAACCGGTCCGCCTGACTAGATTCTGTTTTTTATTTATTTTTAAAAGGCTGTGAGTAGGGGCGCCTGGGTGGCGCAGTCGGTTAAGCTTCCGACTTCAGCCAGGTCACGATCTCGCGGTCCGGGAGTTCGAGCCCCACGTCGGGCTCTGGGCTGATGGCTCGGAGCCTGGAGCCTGTTTCCGATTCTGTGTCTCCCTCTCTCTCTGCCCCTCCCCCGTTCATGCTCTGACTCTCTCTGTCCCAAAGATAAATAAACGTTGAAAAAAAAATTAAAAAGGCTGTGAGCTTTGTACTTATTTTTTTAATGTCTTATTGATTTTTAAGAGAGAGAGACAGCGAGCGAGCACGTGAGCAGGGGAGGGGCAGAGAGAGGGAGGGAGAGAGAGGCTCTGAAGCGGGCGCTGCACCGAAAGCCCGACACAGGACTCGAACCCACGCACTGCAAGATCGTAACCCGAGCCAAGGTCAGACACTTAACAGACGGAAGCACCCAGAAGCCCCCCCGCGCTGCATTTTAAAGCCCTGACTAGGCAGGTACGCATGCGTCTCCTGTCTCGGAGAGGTCTGAGACCCAGGTGAGAAACCCGCTTGCAGCTGTATTCATTCTCAGCGCACAGCTCACAGGGAGGGGCCGGGCTGTCGCGGGTAGGAGGGGAAGGGAACAGGAAATCATTTGCTGGTGGTTGACCAGGCCCCCTGTGACTTCTCTGAGTTACAGAAGTGCCACCAACAGTCACAGCAGCTCCTGAGAACCACGAGCATCTTGGGGTCAGCCAGAAGGCACCTGTGGTGACAGCACGGGGTGTGGCAGTGGAAAATAACACAATCTCCAAGGGCCCGTTTCCCGCTTTGTGAACACCAGAGTACTAGAGATGCTAATTTTAACCGCCATGCCCCCAGCCCCCTCCGAGGGCGACCGACATTTATAGAAGCGTCTTTGCTATTGGTAGCGTTTCTCCCTCTACTGATCTGGAGCCACAGCCATGCCCAATGCACGTGGTGGAGGCCACAGGGTCCAGATGGCCTGGGTGGGGGTGAGGCCACCCCATCCCCACCCCATCTCCGCTGCTGCCGAGATATCTCGTCCCCTGCTAGGATCCGGAAGGTAGGCCTTCCCAGGAAGCAGAAGAGACAAGTTCCACGTCTCTGGGCCTCCCCCGTCTTATGCTAAGACTCCAGGGAGTCTGGCTGTTATTTGCAGATCATTCTGGGACCCGGGGGACAGGGGTGTCTGCCATATGGAGGCGGGCCACAGGGGAACTCCAGGAGATGGGGCTGGTCCCAAGAAGAGCCCTGATCCTGAGCTGCTGGCAAAGGTTGCACGGTTTGGGACGCGGGAGCCTCAGCTGCGCTATGGGAAAATGAGGCAGGAGGGGGAGGGAAGGAGAGGAAGCTGTAATGGCCAGGACCCCACCACCACACGGCATTTCTGCGTCTACAGAGGGCCACTGTGACAGCAACAGGGGACCCCACCTCCGGGTCCCCTCTGCACGGTCCCCACGCCGCTAACCCCCATGCAGAGAAGTGAGGAAGTACCGGCGTGGAGAACAGGGAAAGAAGCCTTTGCCATCTCCCCCACCCTTGGAACATTTTCAGAAGAGAGGAAAATGGAGTTTTGACTACAGTTCAAGGGGCTGAACTCCACGACCCCTAGTCTTCGAGGGAGGGGCGCCGTCTCTGTCGCAGATGGTCCCGCGGCTGGGGGGTGGGGAGTCACCCTCTCTTTGTGGTTTGCAGAACCTGGCAATGGCTAGGAAGCCATATGTTGTGTTCTGAGACTCCAGCATAAACTTCTGCTGGATGTTTGGATTTGGGTTGTTTAATTATTCCCTGTTTGGGGAGAGAGAGAAAAAAAGGGGGGTGTGTGTCCATGTGTGGGCTTCGAAGGGGGTGGGGACGAGGAGGGACAGCCCTTGCCGTGACGGGCTTTCTGAGCAGGGTTTCGCCAGCAAGGTCCGCGGTGTCCTCTAGGGAGCCCATGGGGTAAACGGCCCTAAAGATAATAGTTCAGCTGATACGACACCAGTCACGGGGGGTCTACTGAACCACAAGCTGTCTGGGGGATCGCTGCGGAGCTTAATAAAGCAGCCCGTGTGCCCGCTTCATTCTTAACAGACACTGACAGGAGCGCTCCGATCGGTCCCAGAGATGGCAGAGGCAAAGTCTTTCCAGATGAAAAAAAAAAAAAAAAAAAATCACCCCCCCCAACTGCCAATTAGCGATGAGAAATACCATTTCTTGAATGTTAACCGATCTCCCAAGCACCACTTTCAATCGTCAGAATTCTGTCATAGAGCTGCTATTATTCTACATACCCACTTTCCAGATGAGCAAAGGAGAAGGGAAGTCATCTGTACGAGGTTATGCCCGCAGCGTGTGGGATCTGCACTCGAACTCAGGTTTGCCTGCTACCTCTGCTCTTGGCTACTATCCTACCCTGCCGTCCCATCACCAGCTGGCAATTTCCATGCTGGACTCCGGCAGCTGGCATAGCCTCACTTGTGACCCAAGGCTAGAGGAGGAAGCACACTTATGAAGGGTTTAAGCTTCATTCCTACCGGCCATTAAGATCTCCGTGTTAGGGGCGCCTGGGTGGCTCGGCTGGTCAAGCGTCCAACTCTTGATCTTGGCTCAGGTCATGATCTCATGGTTCATGAGTTTGAGACCCGAGTTGTGCTCTGCACTGACAGTGCGGAGCCTGCTTGGGATTCTCTCTCTCCCCACCTCTCTCTCTGCCCCTCCCCTGCTCATGCACTCTCTCTCTTTCGAAATAAATAAATAAGCATTAAAAAAAAATATATATATATATATGTATTTAAGAAAGTCTGGGGAATAATAAAGTTTAAGAAAGAAAAAGATCTCTGGTTTTACTGATGAGGAAACAGAGCGTCACAAGTAATTTGTTCAAAGGCACACAACAAAGCCACAGCCCAGCCAGGAATCAGCAATTCAATCAGGAGTTCGGTCCTATGTTTTCTCCATTTTATCGCCCGGTCTCTGGACCAGGTGCCTGGAGGAAGAGGTCTGCCTCTCTATCGCTTCACATAGTAAAGCCAAGGTAGGAAAGGAAGCTCAGATTTTCTTAAATATTGCATAAATATGTTTAGCTGGGATCTTGGAAAAGACTTGAACCTGAAGCCCACTGGGTTGCAACTTCAGGGAGGCAGATTTGCGAAGAACTTCCTAATCATCAAACATGTCGACGAAAGAATGGGTTGCCTTGTGGGGTGGACGGCTCCACAATGATGGAGAAGTTCAAGCACGGTCTTGGTGAACCCCTGGTGATCCTGGAGAGGAAATCCAGTGACCAACTGGTATTTTAGCTGTCCAGTATTTGACCACCAGTCTTAGGGAGCATCCCATATAAGTGAGAGGGGAGCCCCAGTAGGGAAGCCAATGGGGCAGATGTTCTCTCCTTCAGCTTCCTGCCAGAAAATACCCAGGTGTATGACCTAGACTTAGCCACTCAACTGCTCCCATAAAGGCCTTGGAACCTTAAAAGAGTGACCCAAAATGCAGGGGTGGTAGCCACGATCCTTGGTTCCTGTTTTCAGAGCCTGGCTATCCAACTTCCATGTCAGATACATGAGTTACCTAAAATCTTCTAGGTTAGCCCGATGTGGTTTCTGACAAGGGATACGAGCATCTAATGCAAAATTAGATTTAGATCAGGTCACCACGCTGGCCACACAGGTCCGGTGCAACTCAGTAAAAATACAGATTCCAAGTTCCCAGGTTCAATGGAACCCACTCAATCAGAAGCTTCAGAGGTGTACTGGAAAAATCTTATTTTAAAGCTCCCCAGATGATTCTGACATGTAGCCAGATTTAGAAGAGGCTGGAATAAATAATCTCTGTAGTTCCCAAACGAAAGTACTAGGATTCTTGAAAAACTCTTACCAAGAACTTGGGCATGACTCTCAGAACAATGAAAGGGGTCTATTCAGTGGATTTTTGAACAATGCGAGGGTTAGGGGCACTGACCCCTGCACAGAAATCTCACATGTAACTTTTGACTATCCACAAGCTTAACTACTAATAACCTACTGTGGACTGGAAGTCTTACTAATAACAGACACATATTGTGTCTATGCGTTATGATTAACCCATATTTTGTATGTTTTATGTGTTCCTTTCTGCATTAAAAATTTTTTTTTAATGTTTATTGATTTTTGAGAAAGAGAGATACAGAGTGAGAGAGAGAGACAGAGACAGAGACAGAGACAGAGACAGAGAGTGAGCAGGGAAGGGCAGAGAGAGAGGGAGACACAGAATCTGAGGCAGGCTCCAGGCTCTGAGCTGTCAGCACAGAGCCTGATGTGGGGCTCGAACTCACGAACTGTTAGATCATGACCTGAGCCGAAGTCACAGGCTCAACCAACTGAGTCACCCAGGTGCCCCCTCCATTCTGCAATCTTACAATAAAGCTAAAGAAAACATTCACAAGATACACTTATAATGCTGTACTGTAAACAATCTGTGTATAAGCGGACCCACCCAGTTCAAAGCTGCATTGTTCAAGGGTCAACTGTAGTTACATTTGCTAACAAGAAGGATATCTCCCTGGATAATAACCTTCACTCCCCAGAGGCTAAAGCTCAGAGATCCCTTCCATTTCCACAGGACATTCCTTTCCAAAGGCTTTCACATCTACAGATCTTTACCACTGCCTACCATTGTCCTATCCCTTCCTCAGGAGGATAAGATCTGTGTGTTTGTGCACATGTGTTCGATCCTACGATGTCAGGCCAGCACAAGCCCTTTTACTTCGCACACCATGGCCTCCCTTCCTCATGGGGCGCTGCTTTAAGATTTACCTTCTGTGCACCCCAAGGAAAACCCCAGCCCCATTCTGAGCCTTAACTTTCCTGCCTGAAGTGAGGAACCCCAACACCAAGCTACTGTCTTGGTCCCACCGCCTAAGAAGGACAAAGCAAGGCTGAGAGGTTGGCACATCGTCACCCCTGGCTTCTGGTTATGAAGGCTCAGAAAGTTGGCATTTTAGAGCAGGAAGACGAACATCCAACTTCCTGCGGCTCACCATTGCTCATTCATCCTGAAGCAACATCCCCATTTCTCCTGGAAACAACTGCTTTTCAGAAGCTGTGCTTGAGGCTATTGATACTTTACATATTTCATGGGCTTCTTGTGCGTGTGTGTGTGTGTGTGTGTGTGTGTGTATTTTTTAACACCATAGGTAGGAAGGGATGTGCAAAGCACATAGCCCCCTCCCTTTGCATCCCAGCACTTAGATTTAGACAAGGTACTTTCTGGCACCTTCTGGAAATTCTGTAGCCTCCCTTGGTAGCCTTCCTGGTACTCAACAAGGCTAGAGAATGCAAGAGACTTGGGCCAAGTGGATCCCGGCAGTGACAAACCATCACTCGGGGGCAGGATGGAAGGAGGCTTGGGAGCCTCTGGGTCCATTCAGCCTGCTGAGAAAGGGCGTGTGACCACCCCCCACCCCCTTCTCTGGAGGATGCTTCCAGGTCCACCGTGGGCATGTATCTGCCAAGGCGGCCCCTCAGGAAAGTCAACCAACCTCCTACTTCCTCACCCTAGAGCTTGAGATCAGCCACCATCCTCAACAGGACCTTGAGGACAACTTGGCCATCTGGTTTCTGTACAAGCTGCATCCATACAGTGCACATAAATTTATCTTCCAGAGCCTTCCAAATGTACACAGCTGAATTCTACTGCTGACTTTGGCACTTGCTCCTGGTATCTGAGAAGAACAGATTCAATTAAAAAGGAAGTAACAGATGCTGCAAATCACTCCCTCATTTTGAGAGAAGGTTTTTTTCTTTTTTTCTTTTGCAAATGGCCCGAAT
>NW_024412402.1:14268133-14340988 GCF_014898765.1 Herpailurus yagouaroundi | reverse complement strand
AAAAAAAAAAAAAAAAAAAAAAAGCTGGCATGACAACTTCCAGCTTGGCTTCAAGCCAAGGGGAAGCTGTGGGTTCTTCCTCCTAGGTGGTCTTTATGTCCTGGCACATTCTTTTGTCTGGCCTGGGTATTGTGCAGAGAACTTGGCCGAAGGTAGGGAATGGACAAGATGAACTCAGCGTGCCTTCTTAGCCTTGGGATTCTTTGCTCTTACCCCCTTGTTTTCACAGTGTCCTCGCGAGGGCTATGTGTGGACATCAGAGACAGGATTAGTGTCCCTATTTTAGAGGTGGGAGAAGAAAGGCCCCAGGAAAGGAAGGTATTTCCCCAAACGTAAACAAAGGAAACCAGTGCTGTCAGGCAGGAAACCTCGGTCCTTTTCCCATGTGCATCTATGCTCAGTACACAGAGTGATGTAGTAATGAGGCCGAGGCCAGACTGAAGTGCCCCAGAGCAAGCTCAAGAGAATCACACATGTAGGTATTCCCGTGTCCTCAAAAGCCACTTGACGGTTGGTTGCCAATGCTCAGCCTTCCCCGCCTGCCATTCAGACCTGCTCAGCAATTGCACGTCCTGGCCTGAGCTCAGCTCCTGGCTGCCTGTGACTCCGGAGGCCATCTTGTCATTGATGACTTGCGATAGAACCCCCCCTAGCTGAAGACTCAGGTGAGGAAAAAGAAAGGAGTTGGATTTTTGCTTGGAATCCTGTTGCCTCTCCTCTTCCCCCTCCTCCCCCACCAAGTCCTGGAACACTAAAAAGATTAAGAATCCCAGGGTTTAGACAGAAGATGGGGTGCCCCCCACCAAGAAAAAAAAAAAAAAGACCTCTGCTGAAGAGAGTTTGGGAGCCTGGAACAGCAAGGCTGAGAAGCTTCCTTGCCAGGGATTTCGAAGAGGAAGGATGGGGCTCCCTTTGGGGGAATTGGCTGAGGGGATCCTGCCTGGATCCAGAGGCGTAAAGTCAGGAGTGCTCACACTTTTTTCCCCATGAATCTTGCCTCCGACAGTCCTCAAGCGACAGGGCTCCCGCAATTCCTAACCCCAGGATCTTACCGGTGACCTTCTGGTCTGAGACAAGAGTCAACGGCCTGTCAATGAAAGGCGTGGTTTGAAAATTAGGATTGTTCCAGAAGGCTCAAGATATGCTTAGCTATTCCCGTGACCTCTCCACCACCTCCCCTCCCCACCTCCCAAAGCCTACGCCTTGGGCTTCCTTTCCCTGTGGAACAAGAACACAAAAACTCTAGGGAGGCGGTGGGCAGCATGGGCAATAATGGCCTCATCTCCACAACTACCAGGACACTCCCAAACTTGCTCTGCCTCATGGTCCTGAGCCTTCTCTAAAGCACATCTATTTGTGTCTTCTAACTTGACTTCCGTTGGGCTCATCTCCCTTCGTGGTGGGGAGCTGGAAGGCCAGGCCTTCCATCATCTTAAATCCATGACTGAGAATACACTTTCAATCCCAGGAGAAAGAACGAATGAACGAACGAACGAATGAATGAACCCAAACAAAAAAATGGCTTAGAGCCCTAGCTTCTGAGACGCTGATAATCTCTTCCCGGTCTCTAGGAGAATGAACCAGGTGGGGACTTTACAAAGGTGGGGACTTTACAAAGGGGACGTTACAACACCCTTAGAATAGACAAGGCCACCGAAGGTATCAGGTCCTGATGATTTGAAACGTTTCTGCTGATCACAGGCCCACACCTGGAAAGAGTTAACCATCAGCTGCCGGGGATATTTTCCTGGTCTTTAACAAGGGGATCAAAGTAGCAGGACACATGTGCATTGAATCTCTAATTTTTCCAACACCCACACATGTTCCCCTTCTGATTTACTGAAGTTCATGCTCACTTATCAGGCAATACACTTAGTGGCTTCCACTGGGGCCGACCCACAAGTGATGAAATCGCAGGTCTTCCCCAAATCCTTCACTCCGGAAATCCCTCCTGCAATGAGGCTACTTTTTACAAAGTCGACATAAAAGGTGGGGATGGGGACAGGCGGGGAAATTTCAAGTGTGAATGAGTTTCTCACGGTTAAGTTGGCTGGTTCGTGGGGAGACATGAGAGTGCTCCCCGAATTAAGGAAGGTGACGTGTTGAACACTTACACCCCAGACACCAAGCTGGATGCATCACCTACCTGTTCTCCTTTCCTACCCAACAACTACGACAGAGGGATTATTCATATTTTGCTCATTCAGCCCAGAGTGGGGCCTTGTCCCACGTCCCATGGCTCCTGGAACATAAAGCCAGGACTCAAACAAACACCAAACTTGGAGATGTTCTGATTCTAAAATTGGTGTAAGCCTTCTGAGAGACACAAGTGAATAAATTTGACAATAAAATGGACCACCAAATTTGTTGGAAGAATGAACATATAGGTTACCAAACATCAGAGTAAAAATGAACCGTGAAATGATTTAGGGGAACGCCCCAGAGAAGGGTCCTGCGTCTCACCTCTGAGGCCCTCTCTCCTTTGTAGGAGGAGGAAGGTGAGAACCTTGGAGATAATTTCTCTGGATCCTTTTCCTTGATAGAGAAGATGGAGTCTCCAAAGGATCCAGAGACAGATCTAGAGCCCAGGTTTCCAGATTCCTGGCTCAGTGCTTCTCGACTAGTATTATTTTAATCCAGGAGAAGAGATGGCCAAAGAGGGAATCCATTATGGTAGTTCTACATCGTAAGGATTATTATGTGGGAGTTTAACTGTTTATTTCCACTGAGGGAGACAAAGGGGACCATAAGCTTTAACTGCAGCCTGAGATTCAGGGTTCCTCTTCACGCAACAAAAATATATTGATCAAGCGTTGTGCTTAGACATTGTAAAAACTAAAAAAAATAAAATAAAATAAAAACAAAAATAAAAAGATAAACTAGCAGGGACCACACAGCTCGGGGAGAAAGAGGTTCATTCAAATAATGATCTTTTATCATGGTAAGGTTACAACAAGGTATGGACAAGGTGCTTAGACAGCCCCGTGGAGGAAGATGCAAATTAGCTCTCTTGCAAAAGATGGTTTCAGAGAGAAGGAAGAGAGGACATCAAGCAGAGAAGGCACGGGCTAGCAAAAGCCTCTACTCCGCATCAGGGGCAAGCAGGTCTTAGAAAAGCCTACATGGGGCACCTGGGTGGCTCAGTCGGTTAAGTGTCTGACTTCAGCTCAGGTCATGATCTCACGGTTTGTGAGTTCAAGCCCCGCATCAGGCTCTGTGCTGACAGCTCAGAGCCTGGAGCCTGCTCAGGATTCTGTGTGTCTCTCTCTGCACCCCCACCCCCACCCCCCGCTCATGCTCTCTCTCTCTCAAAAATAAATAAACAATTTAAAAAAAAAGCCTACAAAGGAGAGTCTTCTCTTAGGTTAGGAGCAGAAAAGTCTCATCTGCCTGCTGGCTTACAAGAATGTGGGTAGATCAGTTGGTCCCAGATATTTGCACGGACAGCAGGGGCCAGTGGGATGGAGGTGATTATTATGGAATTAACTTTTAATTTTCTCCATTAAGATCTTATTCTAAAATCCCCAGCTCCAACTATCACCATTAGTTCATAAAAGAAGGGATTTGTCTTTTAACTTTCAATTTTTATTTTGGGGAAAGAGAGAGAGAGAGAGAGAGAGAGAGAGAGAGAGAGCGCAAGTTGGGGAGGGGCAGAGACAGAAGGAGACACAGGCTCCAGGCTCTGAGCTGTCAGCACAGAGCCTGACGTGGGGCTTGAACTCGTGAACCGCAGGATCATGACCTGAGCCAAAGTCGGACGCTTAACCGACTAAGCCACCCAGGCCCCCCAAGGA
The DNA here is from genome assembly GCF_014898765.1 of Herpailurus yagouaroundi. Lineage (NCBI taxonomy): Eukaryota > Metazoa > Chordata > Mammalia > Carnivora > Felidae > Herpailurus > Herpailurus yagouaroundi. Next base: position 14,337,194 of record NW_024412402.1, on the reverse strand, counting down.
CGTTGTAATACCAAAACAATAGGAAGGGTACCATCACAAAGGGCTCTTCTACCTGAGGAAGGTCATCTGGAAACTTTCCACCAGTATTCTTGTTTGTTATTTCACTCTGTACTAATGACAAGGCTGATTGGGGACCAAAATCATGATGGAAGGATATCATCCGTCAGCCCTGCTACAGGGAGACAGCTTTAAAGGGAGAGGCAACCCATATTCTTTTACCTGGAATGGTGCAAACTCCTGCTTGGCATACTTAAGACAGGTATGTGCAGCTGAAATGCTCCATCATTTAGCCCCTTTTTCGGTACATGAACCAAGCTGTTAAGCTAGATTTGTGTACATATGTGACTTCTCGGTACTCCCTCCGGCCAAGGGCTTCTAGAACCATCCCATCCACAGAGTGCTGCTGAAAGAACTCCACTCCTTTAAATTCCAGCATCAGGAGAGCAACGAGCCTTCTGAAGGCTGTCCCCAAAACAGCCCCTCCCCACCCAACGCACTCAAGAGGACCAGTAATTCCCAAGGGAATCTTGTATCCAGGGTACCGGAGTGAAATGCACAACGTACACTCTATCTTAACGACCCAAGGTGTTGGCAGCAAAGCCACTTGTCCGGACCCTTATGGGGGGAACTTTCCCACAGGCGGCCAGATGTGCAAACAAGACCTTTGAATGCCTTTGTGTGCTCAGACTACAGAGGTGACCAGAAGGGTGTAGCCGAGGAGAGGGTTCTCAGACCTATTTTTTCCAACTTTGCTCGGAAGGGGAGCAAACAGCCCCCTTCCAAACAGCCCACACTTCCTAAAGTCCCCTAGCCCTAGATCTGCATCGGGGCGGGGGGTGTGGCATTGATAACTAGAGCTTCGACAAATAAGGAGGCACGTTTTCATCTTCTTCCTGCACGACCAATATTTGGCCTCCTCAGGAACGGCCATCAGGACATTCGGTGGCCTGATATGCAGACCCGGTCGGGCCAAATGTGTGCCCTCAGGCCTCGGCTTGACTTTGTGGAGTTGAATGCCATCCCTGGGATCACAGGATTGCAGCTAGTCGACTGCTTCCCTCACAAAAGAGGGATATCAGCCTCTTAGGACCGGGGCTGAGCAAGGGGAGTACAACGTCCTGTGACACCGAGTGGTAAGGATGGGAAGGTCAGAAGGAAGCCCATGGCAGTTGCTTTCTTTCTCACCTCACCCGCCCACAGGGCCGCTCAGCTTCCCCCGTCAACTAACCACATGAGGTAGCTGGGGAAAGGGGATGCCCCACTGGGTTGGTGAGGTTCAAGGTCATTGGCGAAGAAGGCCATGGGCCACCAGCACATTCCGGATGTTAGGTCTTTGGAAAACAGCCTATCTTCATTAGGACTGGAAAGCAGGCCTTGCTTCTACATTTTCCATGAGGAATCACCGTAGCCTATAAAGGGAAGGGAGGTCACTGGCCCCCCCCCCCCCCCCCCGCCTCCCCACCGCAGTGGACTGTGGGCTTTGGGATGGTCAGTGGTGAAGAGAATTTTAGGCTGCGCCAGCTGCAACCTCAAAGCCACTCCCCCTTGAGATTCACGAATTTGGTGGGCAGCTAGCTGGGCAGTCTGTGTCCATGGGAACAGTTGCTCTCCCCACAGGGCCAGGGGGCTGGGACGTGGCCAAAACATATCATTTTGGCCAGGTTAGTACCTGTTCCCTCCCACTAGTTCAGGAAGTAGGTTTCGAGCCCTCACACAAATTCGTCTTTCACCATAGATTTTTCATCTGGGTGACTTTTTCCCCCTTCCTTCTAACCCTCCAAATAAAGACAACATAAGAGGCCTGATTATTTCTACCCGCTGCCATCTCTAGAAAGTGTAGCCCTTAAAGAAACCCTGGAATAAAGTTCTCTATTTAAAAACAGACAGGGGCACCTGGGTGGCTCCGTTGGTTAAGTGGCCCGACTCTTGATATCGGCTCAGGTTGTGATCTCAAGGTTGTGAGATTGAGCCCCATGTCGGGCTCTGCACTCAGCGTGAAGCCTGCTTGAGATTTTCTCTTCCTCTCTCTGCTCCTCCCCTGCTTGTTCTCCCTCCCTCCCTCTCTCAAAATAAATAAACTTTAAAAAAAAACAGAATTAAAAATAAACAAACAATGTAAACAATTGTTTTCGGAGACATCAATCCATAATCCCTCTGGAGAAAGTGGCCTCTTAAATCAGGTACCGGCCTTAGAATCGGGCAATTTTCTTATGATCAGCTGCAACCAAATCCTCCCCATCCCCTGTGCCAGGTCCCTGTGGAAACTGTTCTCGTACTCGCTGGCCTGTCTGACCTTTCACAAGGTGACCCTCCACCAAGGTCAAGAACAGCAGTGGTTTTCTAAGCTGAAAATCATGAACTTCTTCCAGCCACCTTCTCAAAGGAAGACACTGGGAGATTGTGATTCAGAGGCTCCATATTTGGCCAGATGAGAATGTGCAACTCTCAGGTTTCAAGCTCCCCAAGCCAAAGACTCAGCCCCCGTGTAAAATGTCAACCGGCTCTGGTCTCTCTTGAGTTCACACCATAGCCTATGAACCACTTGGTGCTGTTGGCAAAACACTGCTCTGGTCGCTCTGGGGCCTGTAAGCCGCAGGCCCCTTGAGCACGGCAGGCTGGTTTTGGAGTCCAAGTGAGTCATTCTTGAGGTCACGACTGTTGGCCTGTAGGGGACAGTGGCCCCCGAACCAAGAGATCTTCTTGTCCAACAAGACAGGAACAACCACTCTGAAGCCAGTAGGGCTCACGCCAAGGATGCCAGGTCTCTAGAGAGCACCTGTCAGGGCCCGTGCCATTGCCAATGTCTCTCCTATCCTAGGAACATGAGCTTTTCTGTCAACCCCCAAACCAGTCCAGGTCAGGGTCCAAGTCCTCATTCTCTTAGAACCTCAGTCAGTCATTTCCTGTGTCCTGGGAGGCAGGACGCTTGCCCTCACAAAACGAGGGGCTCAAAAGTACAATAAAACAATACTTTATATTTATACCAAAACTCCTGGACTCTCCAGGCCTAAAAGTCTCTATTCAGACAGCATTTAACCTTCTTTTTGAGATCAATCAACCGGCCAAGTTTCAAAACTTCATCTATGACTCTCAGCCGGGCAGATTTGTCTGCATTTTTCAAGAGGATAAGCATCATTTGACTGGTAGTGGTTTTGAAAAGTAGAAAGAAGGAATTTCAAAGGAAGATGTGGCGTATCTGCAACCGATCCAGTTCCACAGCTTATAGGTGGGCACCTGCTCCGGGCCACACTCAGGAAAAGGAGGATGAAGAAGATATTTCAGTAATGAACCAGACACAGCACCCATCTCCAAGGAGTATGGGATGTTTTTAAAGAATGAGCGAATAAATGAACAGATGAATGACGAATGAATGCAAAATCAGGATTAACGGTAAGTTTTACAGCAATTCCCCGCCTTCATTTAATTGCATCAAGACGGTCCAAAGAGGGGGGCGCCTGGGTGGCTCAGTCGGTTGGGCATCCGACTTCGGCTCAGGTCATGATCTCGCAGTTCGTGGGTTCGAGCCCCGCGTCGGGCTCTGTGCTACCAGCTCAGAGCCTGGAGTCTGCTTCAGTTTCTGTGTCTCCCTCTCTCTCTGCCCCTTCCCCTCCCCTGCTCGTGTTTTCTCTCTCTCTCTCTCTCTCTCTCTCACACACACACACACACAGACACAGACACACACACACACACACACACACACACACACACACACACACACACATTATAAGGCTAATATACATCTTCCCAGAGTTAAAATCTGATGGCTCTTCTTCCTGCTTAATGTTTATCTCTTCCCCCAAACCCCAAACACATCTTTGGTTTCTAGAATCTTTTGCAATTCGGGTTTCTCTGAAGTCTCTAATCTGAATGATGAAGGCAAGGAGCCTTCATGCCTGTTGGAGGTCAAGTCCTAGATTGTATTTTCTGTGACGATATTCTCTGCCTTCTCTTACATACTTCCAACAGATCTTTATTTTCGACTCTTACATCCCTCTCCATGCTGAGGCCGTTAGTGTTTTGGATGGCACGTTGCCTTGAACACAAATGTGTCAGACTTGGATTCATTATTAAGGCGAGTAATTCCATTTTCTAAGGAACAAGTACCACTTCTCACACGGTGTTTGCTGATGCCTCTGTTCAGACACTCGCGTCGTTGCCAGCTACGTGTTAGAACAAGGGGAGACACTGCTTCTGCCCTCACGGAGACTGTAGTCTCCCCTGGGCATCAAGGTTACAAATGGGAAGCTGTCGGGGCGCCTGGGTGGCTCAGTTGGTTAAGCATCCAACTTGAGCTCAGGGCTCGTGAGTTCGAGCCCCACACCCGGCTCTGTGCTGACAGCTTGGGGGCTGAAGCCTGCTTCAGATTCTGTCTCTCTCTCTCTCTCTCTCTCTCTCTCTCTCTGCCCCTCCCCTGCTCAAGCTCTGTCTCTCTCTCTCTCTCAAAAATAAATAAACATTAAAAAAAATAAAAAAATAAAAAGAAAAAAAGGAAGCCGCTGAGTGGCAGCACAGGGCCTCGTAAGGGAGGCCAACATATGCCCTGGGGGTTCGAAACATACACGATTTAGGGGGAGACGGTTCGCTGTGGGCAAAAGCTGCCAGGGAAGGTTTTGAGATGGGGGCGGGGACACCTCCAGGGGAAAGTCAAAAGGAAAGAACTGGTCCTATTCTCCGCCCTCCATCCCTTCTACCCTGAACACACCTTAGTTTCTCATGAGAAGCACCGGGCTGGAGAGCGCGTGCCAAAGTGCCATGGATGCACCATATACATGCACCCCCGTGCCTTTGCATAAACCTCTCCCCTCCGCGTGGCTCAGGGCCTCGAGATGAGCGTCAAAAGGAAGAACACGCTTCTCGTGCAAAGCCCACAGATGTCGGAAACTGTGAGTGTCACCCAAAAAGCAGCTCGCAAAGGCTCCCATCCCCATCAGGCGACCGGCGGAACTTGCCAAGACTTCATTTTGTTATTTCCATGCCATAGAATTCCTCCCACCGCCTTTTACACTGGAACAGTTTTACTTTTTGCACCTCGTGTTCGTTACTCTGGGGGCGACTTCAGGCCACGGCACACAATAGAAAGACCAAAGAACATTTCCCAGTCTTTCTGTTTCCTTGCAATCCCCCGACAACCAGATTTGCGAATGCCCTCGGACAAAGAAGCCAAGAAATTCAAAGCAGATAGGGCTGAATCACACGACCTTGCAAATTAGTACAGGCCCCTGGGCCGGACAGGATTAGAATGTTGGGGGCTGGGAATTAATTGTTAATATAAAACAGAAATAATCAGCCAGGGCCCGAATGTGCCTTTTGTGATACAACAAGATGGGTCTGTTTTAAAATGCGGGACACGGCGTCTTCCGAGCTCTGAGCGCATACAGACTGAGACCCGAATCTCCCCGGGCTTGCCCCCATGGCACAAAGTTCATCATCCGGGGGCAAGCGTGCCCTTAACCGCAGGCGAGGTTTTCCCTCCCGGGTCGGCAATATGCTTCCAGACTACCTCCCGAACTGCCAACGTCAAGACCAGAAGTAAAACACGAGGGCGGGTGAGATGAACCCATTGAAAAAAAACCTCTAAGTTGAAAAAAAAAAAAAAAAATCAAATGAGAAAAAATGCTAAGTGGACGCTCAAGTGGAAAAGTTTAACAGAAAATCCTCAAGTTGGTGAAGCGTTGACAGAAAAAAAAAGGCACTCACCACCTGCAGCTCTGGTCAGGGCCCCCACCGAGGAGGAGACGACGTTCTCGGTCTGACATCAGCCGCCCAGCAGTGGGGACGTCACACTTCGTTCCAAGTCTTGAGGACTCGGGTCTCAAACCAGGTCTGTGGAGAAGAACTTCTGGGCCTGCCACCGAATCGGCAGGGACTGACCTCTTCCTCACGCAAGAGGCAGGGCTGCTCCCTGAGGGGGACGATGGCTTCTCGAGCTTCTTCTCCTGACCTTCCGGGCTCCCTCTCATCCCCACACCTGGCTCCTCGCACCACACACCTGCCCACCAAACGGGGCCAGGTGAATAGAGGTCCTGATTGGCTCCACCACCGGCCTGTGGGTACCACTGTCGATTCCCTGACCGAGTTTTCGAAGGAAATCATACCATTCCCAGAGGACTTCAGCGATCACAGAACACTGAAAGATCTCACGCCATAATCCTGGATAATCACTTACAGATCGTTCCCGGAAGAGATCTAGCGCAGAAAGACCGAAGGACGTGCTAAGCCCACACGGTGAGGGCCGGGCCGGGCCAAGGTTCGACCCCAAGTCTGTGGCCCCACGTGTGTGCTCTTTTGAGGTGTGAGTTCTTCGAGATCGGGAGGTCGTATTGTTTCCCCCCTTAGGTGCTGGAGGCGGGCTCTCAGGCTACGTCTGATGCGTGGCAAAGTGGAAAGAGTACGTGCCCTGGAGAGAAAGCGGGGGTCCTGATCCTGGCTCTGCCGCTGGCTGGGAAACGTTAGCTGGGAGACGTTGAGCAAATTACCTACCACTGTGAGCTCCTCGGTCTGCCCCTCCGTTAAGTGGGATGAAAGCCCAGCTCACAGTGCTGTGAGGATTACAGGAAATAACTTCTGTAGAGCAGGCACCTGATAGATAACCAGTTCCCTTCCCGGCAATCCCTTCACCTCCCTCGCCCAGGACCAAGAGACCGCGAACCAATCCCGGTACGTGGTGTGCACTTATACGTGCAACTTTGGGTTAAGATGAACGTCAATGACAGCACGGAAGCGAGGAGATTTCCAAAGGGGTGGGGTAATCCCAAAGGCCAGGTGTAACAGAGCAGACGATGGAGGACTGTGGGAGCTCTACGGGCGGGAGGTCAACTTTACGTTCTGGCCTATGCAGCGGCATGGGAGCCTCCACAACATGGCGCCCATGGTGCCCCAGGGCTTCGTGTCTGGTATCCTCAAGGCTGGTGCCTTCCTAACACTGACTCTGGGCTGCTGCATCCATTTGTCTCTATGTTAGCTCTATGCTATCCTGTCTTCTGTAGTCTCATCCCGCGCTGCAAGGTAGGGAGAAAATGTACAAATCAAATAGTCAGATGGGCTTACTTGGGAACAACTTTTGTCAGAGCCTAGGTGAGGGGCATGGAACATTCTGGAAGGTGGAGAGCAACAAGAGGTAAAAAAAAAAAAAAAGAAAGAAAGAAAGAAAGAAATTAATGGCTGGTGTGAACTGCAGCAAAAGCTCTCATGAATCCCGGGGCACGGGTCGGGGGAGGGGAGGTCATCTGCAATGCTGACAACTTTTCATCTGGTGGGACACAGGGGAATCCCAACCCTCAGAGATGAGGTCTGCCAGGTGGGCTGGGAAGAGGGTCGGGATCATGTGGAGGAGACCGAGCTCTGCCGTTGCTGTGAGACCATAGCCGTGGCTCGACTACTCTGGTTTCCTCATCAGTAGAATGTGGGGGGTTGGACTGGGCTGGCTTTGGAATCAGACAAACCCCGGGGCTCCAATTCAGGCTCCAACTGCTTACTTGTTATGTACCTTTGGGCAAGTTTCTTTGTGTCTAGGCTCTGGTGCTCTCATTTGTCAGATAGGGATGAGAGACCATGTCTCCAGAAGCTGGTGGAGGCTGGAGGATTAAGGGAGGAGGTATTCAAATATATACCCTCTTGCACAGTGACAGGTCCACGAAGCTCACAGAACGGGAGCTGCTTGCCCAGTAACTACTAGTCTCTTAATTCTACCTCTAAGTTGCTGTAAACTCCTCTACCGATGGTGCAATACGTTGAGTCAATTCCCAATGATCTTCCATGGCTACCCTGCCCTCCCTCGTCCTCAATTATCAAGGCACTGAAGTGCTCTATGCTGTGGCCACAAATGGATGGTTCAATTTGGACAAGAAAATGGCAACAAGTGTGGGGCAGCATCGTGGCGGAAAAAGGACCCACAACCGGGAGGCGGCGGACAGGGGTTTGATTTCTACCCAACTCGGTGACGAGCTCTACCACAGAGGACCATGGTTAAAATTTTCTTCATATTTCTGTGCTTCATCTCCTAGGTGGGAATAATCCTGTGTAAAAGTGCTTTGTGGACTGAGACGTGCAATTGACATACTAGTGGTCAGTTGCATGCAATGATTCCTGATGATCGATTTGAAAAACTATCTGAGTTTGACATTGAAGCTTAAATGTTTTGAGAGCTGTAACCTAGTGCCCCTTAGCAGTCCAACGGCACTTCAAGCAAACCCTAATCTCCAAAATGGAATGACTATTGTGTAGATAGTGGAGGTATTCCCCAAAAGAGCTGAGTTGGGTTTTTCTTTGCCATCCACACATCTCTCCAGTGACCCGCTGGAATTACCAATTACTGGTGGCCTGATCTGTACTTGAAAAACAATACGATCAACCACGCTCTTATTTTAACAGCTAGCACAGGGCAGGGCAGGAGGAACCCCCACCCACGCTTGTTCTCAACACACATCGTGTTGCAACTGATGTGAAAACAAGATAAGCAGAACCGTCTGTCTGTCAACAGACACGGGCCTTCCCTAGTGCCGGGCTGCTTTCTGCGCATTCTGCACAGATGAGAGCCAGAGGCCATGTGGTCACCTGCAGTGTTGCCCTGATACAGCTGTGGGGTGAACCATGGCCCAAGGAAAGGGGGCAGCAGTCCAGACGCATAGGCAGCGCACTCGTTTTTTGCCTTTAGCTGTGTTTTTAAAATTTTTTAAATGTTTATTTATTTTTAGAGAGGGAGAGAGACAGAGTGCAAGTGGGGGAGGGGCAGAGAGAGAGAGAGAGAGAGAGAGAGAGACGGAGAGGGAGAGACAGAATCTGAAACAGGCTCCCAGTCTCCGAGCTGTCAGCACAGAGCCCGATGTGGGGCTCGAACCCACGAACGGTGAGATCATGACCTGAGCCGAAGTCGGATGCTTAACTGACTGAGCCACCCAGGCGTCCCACCCCCCCCACCTTGAGCTGTCTATTTTATTTTATTTTTTTTAATTTTTTTTTCAATGGTTTTTTATTTATTTTTGGGACAGAGAGAGACAGAGCATGAACGGGGGAGGGGCAGAGAGAGAGGGAGACACAGAATCAGAAACAGGCTCCAGGCTCCGAGCCATCAGCCCGGAGACTGACGCAGGGCTCGAACTCACGGACCGCAAGATCGTAACCTGGCTGAAGTCGGATGCTTAACCGACTGCGCCACCCAGGCGCCCCGAGCTGTCTATTTTAAAGTATATGTGTAGTGGCATAATGCCCTGCAGAAATCATCATTAAGGTTAAAATCCTACCTGTTTAAAACTGAGGAATTAAAAACTGTTTGCTCATCAGCATAAGCTCAACGTGTCTGTTCATTAACTTCCCCAAAGCTCTATACTATGGGAAGCTTTAAGCGATGTCTTTGAAGACTTCATTGTATTTGTTTTTTTATATACACAGCGAAGCATTTTTTATAGGTTCCGAACGGTCAGTCGTGTAATTAACTTTATTTCAGTTACAGAGACTGAGGCTTGCTACCTTTCCTTTTTCTTTCTCCCCTCGGCTTGAAAGCTTCTTTGTAAGCCCCGTTTGATGTGGCTGGGATGTGGGTACCGATGAACTGGGGCTAAAGTGCTACAAGGCAGTTTTTTTTCTGTCTTTCCTGAGCATCATGGGACCTCCAGGGAGAGAGACACAGTGCAGAGAAGGGTCCAAACAACATACCCAAGGGCGGAGAGGACCATAATGCATAAAACATGACATGCATAAACGCTTACGAGTAGTGAAAAAAAAGATCTTTTTAAAAGAACAAGAAAGAAACCACAAGGTCTCTTCGAGCTACTGAAATGGCAACAGCATCAGACACTTATCAGCACCCACCATCTCTGGGTGTCCTCTCTCTGAGAACAATGGAGTGCCTACCATACGATCCAAGGAGACAGTCCCAGGTGCCCTCACCACAGGTAGAGAAGACTCGACACGTTTGCACAGGACGACCGGGGTGCACGTGCTCTCTGGCCTGCTGGCCCTAGGTTCAGGAACCCCTATCCCTCTGCAGGCTCCTGGCAGAGAGTATCAGAGCTTCCAGCTCCTTCCAAGCATCTACGCAACTGAGAGATGACCTGAGTGGAAGGAATGAATGCAACTTTTCTGTTTTAGTGCAGACTAGGTGTGAATGGCATGCCTTGGGATACCCCAAATTGAGCCCATGCAAAGGGCCAAGCTCTATGCCAGGAGTTGGGACCTCAAAACCAATATGGCAGACTTAGCTTTGACATCCAAGAAAATTTTCACGGCTCTTCCTTCCCCGTGCTTACAATGGCTTCTGCCAGGCTTCCGCCATTTCCATATCAACGTGTTAGTTTTTGCCAGATCTGCATCGGCACTCTACTGTAGTAAGGTATTTTTCTCTCAAGTAACTCATTTACTGGGGTGCCTGGGTGGCTCAGTCGGTTAAGCGTCTGACTTCGACTCGGGTCATGGTCTCCCAGTTCATGAGTTCGAGCCCCGCGTCGGGCTCTGTGCTGACAGCTCAGAGCCTGGAGCCAGCTTCGGATTCTGGGTCTCCCTCTCTCTCTCTCTCTGCCCCTTCCCCGCTCACACTCTGTCTCTCTGTCCCTCTCTCTCTCTCTCTCTCACAAAAATAAACAAACATTAAAAAAAATTAATAAAATAACTCATTTACTCCAACTCAACCACATCTTAAAGAAAATTCCATATGACCTCCATGAACAGAAAACAAGCACCACTCGCCATAAACAGAAAATATCCAGTAACTACAAAAAAAAAAAGCAAAAACCCCAGAAACCAGGAAACACAATAATTTTACAAAATTCCAGTTGCACACTATGGCCTGACAGTGCTCTGAGCCTCAGGCCCAGAGCTCCCTGTGAGAAAGACGAACAAGTTATTAGATTGACCTGTTCTGAGCAGTGACCCTCCCCCACCCCGCCACCAGCCTTGTAATCAGAATCCAAAAAGGAATCATTGTTCACCGTGTGATTTGTTGCTTCTTCATGTTATGTCTGCATATCACCCAAATCAGACCCCGTGGTCCACACACACCATCTGTGTTTCCTAATCTACTTTGGGACTGGGTGTCGGCCATTGCACCCGCAGGGCCCAGGGCGCTGTGCAGGGAACACTGTGGGCATTGCACACATATTTGTGAAATGAATCAGTGCGTGCATTTTAGCTTCCTTTATTCCCGCCATACCTATTGGCTTATTTTGCCCCCAAGTGACCCGCACCCACTCACAAACCTCCATGTCCTTTTCCATTTTGTGCCCTTTATGGAATGTTTTTCCTTCTCCCCCACTCTCCACCAACTGATTAACTCTCTACTCTTCCAGTCTTCGGCTGTCTCATCACCCCTTCCTGGCTTTTCCTTACCACTTTGGGTTGAGGATAGAAATCTTTTCCTCAGGGGCGCCTGGGTGGCTCAGTCGGTTAAGCGTCCGACTTCGGGGCGGGTCATGATCGCGCGCGCGCGCGCGGCTCGCGGGTTTGAGCCCCGCGTGGGGGCCTGTGCTGACAGCTCAGAGCCTGGAGCCTGCTTCAGATTCTGTGTGTTTCTCTCTCTCTCTGCCCCTCCCCAGCTCACGTACGCATCCTCTGTCTCTCTCAAAAATAAATAAACATTAAAGAAATTTTTTTTCAGTATGCCCACTCTAGGGGTCCCTTGCTTATTGGGATTATCACATGATAATCACCAAATGCAGGGGCGCCTGGGTGGCGCAGTCGGTTAAGCGTCCGACTTCAGCCAGGTCACGATCTCACGGTCCGTGAGTTCGAGCCCCGCGTCAGGCTCTGGGCTGATGGCTCAGAGCCTGGAGCCTGTTTCCGATTCTGTGTCTCCCTCTCTCTCTGCCCCTCCCCCGTTCATGCTCTGTCTCTGTCTGTCCCATAAATAGATAATCACCAAATGCTTATCTTTCTCTTCCTATCAGTCTCTAAACCGCCTGAGGGGAGGAAATGTCTTCTATCTCTGGTGTTGAAGCATCTCGGACTATTTCCCCATAAGCTCTGCACCAATCTCTGCCCTCCCCTTCTCTGAGGCTCTTGCAGACTATGTCTTTGCCTAGAATGTCTTCAACAATACGCACACTTCCGCGTTCCTGCTCTCAGGAGCCCTGTTCCCCAAGCCAGCTGCGACATCCCTTTGCCCCTTGTCCCCACAGCCCCCCCCCTTACATCCCTTTTACTGTAGGATTCACCCCCAGTCAGTGCGATTCTGTTTCCGTATGATTTGCCACGCTGTGTCGGCTTCTCGTTTTTGTGTCCCCAAGGCCTAGAGAGTGCCTGGCATACAGCCAGTAATCACTAAATAGCTTTTGAAGGTATGAAATATCTAGTAGGAAAAGAGTTTTCTATTCACCTCTCTCCTCTTATCAGTTCTAAAACTCCCGAAAGTCACAGTCAGTAAGAGCATGACAATACTAAATTTATTGCTGACATTGCAGAGTGCTTCCTATTTGCCACATGCTTTATTAGCAGTCTCTCCCTTAATTATCCCCATAACCTTGCGAGGGGCGTACGTCTGTTGATGCAAATTTGCAGGTGAGGAGGAACTCTGGGGTTAGGGAGATTAAGTCACTTGACCCTGGTCACCTAAGTGACAGGGCCAAGGAATGGACCCAGGCTGGAAAAACTCCAGCGATCTTAACTACCAGCCTGGCCCAGTCTAGGACCTGATTCTGTCTGACCTACTGCCCTCCTTCAAGGTCAGGAGCCAAATCCTGAGCAGACAGACCTGAGCCTGCTGCGGGTAGCTCTGAGTGTGCCCTTTGCGAGTACAATCGGGGTCACCTGGCACGCCCTGCCCACGGCACATGGCTTTGCCACAAAACGGCCATCAGGCTTCCGGGCTTCCGCAGCAGAAGGCCCCTCAAGGCGGCCTTTCCATCGATTCCAAAGGTGTCCCTTTTCTTCATTTGTTTTTTTTTTTTTTTTTTTTTTTTTAATTTTTTTTTTCAACGTTTTTTATTTATTTTTGGGACAGAGAGAGACAGAGCATGAACGGGGGAGGGGCAGAGAGAGAGGGAGACACAGAATCGGAAACAGGCTCCAGGCTCCGAGCCATCAGCCCAGAGCCCGACGCGGGGCTCGAACTCACGGACCGCGAGATCGTGACCTGGCTGAAGTCGGACGCTTAACCGACTGCGCCACCCAGGCGCCCCCTCTTTTCTTCATTTGTAAAGTAACCCACAAGTTGACATTTAGGGATTCTCTTGCAAATGGCAAGGGCTACTGCAAGGAGCGAGCGAGGCACTCTGGTGTCTTTGAAATAACGCTGAAAACACTCTTTAAATAAAGATGTTTAAACCTCAGCTTGACGGAGGAGCGAGGTGGGAGTCCAGCCGTACCCCAGGGGGAGGAAGAGTCTTAGTCCTGTTTTTAATAACTGCATTCTCTGAGCAAGAGAAAGAGGCTGGTCTTTCTTCACCCACGGTCCTGTGTCAAGAACGTGTGAGGTAACAAAGGCTGGTTTCCTCCGGTTTGAGAAATGCTGCTTGGCTGCACACGTTTTCTTGTCCAGAACACGGTGACTTTATCTCACAAAAACTAGCTTCAAACATGGTACGAAATTTGGCGGGGCGGGGGGGGGGGGGTTGGGGGTGGAGAGAAAAAAATTAGAGCCACCTCATAAAAGCTCTTTCCTGCTTCTTGATGACGTTAACAGATTCTCTGTAGGAAAGGTCCGGCCCCGGCACCGGGCAGAATACACAGCCATGTGGTTTTGTTTTTCCAGTGATGAGCCTCTCAGGAGAAACACTTGTTTTGGAAAGAGAGGCATATGTATATCTGGACAACAAGTTAACCGTGACCTCGGATCCTGGGTTCCTTTTCTCTTGCTGGAAATAAGCACAGTCCGGTGGGGGCGGGGGGGAGTCCTGGCGGGGGGGGGGGGCGGGCCCCGGAAGACCTGGGGTCTGGTTCTGGCTTTGCCACTCATTTGTTTTATGGCCTTGAACAAATCACTTAAGCGCTCTGGGCTGCAGCCTTTCCCAGAAGTGAAGGGATCAGGCCCAATTATCAAGAAGTTTCCTTTCGGCTCTGGAACTCTAGGCTATTATGTAGTATATCATACACAGCAAGACGACATGTGTGGCCCACTCTAACGGGTCACACCCTCAGGCGAATCCTCTCGCAGTAGCCGCAACGGATATGTTGGGGAGCTAGCATCCCACCCTCAGCCACCCTTCCTTGCGCTTAAGGCACAAAGACGGGAAGTAAGGGGACGAGGATGAGTTCCAGGGGAAGGCAAGGCTCGACACGGCTCTCACTGGCGTGTATTTAAACCTAAGCAGCTGCCGGGCCACGCAAACTGTCGGTGGATCAGGAGTCTAGGTCTCAGCCAGGGACACCGGGGGCAGTGGCCCTCTGACTGCCATGACCCCATGTGCGGGTCGACGGCCGCCCTACCTGATGGGCTCAAGCGATAGGTGCCAACGGCTTCCTGTTTTACGTGTTCTTCTTCCCGCTGACCTCTAGAGAGCTAACGCAATTAAACCACAGAGCCCTCATAAACCTTGAGAGTGTCCTTCTGCCTTTTTAGCACTTGAGAAAATAATCAGATGTAAAGTAAGCTAGCAATAAGAACTGTCATTTGTGGAGAGCTAACTGTGTGCGAGGCACCATGCTAAGTACTTCTGTGTATTATTCTACACGACAGTGCTGTGAAATGGACATTATTGCCTCCGTTTTACGGAAGATGCGACCGAGGCCCTTAATCTCACTCTGCGATTCAGGACGCACAAATTTGCGTGGGTTTCAAGGGGCTGTCGGAAGGAATAAAGGTGGCATGCAACCAAATGGCCCAGGTTTCCAAAAACAGGGGACCGGTTCCAGAGTAGTTGCCTCTAATGGCATACTAGAAACACACGAGAAATCACATTAGAATAATTAGCGGCACAGAAAAATATCCACAACAAATCGCTAGGTAAGAATCCCCACAATTTATAGGTAATTATATATAATATGTGTGATATGGTATTTTTCTATATTTCCCCAAATGTACGCAATATGCGTATATTAATTTTTAAATTGGCCGGGTGGGGGGAGGGGCTTCTTCAAGGCCCATCAGATATAAGCAAGAGCCCATCCCCATCCCACTTAGTGTCTGGATCCTAGACAAGGTGTTTTAGACAAAGGTCATCGCCCCAATCAGACGGAAGAGGTCCCCTCAGCTACTCGTCTTATTCCTGAGGCATAGAGCGCCTGAGTGAGGGACTGAGAAGGGAGTTTAAGGCAGATGAACAGTCCTCTCTCTACGGGTGTGGCTCCTGATGTACCAGTTGGCCCCGATCACTATGCCCTAAAGGAGTCCAGCAGAGAATCCACAATGAAGCCACCTAATAAAACAAAACAAAATTCATGACCACTGTCTCTGCTCAGTGGTTTTTACTGCGATCATCATCAGTAAGGGTAGCAGCAGGAGTTACTTAAGTTGAGGCGTCAGTGTCTGGATAGGGAGATGAGACAGGGCACAGCTGGCTTCACGACTCAGAAAATTCTCTCAGCTTGGAGTCCTGGGAGCACCAGGAAAGCGGTCACGGAAGTGCGGCAAGACTCTGGGGTATGGGGGAAAGAACGTGGGCCTTGGCTTCTGGCCGCCACGAGTTGGAATCTCGATCCCATTTACCAGCCGAGGGATACTGGGCAAATCGTTAACCTTCTCATCTGTCAAGTGGGTTTCAAGGGGCCGTCGAAAGGGATAAAGGTAGCATGGGAAAAACACAGCATTAGCAGGGGACACACAACGGGGGCCTGATGTCTCTCTCCCAGCCCTTTCCTCATGCGTCCTTTTCCCAGAACACACCTGTTCTCCACCATTCTCAAGTTCTAAAATCTTCCCCCCCTTGGCGGGAGCGTAGCAAGACCCCGCTAACTTGACACCTGGTGTTACGAGGGGTCCAGCTCAAATAGGAGGTTGGGTCAAAGGGCCAAGGCATTCAATCAGCCACCACGGCCCCATGGGATTGAGGCAGGGTCCCACAGGTGGCAAAATGCCATTTGATGCATTCCTGGAGATCCCCTGCCCTTATCATATTTGTTAGACCCTCCAAAAGCATCTAAGGTGATGCTATCAAAACCATCTACCGTTTGTGTGGCTTACGGTAAACTTACAACTTTTCATACTCATTGTACCTCGCCTCCCTGGAGGTATAGAAAAATAGGAAAGAGCTTTGTTTCAGTACAAAAGAGAGCTCGCTCAGAGACTGGTTGATTTGTCTGAGATCAGCTGGCATGCGAGAGTGGAGGTGGGGGAGGAAGGAAGGGGATTTAAGGAAAAGGAGGAAGTCAGTGGCTGGGCTGGTTATTCCAATGGGGACGGTGAGAGGAGACAGAATATTCTGTTCTCTGCTCTCCCCCTCAAGTTCACCACCCCGAGCTCTATTCATGTGCCCAGATGGCCTTTCCTTCAAGGTCACATTCTTTCCCTGCACATCACGGCCAAGGGCCCACTCGCCCTACACAGATCCAGCCTCCAAATATGGTTTCGAGTCGTTCGCCTAACCTTTAAGACCATTTCAACCTTTCTTATAAAGCAGTCCACGGCAGCCCTAGGCTCAAGCTAAAAGCGACAGCTGCCGCCAGTCCTGAGCCCCGACGCAGGGCCCCGGCCTTCCTCACAGAACCGGACGTGACTCCCGCTGTTTCTGCACCAGGCCGCGGGTGGGCCAGTCTTCCACCTACTCTCCCTCCGTGGGCTCTCCCCTCTGCCTTGACCTGACTCAGCCCTCATGGAGAAAAAAAAGTCTGCTTCTCCCGGATCCATTCAGGCGTCACCTGGCAGGCCTTTCTGCTGGGCACCAGCCCCAGACATCGTGCTCCCCTCAAAACTCCAAGCCGCTTAAGGCTGAAGATGGGTTCAGATTTAATCCCAGAGGGCTTTTCTGAGTGGCCTGGGATGAAACCTGCTTTTGTCAGCCTTTATTCTCCACCAGCAGAGAAAGGAGACGCGCCTGAGGGTCTGGAGGCAGCGTCGCACCGGGGCGAGCGCACCGGCTTGGGCGCCGGGCAGGCCTGGCTTCAGCTGCCAGCTTTCAATAAATCCGTTTCCTCCTACACGCCGGAGCACTCACAGGAGGAAACGTGCAGGGGGAAAGACCACCCCGGGGGTAGAAGAGGAGGGAGCGGACAAAGATAGACACATTGGCGAGCTGTACAATATTCTGGAACACGCGCTCTGGCAAAGTCTTCCGGCAAACAGTAGGATCAGGGTGATGAGGGGGACGGTCAAGGTCTTTGCTCTCAGGAAGCTGCATCCTGGCGGAAGAGTAGGCAGAGAAGAAGCAAGCAAGGAAACAAGATCAGTAGGAGTCATCCTCCCGCCGTGGTGCACAAGTGGGCTTTCAGCCTTGCCCATTTCCTTGTTCTGAGGCTGCAGGAACACTGGCCGCACACTCAGCGTGAATCCCTCCCCTCGCCGGGACGGGAGGAGCGGTTTCAGATCTGGGGCACATGAACGTGTCTTTACATCCTGGGCAAGGTCACAACACGATGAGATGTCGATGAGCCAGGAAAGTTAAGGCATGAGCGATCCAGACGAATGATTTTCCAGGCAAATGAGGACTGCTGGCCTCTGCGTGGAATCCTTGTCGAAATCTTTAAAAAAGGAACACGAGGCCTGCATCACTTGCCTTCCTGTCCATTTTTCCACACGCAGGAACCGGCGCCCAATGTTTTCAGTTCTCAACTTGTTCATATCTTGGGGCATCTGGGTGGCTCAGTCAGTGACGCACACATCTGACTCGTGGTTTCAGTTCAGGCCACGATCTTGCGGTTGGGGGGTTGGAGCCCCACGTTGGCCTCTGCGCTGACAGCACAGAGCCTGCTGGGGATTCTCTCTCTCTCTCTCTCTCTCTCTCTGTCTCCCTTTCTCTCTGCCCCTCCCCTGCTCGTGCTCGCTCTCTCTCTCAAAAATAAATAAATAAACTTCAAAAAAATGAAAATTGTTCATATCTCCTCCTTCTTAATAGGTCGCCTCCTTGGGGAAGCTTTGCATCACTCAGTGAGACCAATAGCCACCTTCTCCACAGCTCCGGTGTCTGTAACTCCGCACGGCACTTACGTGATATACCATCATCCCTGACTTTGTCCCTCACTAAGGGCAAAGAATCCCCGGCCAGGGCTCTGCTCCATTTGGTTTTGAGTCCCCAGTGCCTGCTGTCGTGGAGGACACACAGCAGGGACCCAGTAAATGTTTATTCACCAGATCACTTCTCGTCGGTCAATCTTGTTCGTAGATGCGCTGGCCACGAACACGGACCGCAGGACGCCCTTTGTCGGTTGGTTTAACAATCCAAACGCCCCCGTCTTACCTTATTCTTCGGTGACTTTCCCCTTTCTCCTGGAAGGGCTTGTGCTGTATCTGGTGTCTTCCCAAGAGCTACTGGTCAGGTGAGGTTTTGAGCCCAATGAAATCTACATGAAAACCTGATAATTCCCTTAGCATGATGAGCACTGCGTAATGTACAGAAGTGTTGAATCACTATACTGTAGGCCGGAAATTAACAATAACTGTAGGCTAATTATACTGAAATTTAAAACAATTAGGGGGCTCAGTCGGTTAAGCGTCCGACTTCGGCTCAGGTCATGATCTCGCGGTCCGTGAGTTCGAGCCCCGCGTCAGGCTCTGTGCTGACCGCTCAGAGCCTGGAGCCTGCTTCAGATTCTGTGTCTCCCTCTCTCTCTGCCCCTCCCCCGTTCGTGCTCTGTCTCTCTCTGTCTCAAAAATAAATAAACGTTAAAAAATTTTTTTTAAAACAATCAACAGTTTCCACTTGATCTAACCACCGATTTGTAAGAACTACCAGGGAAAAGATGTTCCATTGACATCCTGGGCCTGCCGTCAGCATAATCCAAACTATGGGAAGCTACAGACACGTGACCTAGTTTTGTCAACCAAAACATTACAAGTGAAAAGTAAGAGAAGGGCAAGAAGAGAGGAGCCATACTGAAAGACACATCTGTCATTTTAAGTACGGGCCTTATTTGAATCCTGGTTCACTCACAAAACAATTACTTAAAAAAAGGAAAACAAGTATAAGTCAACAGAAGATATGTGATCGCTGATGACATATTTGATATTACATCATTCTTTATTTTTCAGGTGCGATAATGACCCTGTGGTTATATTTTAAAAAGAGCTGTAACCTTAAAGAGATACATACAGGGATATTTACAGATGAAATGCCATGATGTCTAGGATTTAACGTAAAGAACTGGAGAACGGTAAAGACACGGGCGTAGAAGTGTATGGTAGAGGACATTCAGACCAAGCAGGAAGTGCTCGATTTCAATGTACTATTCTTACCACTCTTGTAAAAGTTGGAAATTTTCCATTAAATTAAAAAAAATTTTTTTTAAGTGTTTATTTATTTTTGAGAGAGAGAGAGAGAGAGAGAGAGAGACAGCGAGCAGGGGAGGGGAGAGAGAGAGCGGGAGACACAGGATTTGAAGCAGGCTCCAGGCTCCAAGCTGTCAGCACAGAGCCCCGTGCAGGGCTCGAACCCACGAACCGTGAGATCATGACCCGAGCTGAAGGCGGTCAGGACCGAGCCCCTCAGACGCCCCTCCATTAAATTTCTTAAAAAATCGCTTTGAACACTACCAGAGGACTCTGATGAATTCTACGGAGCAGGTTGCCATGACAATGCTGCACAGAGTACCAGCCCTTCCTGGCAGGTGGGGCAGACTGTAGGCAGTCAGAGCTGGGCTCTTCCTCTCGCCCTGCCAGCAGAGAATGAGGAGAGCCAGCCCCCGGAGACCTGATTACCGTCTTCCTCAGAGAAGCTCCCGGTTAGACAGAGATGTGTATCTCGGCTTCTGGGAGCCAATGGAGGGAAGAAGAAGTATTTCTTCTAATATGGTAAAATAAGCTCTCAGGAAAGGCAGGCTGAAAAGAATCCGGAATCTGGAGTCAGAAGTCTTGGATTCCCTCCTAGCCCCACAACCGGGGCCAGTTAACTTCTCAGCGCCTCCGTGTTCTCATCTATAAAATGGGAATATGGCTACCATTCGTATCAGAGAACTGGTGTGTCGATAAGAGGAGACCTCATTCGGGGAGGCGAGAGGCAGCATGGTGCGGTGGGTTGGACGCTTGGGTCCGAACCGTGGCTCCGTTGTACCATCCACACAGTCAAGTACTCAATACGTGAAAACTGTTACAATTAATTATTTACGGAAAAGCAATTTGTTCAAGGCTTCAAAGTGAGTCAGCAGGGTACTACTCAGGAGGAGAATCCGCACTCGGCTGTCCTCCCCACTACCCTCTGAGCCTCTCTCATGGCTCGATGTGGGCAGCTGATTCACAACCGGTCGCTTTTTCGACAGCGCAGGCAAGACGGAGTCGGGAAGATGGGCCATTCCTGTTCCGACAGCTGGGCCACCCCGGGTGGCAGTGATGAATCAGCCTTGCTCCCGGCCTTGCATACTCAGCCCACAAGGCTTCCCAAGCAGAAGACAGCATCAGGGATGCCCTGACCAAGCGGAGGTTGTGTGATGGCTACCGATGACGGCCTGTCTCTGTGCCCTCGTCCCCCGCAGCACTCAGCAACCTCCCAGGCTCCTCCCAGCTTCTGAGTACAAGCATGTTTTTTTTTCCAACTCCCGGGATCAAGCTGGCAAGAGGGACACACGTGTGTGCACGTGTGCACACGCGTGTGCATGCATTACGTGTTAAACCCGGGCCCATTACCCCAGCGGGACGGTGCACTGTGTCTGTGCCAGAGCAGAACAAGAGGAAACAGGACACCCAAACAATGGGCGACAAGAGCCTCACTTTCCTGGTCCCTGCTCTGTGTAGAGGTGTCCCCAGAGGACCTCCCTGCACACGTGGCTTCAGAGTGGAGGATTCAGCTGGAGTTTCCCAGGACCTGTGTTCCGAATCTCACCAGTATCTATCTGTATCCAAACACAAAGCCCAAGACGTACCAGGAGGCAAAAACTCCACTCCCTTTGTGAGTGACTGTTTGTTCGACTGGGGAGTCGGGCTGGGAAAAGAGAAGGGTAACAGCTGAGGGTGTGGTTACGGATGTGGAATGTATTGCTGGTTTTTTAAAAAAAATTTTTTAATGTTTATTTATTTTTGACAGAAAGAGAGAGACAGAGCATGAGCGGGGAAGGGGCAGAGAGAGGGAGGGAGACACAGAATCCGAAACAGGCTCCAGGCTCCGAGCTGTCAGCGCAGAGCCCGACGCAGGGCTCGAACCCACGGACCGCGAGATCATGACCCGAGCCGAAGTCGGACGCTCAACCGACTGAGCCACCCAGGCGCCCCGTGGTTGGTTTGTTTTTTTTTTTTTTTTAATTTTACAATGTCTTGGATTTTAGTATAAGAATCTTTAGGCTTGCTCCCGTCTTGTAGAAGAAGACAAGTGGAACACTTGATTCGTGCATTCTATTATGCTTTTAAATAACTACTCTAATGAATGACCCATTAATTACCACGAATGAACAAGATTGAAATGAAAGCAAATAGGTATACATGAAATAATCTCTAGCCAAACTTCATTTCTTATGGAGTAGCACCTAATCTGTTTTATTTTGCTAAATTTAAAAAAAAAAAAAAAAAAAAAGAGCTTCGCTGTCTTATTTTGGGTGTGGAAAAGCCTTGGGTCTTGCTTTGCAGAATACATTTTCCTGGGACAGGCTGCTCATGGCATTTGGCTTTGACAAAGCAGCTTTGACATTTAAAAAGCCCTTAACTAACTGCTTGCAATTTATCAGGAAGAAAAAGGTGATTCGCCTCTTAAGCATTGTTTCTTCTGCTTATGGTATGGAAAAAAAAAAAAAAAGAGAGAGAGAGAGAGAGAAGGCTCTAGATCCCCTTTCAAATCGGTTATACACGGAGCAGGGAATGAGCATTTGCTTGGAAGCAAGCAAGCCTGTTTTCGAGGCTTAACCAGTAAGTTGCTGTATTACGTGGAGAAAGTCATTTTCCCACTTAGAAGCGTTTGGAATGTCATTCCCAGCTCACCGGGTTTTCACAATAAAGCATGAGGTTCAGGAGATACCATGTGAAAGCTGAGGGTCCAAATCCTATAGATCGGGGGTCAGCCAACTACAGCTCACGGTCAAATCCAGCCTGCCACCTACTTTTATATACAACCCACAAGCGAAGAATGAGTCTTACATTTTTAAATGATGGGGAAAGAAAACAAAAACTCGAAAGAAGAATATTGGGTCCCAGGTGAAAGTAACATGAAATTCAAGTTTCAGTAGCCATACATAAACTTTTATCAGGACACATCCAAGCTCCTTTGTTTACATATCATCTGTCTGCTTCTGTGTGGCGACGGCGAAGTTAAGTAGTTGCCACAGAGACCATGCGGTCTGTTGAACCTAAAATATTTATTCTCTGATTCTTCATCAAGTTTGCTGACCCTTGCTATAGGTCAGTAGGTCTCCAGCTTTAACGTACACATGATGACCTAGGGATCTTATTAAAACATAGCTTCTGGGGTGCCCGGGTGGCTCAGTCAGTTAAGCGTCCGACTCCAGCTCAGGTCATGATCTCGCGGTCCGGGAGTTCGAGCCCCACATCAGGCTCTGTGCAGACAGCTCGGAGCCTGGAGTCCGCTTTGGATTCTGGGTCTCCCTCTTTCTCTGCCCCTCCCCAGCTCACACTGTGTCCCTCTCTCAAAAAGTAAACAGGAAAATAAATAAACAAATAAATAAAAAATAAAACGTAGCTTCTAATTTCGTAGGTGTGGGGCGGAGCTCAGGCGCTGCATTTCTAACAAGCCCCAGGGCGCGGCCAGAGCTTGGACTGGGGGCCGCACTTTGAGTGGCAAGGCGAGGCTCTATCAGAAAAATCTGGTTATGCCACGAACGTGCTCAATGTCCTTTGATGTCTTTCCAGAACCTTCAAAATAAACTTGGACTTCATACTCCTATGTGATTCTGGCCAGTCTGTCCGGTTTCGTTGCCCCCCCCCCACCCCCGCCGCCACGCATCTCCTGCATGTACCTGAACACACACTCCCAAGTGTGCACACTCCCACGTGTGCCTTCTGCTCCCTGATGCACTGGGCTTGCTCATCCATGTGCTGAAGCACACACTGGTCTCTTCATCTGGAGCATTCTCTCCTCTCCCCACCCCTCCCCCCTGCCCCGGACACGACCAATTGTCCAGCTGCTTGTCCTTCACGTTTCAACTCAAGTTTTGACAGGAGCCTTTCCAGATTCCCCGAGGCTGAGTTGAGTGGCCCTTTAGTGAGGTCCCTTAGCATTTCATGGCCCTCGTCACAGCCTGAATCACACGCCCCATGACCTGTGTCCTTAAAGCAGATGTCACTTCACTTATTCCTGCATGCAGGGGTATAACGTACGTTATTTGGAATGGGACAAATGAAATGCCCAGGGCCACCTAGCAAATCAAGTGAAGAGCTGGGACCACAGCCTACACCTTCGGGTTCCGGGCGTGTGTTTTCTTTTCCCCTGAGCCACACCTCAGAAACAGATATGCTCTGTTGCGACCGATGGGGGAATTTGTTTCATAGCATTCCTAACAGAAATAAAGCCTGTGCTCTGAAACCCTTAGAGTGTTTGGGGAGGGCAGCCTCTTCCCGTGGCTGGCCACTCTGTAGGGTAGCGAGAACTTCCGAGCCCAGGGAGCAGCTCCTGAAGACCTATCTCTGGAACTCTGGGCAGTAGGTCCTGGCAATAGCACCAGCAGGCTCGGCACCCAGAGCAGGGTGTCCATCGTCCCGGGGCGGGAGGGGGGCCAGGACTTATGCAAAGTGCTCAAAGGGCTCAGTGAGAAGACCTGGGAAACAGATACCTGAGGCTTCAGGCATGTCCCTCCTTACTTCTTGTGGCTTCTACTTGCCCGTCGGTTACCTGAACCCAGAGGAATGTGGATCAGCCAGCCAGACATAGGCTGAGGGCAGCCACAGTGGAAAGAAGGGTGGGGACCCCTGTCAGCCAGCTGATCAAGAGGCCTGGGGAAGGAGGGGTGGGCGGTGGGAAGGGACAGTGTGTGGAGCGCGCCCCAGCCTGAGTATGACCCCACTTGCTGAATGTGGCACCTTCCCCACCCCTCCTCCACCTGGCCTAAAATTCCCAGCCTTAAATTCCCGGGGCTATTCTCTCCAGACGGTCATGGAGGGTTGCTGTGGACTGAACTGAATGGTGTCCCCCCAGAATGCATATGTTGAAGTCCAACCCCCTCACGTGATGGTATTTGAAAATGGGGACTTTGCGAGGCAACTGGGGTTAGAGAATAGCATGAGGGTGGAACCCAGATCTGCTAGGATTCGTGTCCTTATAAGAACGACTCACCTAAGAAAGGCCATGTGAAGACACAGTGAGAAGGGAGCGGTGTGCAAACCGGGAGGAGGGCCCTCATCGGACCCCCTCACCCTCCCAGATCTTGATCTTGGACCTCCCGCCTCCACAACTGTGAGAAAATAACTGACTGTGGTTGAATCTGCCCAATCTGTGGCACTTTTTCAGGGCAGCCCGAGCTGACTATGACCGCAGCCTTCCTTCAGGGGTAATTTGATCAATTTCAGTTTCCTCCAATGAACCGTTATTAAGCTCATGAAGGCAGCAGGGGCCAGTGCAGCTTGGCTTGCCATTGTCTCCCCAGCACACAGTAGGGGGACACAGAAATAATAAATGTTAATAAAGGAAAGAACGTATGGAGTGTTTGCTAGGGACTGGGCACCGCGCAAAGTGCTAGGGAAACAGGAGAAACTAAGACACCATCACTCCAAGGAGACACGGTCTAGTCTACGAGATGGATGTAAACCAACCCTGATGATGTGATGGGCCAAGTGCCCCAACAGAGGCATCTAATGTGCCGGGGTAACACGCAGGTGTGCATGCGCACACATAGGTACGTGCCAGAGGCGCGAGTGTGCGCTCTGCTTCAAGATGGGAGTGGACAGAGCTGGACGCAGACGTGGGAAATGAGTAATACGATCCGAGAAATTTTCTCAAAGGGCAGCATATTTGAAAAGGGCATAGATGATTTCACTCGAGAGAAAAGTGCACCCAGGAAAAAAGGCACTTGTTGATTCACTGATTCATTAACGAACTTGAGCCCGCGCAGGGGGTGTTAAAATTGTGGGAAACTGAGCAAAGCTAGCTGAGTGCGACAAAGGGTACTAGGGTGGAGGGGAAGGAGAGGAAGAGGGGGCTGGAAAGACAGGCAGCAAGAAGCCTCACTGATACCTGATACCTGGGAAACACACACACACACACACACACACACACACACACACACACACACACAGAAGGGAGCTAAGGGAGGAGAAACGAGACATTTTAGCAGCAGAGGAATGTTGGACTGTGGGCATCTTGAAACATTCAAATGAAATCTTCAAATGGTCTTCAGGGGGAGGCAGAAAGGGAAAGGCTCCAAAGACAGACTAATGTGGGGATGTTGGAGTAGTCACTTACAAGCTGGAAAAAGCCTTTAATTGCTGTGCCTGGATTTTCGCATTTGTAAAATGGAAACACTACCTACTAATCCCCTCAAGATGGAGAAGAGAGTAAAACACGCACACACACACACACACACACACACACACACGTAGTAGGATCACAACAAATGTAAGATCTTACTAGCTAACTGTCTCTAATTAAGAACCTCCAAAAAAGCTCCCAACACCCTGAAGTTTCAAGGTGCTTCTCTGAAAGCTTGGAGGAAACCGGCTGCCTCACAGCACGTCATACCTTCTTGTTTGGTGATTATCCACCGCTTCTGTATCTGTCTGTCCCTTTCCTAATCTCCGGGATTCACAGGGGCCGGGAATGCATCCTGTTTGTCTGGGGCCCGTGGACCTACACGGTCCTCGGCTCGTCAGAGGCCCTCCTTGAAACTTTGGATAATTAATTGCACAGATGGGCAAAGCAGACGTAAACCGTCTTACCCAAAGCGTGTTCTAGAACTTTGACCTCACAGCCCATTGACTTCTTGAGACGACACGGTTGCAGACCAAACAGAGCAAAGACTCTGATCTCGTCCGGGGACAGACGCATTCCTCTCCGAATTCCCACCAAATGGGAACGGCCACCCAACACTGAGCAGCCCATGTCACCTCCCTCTCAGAAGCGGCATCCACACTTTCGCAAGGAGAAGCAGACGCAACACTCAAAACAACTCTTAAAACACCTTCCTGCAATGTGGGCTATAAACACAGGAAACAGCAGCTGGCTGAGCCACCAGTAACGTTTATTTGCCAGTCAGGGTGCTAGAGCTCCGTGTGTGAGTTTAAAGCCGTCATCCAGGACCCAAAATAAGCGAGTAAAGCAGAAATTGAGGCACCCTGACTATAGGTCTAATGGTAAGGGCTTTGGAGTCAGAAACGCTAGGGTTAGAAGCCCAGCTCTCTGCCCCTTACTCAATGCATGTTAAATAACCTTTTGAGCCTCCATTTGCTCATTTGCAAATGGGTCTATTAATACGAACTGCAGAGGTGTTCACTGAGGAGTAACTGACACAGTGTTTGGAAGGGGCTGAGGCTGGCGACTGGCACACAAAAGATGATTATGAATGGTCTTTACCATCATGCTCCTTGGTATCTGCCCGCAGGAGCCGAAAATTTATGCTACACAAAAGCCTGCCCATGGAAGTTCACAGCAGCTTTATTCAGAACTGCCAAAACTTGGAAGGTACCCAGATGTCCTTTATCAGGTGAATGGACGAATAAACTGGTGATCCAGATCATGGGATATTATTCAGGGCTAGAACGCAGTGAGCTTAGCAAGCCGTGAAGACATGGCCGGACACTAAATGTACATTATGAAGCGAAAGGAGTCCATCTGTGAAGGCTCCGTACTGTATGGTTCCAACTGTGTGACGTAGTAGAAAAGGCAAAACCATGGAGTGGTTGCAGGAGGGGCAATGCTAGGAGTTGGAGGGGTTAGCGGAGTGCAGGGAGAGGATGAACAGCTAACAGGTAGAGCACAGAGAGGCTCTGGAGAGCACTGCAAATACTCTGTATGATACTTTTTTTTTTTTTAACGTTTATTTATTTTTGAGACAGAGATAGAGCACGAACGGGGGAGGGGCAGAGAGAGAGGGAGACACAGAATCGGAAACAGGCTCCAGGCTCCGAGCTGTCAGCACAGAGCCCGACGCGGGGCTTGCACTCACGAACCGCGAGATCATGACCTGAGCTGAAGTCGGACGCTCAACCGACTGAGCCACCCAGGCGCCCCTCTGTATGATACTTTAATGACAGATACGTGTCGTTCTACATTTATCCAAATCCATATAACGACGGGGAACCCTAAGGTAAACTACAGGCTTTGGGTTGACTGTCATGTGTCAATGTAGATTCATCAGATGTAACACACATACCACTCGGGTGAGCCAATACTGATGATGGGAGAGGATGTGCGTGGGGGGGGGGGGGGGGGGGGGACAAATGGGAAATCTCTATACCTTCCACCCCATTTTGCTATGAACCTAAAACGGCTTGAAAAGAGAGTCTTTAAAAATGACACCTATCTCCAACGGCTCGGAGGACCTACTATAAATTCACCCGACAACGTCCAGATCTTTGAAAGCACCACCGGACCCCGAAGCACAGCTATTTGCTAGCCCCTGTGCTGTTCCATATCACCTTCCTCCTCTCTCTGTTTCTGGGCATGGGGTAGAGTGCAATGAACGTTGAACGTATCTGATCACTTCTCGGTCCTCCCTATTCGACCGGGAGCACCAAGACGGCAGGGGCCGTTCCCGAAGCATGTTTTTCCCTTTTGCTCCTAGCAGGATGCAAGCCCGATAATTGGCATGTTGAAACAAACAAACACACAAAACAGCCCCATGAACAGGAAATCGGAGCAGAGGAGAAAGCGGCGCCCTGGACCCGGACATACAGCTCTACAATGGTACTCCCAATATTCTGGCAGGAGTCCAGCAGCGAGCTGAGAAAGGCTGAAGAAACATGATAATACTTCCTCCTTCATGGTGATCTTCTTCTTTTTCTTTTAAAGAAGAAAACTCCCTCTGTATAAAAAAAAAAAAAAAAAAAAAGGCAATTCCAGAGCAAAGAAGACCAAACAAGGAAGGAACGTTCGATTCTTTAGCCAAAAGTGTGGCAATGTACATTCTCTCCGTCATCAAAAACTGCAGTGACAACAGAAAGAACATCAGCCCTTCTGGAATTTTTCTATTGCAAGGAGTTCAAGGCTGATTTAAGCCCATTTCTTTTACTTTCCTAAAAACATTTTGCATTTTATTAAATTTTTTTGGTGTTTATTTTTGAGAGAGAGAGAGACAGCACGTGAGCAGGGGAAAGGGCAGAAAGAGAGAGGGAGATACAGAATCCAAAGTAGGCTCCAGGCTCTGAGCTGTCAGCACAGAGCCCGACGCGGGGCTCGAACTCACAAACCATGAGATCAAGACCTGAGCCCAAGTCGGATGCTTAAGGGACTGAGCCACCCAGGTGCCCCAAGGCTATTTCTTTCCTAGCTGAAAATTCCAGCCTCCTAAGTCTGTAAAAAACTCAAAGCCATCTTCCTTCCCGTTCTGTCCGACTTACAAGTTCTTTCTCTTCCTACTGTTAGGGCTGCTTCTCTGCCCTGGCGTGGTTACATTGAACTTGTACATCTGCTCTGCATCTTGCTCACTGCTGCTTCTCGGAGCCTCTGCCCATTCCCTCTGTCCCAAGGGGATCACATGCCCAGAGCTGGGAGACATGAGTGAACATGTGCCCAGCAAGGGAGTGCTCAATGCTCACTTCTTCTGAGGTCCTTGCCCAACTCCCTGAGCTCAGCACCACAACGTCCCTTCAGCCCGGGGGGGTGTGGATAATCCATTCCTAACCAACCCTGGGCGGGGCTGCTCCAGAAGGTGACACCTTCCAAAAGGGAAGGGGATGTTCAGAGAATCCCAGAGACTTGGCATGGAGACACTTTAAAGACAGGGGGCTCGGAGGTCATGTCCACATCCCACTAGCTCTTCCTACCTCTTGGCTGTTGAGTATCTCAGGGAGTCAGTAAGCTTCCTCCGTGGGCTCTCTATCTGTATGCTCGCAGTTCTGGGACTGCCTCGTTGTACCCTTTACTAGCTTTGTGTGCATTTCACTTTCGTAGGCTTCTTCTCTTTTGTTCCCCCCCATATTTTAAATAGGGGAAATGATCTGTTGTACTGTCAGAGCTGTGGAGACAATCTTGCATGTGAGGGCACCTACCCAGAAGGATACCTTCTGATTTCACATCCTTCCCCACAGACCTCAGATCCAGGCTGGGTCCCCACCGGGACTTCAGACGTGTTCTCCACCCCGGAACACCCGAGTCCTTCTGAGGAGGCTGATAAGAAAGCTCAGTCACTCATAACCGGAGAGAGAAAACACGACTTCCAGAGGCAGAACACATCACGGTTGGGCCATCGGTTTCCAAACTGTGTTTCTGGTGACCTGGAAACTGCCCACCCCCAGCAACAGAACTTCCCAGCGAGGTCCACAAAATAAGCAGCCTCTTTTCCTATGTCAGCACTCTAGCCAGCTATCAGAGGAGAGAACCTTCCTCTGTCTCTTATCACATGATATTGCAGTCATCTGCTTGAGTCTTTCTTGCCCAAGACCTTGAGGGCTCCCTGCGCTCAGAGACAGGGTCTTCCTCGTATTTCTACGTCTAGCGCGCAGCACAAGTCCCGGGTGCCTGGCACAAAGTCGTTGCTCGGCACATTTTTTGTTGAATCAACAGGATCTTCTTTCTGCCCTGCCTCAACATCTCCCATATATCCCTGTAAATCACGTTTAGCCCCACACTACCTGTCTCCCAGGTCAACTCGGAAATGCACTGGCCAGATCCCCACCATGCGAGAGACGGACGGGAGAAATTAGAAAGAGATTCAAATGAGACTCGCCCCCTTATCTTCCACATCTTTCGGAGCCAGCTGCCGAGGGAACAGCAACCCTCCTTGTTGTTGCAAGGTCCCCTGAGAGTCCTTCCATTTGAAAGCCTTCACCAATCGCGCATGATCAGGCCATCTTGTTCAAGTGGTTTCCCTGGCGTCCCTCCTCCCCCGCTGGCCAGCCTCAGGGCTGGCAGCCGCAGGCCATAATAACAACACAAACACACTTGTCACCCCCCCACCCCCCGCCACGGTTTGGTGGATGAAGTGACACCCAGGGGTCCGTGGCGTCTGAAGCAACCAGACGGCAAAGGGGCATGTATGGCCGCGGTCCGTTCAGCCTCACAGTTGAGAGGCTGTGACCTTACATTTGGAGGAAGAGAAGAACTTCCAACGTTCTCCTCAATCCTGACGCGCGAAGGTGCCGAAGGTCTGAGCGAGGTCCGAGGTCCCTACGGGGCTCATCGTGATGATGTGTTGATTTTGAAGACCTACCTAAAAGCGGACTCCCCCGGGGGCCCCTGTCATCATCACCACACCACTGACGTGCCAAGGAGTCTTCATGATAAGGAGAGCCACTCTGTGTACTTGTGAGCGGGCCGAAGGCAGCAGTGGTGTGGTCAGGGTCCAGCACTGAGAAGAACCACTCCACGTGCCTCGACCAGCACCCCCCCCCTCATCGCCCTGCCCCCAGCCCCCCCAACGTGTATCCGATCAACCGAATGCTACTGAAATTAGCCCTAGGCCCCAGGCCTTAAAGACGTTGGGAAGCGAACTTAGAAACTCACCGAAGATTTACAGTGGCTCATTAACTTATACCCAGAGGCCCCTCCTGTGCCCCACACGATGCTGTGATTCCAGAGCTACTGATCTGAACCACCACATCTACCATTTACTGATGAGTCAGGTTCTGCACCATTTCGTGTGTATTCGCTCATTCAAACGAGGACCAGGCAAACCATTAGGTTCTCTGCCCGAAGAGCCCCTCATGGAGGCCACGGGAACAGCATCCTTCCTGTTTTCTACTGTGGAGGCCGGAGAAGTGGCCGGCAGGGAACGTGGTGTTCTGTAAATTCTTCAGTACAATCCGGTGCCTGTCTTCTCAAAGTCCGGAGCTGAGATGGGTAGTGCGCGCGCGCGCGCGCACACACACACACACACACACACACACACACACACACACACCCTTTCAGAAAGAGTGATAATGTCACTGTAACTCTGTACATCAGTAGACAGCCAACCACACTGCAATTATTTGAGCGCAGTAACAGATTAAACCAGTGACCCCAGTTCTGTGTAATCTAAGGCCATCACATCATTTCTCCGGACCTCAAGTTTGCTTCCTTCTACTCGTCACACTTTGCGAAGCACAGTCACACATCAACACGGTGGGTGTGGGTTAGGAACTCAGACCTGGGAGTCTGGCTGCCTGGAGTTTGCATCTTGGATCTACCACTTATTAGCTGTGTGGTCTTGGGCCACTTAAAAATTGCTGGGCCTCAGTTTTCTCATCTATAAAATGGGGATAATAACAGTTCCTATCTCATAAGGCTGGTATGTGGAATAAACAAAACAATGTACACGTAAAGTTTTAAAATACTGCCTGGCACACAGTAGGCGCTCAGCGAAGGTTAGCGAGGAGCATTCAAGGCTCCCGTTGGAATGATGAGGGTTGACAAGACGGCAGATGGGTTAGCAACCGGAAAGGCAAATGAGGAGCGCCTGCTAGACTACCATTCTGTGCCAAACATCATGAACTAAGAGGACAGGCAGACCAAGTGTGTAACACTTGGTAACCACATGCCATGGTAGACAAGACAATGGTCCCCAAAGACGCCCATGTCCTAATCCTCTGAACCTATGAATATGTTCCCTTACCAGGCAAAAGGGACTTTGCAGATGTGCCTAAGTTAAGCATCTTGAGCTGGAGCGATGTGGTCCTCAGGTCTTTCTAGAGGGAGGCAGGAGAGGAAGAGACAGAGGGAAGCAGAAGTGGGTGTGGTCATTCTGTTGATGGAAGAAGGGGCCATGAGCCAGGGAATGTAGGCAGGCTCTAGAAGCTGGAAGAGTCAAGGGAACCAGTTCCCTCCGAGAGGGACAGCACAGCGCTGTGGACATCTTGATGTTAGCCCATAATACCCATTTTGGACTTCTGCTCTCCTGACTGTAAGAGAATGAATTCGTGTTGTTTTAAGTCCCCCCATCTGCGACAGAAGCAATAGGAAATTATACGACACGTGGCTTTGGTCACATGCACTGTGTTTCACAAAACATCTTGTTGTTCCCAAAAGCCCCTTGGCTAACTCATTATGACTCACATCCCTACTTCCCAAAAGGGGGTGCAGTGAAAATTTAAGCATCCAGAAGGAAGTGTTGACTTTGACGGAACTGGCCTCTCACGTGGCTGCTCGCGTTCCTTGCTCAGCGTTTGCCTCTCTGAAACATCGGAGCTTGCCTAGGGAAGACTAGAACAGCCTACCAGACGTCACACAAAACCAACAGTTCACAGACTTTCTGGAAGAGCCTCAAAGTCCCAGGACCCAACCACTGATAGGTACTATCGCATCATGTGTGCATGACTTTTTGTCATTTTTCATCACATTTTCATTACATATGTATAACTGTGTATACACATTGCCTCATTTTGATTCATCCAACCTATCAAAATACTTGATCAAAACCACATCCTCAGGGACACCTGGATGGCCCAGTCTGCTAAGTGTCCGACTTCAGCTCAGGTCACGATCTCACAGTCCATGAGTTCGAGCCCCGCAATGAGCTCTGTGCTGACAGCTCGGAGCCTGGAGCCTGCTTGGGATTCTGTGTCTCCCTCGCTCTCTGCCCCTTCCCCA
This sequence comes from Herpailurus yagouaroundi, assembly GCF_014898765.1. NCBI lineage: Eukaryota > Metazoa > Chordata > Mammalia > Carnivora > Felidae > Herpailurus > Herpailurus yagouaroundi. The sequence goes on along the minus strand of NW_024412402.1, from coordinate 14,304,591 downwards.
CTCGCACTCTGTCTCTCAAAAATGAATAAATGTTAAAAAAAAAAAAATTTTTAAAGTAAACACACATCTTCAGAAAGTGACAGATCCAGAATCTGAAGCTAGTCTTTTTGTCTCTAAAGCCAGCCTTCCTTCCCCCCAGAGCGGAAGGCAGTATTCGTTCTTACCCTCCAGGATGGGTGGCCGAGACACCTAAGGGTCCCAGAGGTGACCATTCCAACTGGCCAGAGACAAATTAGCTCCCTCTTCCAGAGGCCGAGATGTAAGCACATGGCAGGCAGAAGGAGGGAAGCAAAGGGAAACAAAGGGCAGAGAACCTGTATGCAAGGGCTGATCAAGGGACCAGCCCAGTCCATTCCTCCAGGAAACGGAGGCGAAAAGCCTTGTTAGAAATCTCCCTCTTGGAGGCAGAGCCTGGACTCAGGGAAGTCGCCTGATGTATATAAAAAAGAAACTGTTCTGGCCTGGGAGTCAGGAGGCCTAAGGTCCACTTCTGTCATAGACCAGCTGTCGGTCTTGAAAAAGTCACTTCATTTGTTTGTCTCATTTTACTTTTACGTAAAAAGAGGAAGTTGGGCTGGAGAAGGTTCACCGGCAATTCTCACTACACATTGAACTTCTTCACCCCAAAGCAAACCCTACCATCCATCATACGGGACTCTCCAGCCAGGAGCAAGAGATTATCATCACGCGGTTAAATACTAGGCACAGTCTGGAAGGTCAAAACTAACGCACGTCTCTTGGACACCTGTGTCGACCTACACCTTCTGTTATCTGTAGCTTTCACAAAGTATTGTGTTCACGACGCTGTTCATTTTCACATTCTTTGGCGACCCACGAAGAACCACCGCTCGCCAAACCACCGAAACTTAAAACTATATCTTCTGTTCTCTACGTCGTCCATGCCTACCGACTCTGAGAAATTCAGCGTAAAACCTACCATGCAAACTAACTTCCTTTTCTTTGGAGTAAAAGCACTCTCTCCAACCTTGATTCAGGTGCCCCCATCTCAAGATCTTCTCTTGGTTCCCTCTCCCTCTTCTTTCCTCCAGCATTTCCTTCCTGAGCACCCAATAAAGCCGTCATCCGTTCAGGGGCCACACATCCCCGCTCGTCTCCGGGTTGTAGGGGAGGGCAGGCAGACCCATGTGTGCGAACCAGCTTGCAATGACTTAGAAGCCTGGACAACACCTTCTCTTGGGGACACGGAGGCTGCTCCAGTCCCTGACCACCGGCCACCTCATGAGTCTTGATGTCTTACAGACGGAGCACAGATCCCCAGCCTTCCTCGAAGAGCTATTTCTGATGCAGAGATGGTAGTAACAGGTGCTTACTGGAGAGAGGAAATTACAGAAAATGAGCTGAGCGCATGGCAGGCTGAGATCTCACCATCCGGAGACCAAAGAGAGGAGGAACTGAGAAGGTTTCTCACTGCTTTAGCCACAGTCCTTAGGGCATTGGCGGGCATGCAGTAACCATCGGGAAAGACTGAAATGAATGAAGGGTCACTCCAGCAAGGAGAATCAGGTGACCTTGGCCTGGTTTCCAGTGAGGACAGGTGAGTTCAGATATGGATGGGTGGAGGCAGGGTTCTGAGATATGGATGGGGGAGCAGGTGAAATCTCTGTTGGTGAGGGAATCCAAAGGGGAGATGACTCTTACATCAGAGATTCCAGATAATCTGTCCATTCACGGTTAGATCCTGGTCAGCGGCCTCAATTCCAGAAAGAAGGCTCCAGCCGTCTGAGGAAAGAGTTCTCAGAGAGCAGGGCGGCATCCCAGGGGTCTGATCCTCAGGAAGTCTGGGGATGCTGGAGAGGATTGCCAGAAACCCCACAGAGAGGCTTTGGAATCTTCGTCTGGGAACACCTCCTCCACAACCAACAACTTGACTCACTTTGGAAGTGCAGAGGGAATGGAACATTTTGTGGACCTCAATCTTTTTCATGAAAGTCTCTTCTCCCCTGTCCTCTTCCAGGACACCTGTCATTTCGTTCTTTTCCTGCCTCTTGAACCATTCCTCTTAGCCTCCTTCACCGTCTTTCTTCCCTACCCACCAGCTGGTCCCCGCAATTCTATCCTTGGGGGTTGGCTCCTTTCCTTTCTTTGCTCTCTGCCTGTTCTTCACACCTGCCTCTGCTCCCATCAGTTCCCAGCCCGACCTCCCCTCGGAGCTCCAGATCCCTCTTTCCTGATCTATGTGTTCACAGCACCTCTAACGTGTCCCAGAGTACATCATCGCATCCTCTGGGTCACCCAACCTTCTGTGTGTCCTAACTTGGTTGGTAATGTTTCCACCTTTCCAATTTGCCAAGCTCAAAACCTTCCGCTACCTTTCCGCTGCCCCTCCTCCTCGCATCCAATGGATCATAAATCCTGTCGAGTCCATTTCAAAAATATCTCTAGAATCTGGCTCTTGTAATCTCAATCCGAGTCCTATGAATCGTCCACTGGGACCATTACAGGCACCTTCCAACTGGATTCCATGTGTAGTGCTGCTCTGCTCTGTTCCATTCTTTCCACCGCCTTCTCGCTTTAAGACTTTATTTCCCACAACCTCCAGAAAACAATCCGGCCCCAGCGCATTTTTCCACCTCACCTCTCACTACTTCTCTGTCTCCTTCCCACCAATCCCAGCCCCAGGGTGCCTTGCTCTGAAGTCAAGCTGTTCCCTCTGACTGAAATGCGTCCTCTCCTCATGCCCAGAAAAATCTCTACTCATTATTTAAGGTCTGCCTTAGTGATCACCTCCTCTGCTTTCCTCAAAACCTTCTTCAGTTACACTAATTGTTTTTTTCTGTGGTCCCACAGGGCTTATTTCAAATCTCAACCACAGCACTAATCATATTGCTATATCACAATTAGTGTTTCCACGTCTTTCTCTCTCGAGGAAGGCTGAGCTCTTGGAGAAGAAAGACAACGGTCACATCCCTAACAAGTTCCTGGCATATAGGAGGCACTCAGTAAATGCCAGTGGAAGAGTGAATGAAATAACATCCAACCTCAACTCAGGCCCAGCTATGGGCCAGCCGTGTCTCTTGGTAGCCAAAATGTCTCCTTCTCTTTCCAAGGTAGATAGTAACAGCGGGGGAGAAGGCGGGAGAGTCATGAGCAGAGTGAGTCAAGAAACTCAAGTTTAAATTAAAATCTTATCTTCCCTTGTGGTACAATATGAAATCATTCAAACGGTCTACTCATCTTCCCAAACTCCCCCCCCCCCCCCCCACACTGAAGGGTGCTGTGGCCATTCTGTTCACACCTTGAGTTTACCTCAGGTCTTCCTGTCTGGTTACAGCACCCTCTTCCTCTCACATACACACTGCGTCTATCTCTTGCAGCGCATGGACCACATTTTATCATAATTTTCTATCTTCCGCACTAGACTGCCAGTTCCTTGAGGGCAGAGATTATATATAATGATCCTCTGTACTCCCAACTCCTGTTATCACAGGTTATCATAGTTGCCCATAAATACGTAATAAAGTGCATATACATTTAAAAAACAAAATTGGCACTGGGGCGCCCGGGTGGCTCAGTCCGTCAAGCCTCCAACTTCGGCTCAGGTCACGATCGCTCGGTTCGGGGGTTCGAGCCCCGCGTCGGGCTCTCTGCTGTCAGCACAAAGCCCGCTTCGGATCCTCTGTGCCTCTCTCTCTGCTCCTCCCCCACCTCTCGAAAAGAAAATAAACATTTTTTTTTTTTTAATTTAAAAAAAACTAAAAAAAAAAAAATTCTTTTTGACGGGCATTACGAAACACTTGATGGAGATAACACCTGCAATGTTAGGCTGTTTGTTTGTTTGTTTGTTTTTAAGTTTTGTTGAAGTAGAGTTGACACACAATGTTGTATTAATTTCGGGTGTACAGCATAGTGATTTGGCAAGACGATATGTAATGCTGTGCTCATAGCAAGTGTGGCTACCGTCAGTCACCAGAAAGCTCTATTACGGTACCACTGACGTACTCCCTACGCTGGCCCCTTCATTCCTGTGACTTATTCATTCCCTACCTGGACGCCTAGATCTCCCTCTCCCCTTCACCCGTGTTGCCCACTCCCCCACCTTCGGCAACCATCCGTTTTGTCTTCTGTATTTGGGGGCCTGTTTCTGCCTTTTGTTGGTTTGTTGATTCATTTTTTCTGATTTTTAGATTCCACCTATAGGTAAAACCATACGGTATTTGTCCGGGCTTTCCTTTCCCCTGTCTTGTTCTTCAAGATTTCATTCGTTAAGAGGCCAGGTAAAGTAGGCATTGTGCCCTTCTCTTCCCTGCTTGCCTCGCAGAGAGTAAAGTTCAATAAGGCTGGAGGGAGAAGGGACCAGAAAAGAGAGAGGAGAGAAGAAGGGAGGCCGGGAGGGCAGGGAAGGGGCAGGCCAGGGAAGAGACGCCCGACGTATTTGTGATTGAACTAGTTCTCCAGGGTGGGAGCGATCTGCTTAGGCAGAAAGCAAAGAAATGACGGGTCCCCGCCGTCAATTCAAGGACAGGATGGTTACAGTCCGACGCACGAGACACCACTGGTTCAGAATTCCGGCTGCTCCGTACGGTTCTGAGTATGTTTGTCTGTGTTTAAATAGACTGGATACATGAGCAGCCATTGGAGGCACATTTCTTCCCTGCCCTGTAAGCGTTTCCTACCCGAGATAAGAGACCAAACATTTGGAGAGGGAAGGCTCACTATAAATATTTTGGAACGGGGCACAGCCAACACGGAAGCGGGATTCTAAACAAGCCGGCTACCTGGTTCTGAGAGAAGGTTTATCCAACTAAACCCGAAGAGAAGTCTGAACCGTTCGGCTGCCTCTGGCCATCTGTGCTGTCCACGTCCCCTTGGCATTTTCCGGGCTGCTGTGAGCTGCTCTGGTGGTGTTCCTTTCAGCTTCCCGCTGTGGGTGGCGACGGCCCTCGTCCCTGGCGGGGTTCATTGCCACGGCTGCTTTATGTACAAGAGCGTTCATGCTTCCACTGGGGCAGCTGAACACAACGGGAACTGTTGTTACACCAACAGCTGGTGACTTCCAGAAGGGGAGATGCCCCTTTGATTAAAAAGGTGCCCGTGGGCAATTTGTTTCCCCCAGGGCCTGGGCTCCAGGCACCAACCTCCTCTCTCAGTTAACCAGCACTTTCCTTGTGTTTTTGCAAGAGAGCACATCATGTGCCAATTTGAAAATTACACTATTGTGTACTACTTAAATGACGCCCCCCTCCCCGCTCGTTGTAATTACCTCCTATCATTCTTTCTTCCCGTTTGTTTACTCTCCGGAATTTCAGTTGTCAGTCCTGAACCGTTTTCTCTGAAGGGAGAAGAGAAGAATTTGACGGCAAAGCACCGCAAAAAAATAAAACAGACACGGAGAAGCCAAATGCTCTGGAACAGACAAGCACACAAGAGGCGGTGAAAACATCCTCGTGCCGTCCAGAGACACCTGTCCGTGTCACCCTCGCGTCACCAGAACGCCTGAGGTGTGGTTGACTTCGACCCCTTTTGCAGTTGGCAAGTCTGAGGCCCGGAGAAGGAAAAGGCTGGGTGTGAAGCCACATGGCCAAAAAATGAGAGCAGAGCAAGAGTGCAAAGCCAGGGTCTGACAGAAAGGTAAACTGAGTTTGCTTTATGCGACCACTGGGCTACCAGTGGGGTGTGAGCGGAGTACAGAGCCTTCAGACTATCACCCAGGCCCAGAAGGATGCACAGGGGGGCCACTGTGGAGGATGGCAGTCAGCTAGAGAGAGTTCCAGGCTGCCTCTGACAGCCGACTTCAGAGGGCCAGGTGGTGAAACTTGGCATTCATCTTCCCCTCCTGAGAACCACGCGGAGTTTACTAGGATGCTGCGCACATAGTAAGAGCTCAGGCGATTTCTGGATGTTCGTCTGAGGCATTCGTTAATAGGCCTCCTCCCCATAAACAGTAGGTGGCAAGGAACACGCCTGCAAAGTCGCCAGGAAAATGGGGGGGCTGTTGGCCAGAGGGACCAACAAGACAGGAGCCCTCCTATCACATGACCCTGAGCACCTGACAGAAGGTCTGCCACACCTATGCACCCACCCTCCAGGGACGTTCTCCCATAAGCCTCTGGGTGACACCCAGTGCCCCCTGGGAAATTCCTCCAATGAAGAAGACAAGAGCTGTCGGTCCCGGTGGGGACCACAAGTGTCTGGCTCTCCAGAGGCCACCCAGTTCCGCTGGGACTGTGTCCATCACAGTGCAGAGAAACCGTTCTTGAATGAGCTTTTCTCCGCCCCTTTCTCCAGGGCTACAGTCTGATTCCATTTGAGACGAATCAGAAGCCAACCATATGGCACTCCTCCAAATCCCCAACCCGGGTCACTTAGGATAGCCAGCAGCTCGGGCAGCACTGGCTTGGCTCCAGATCTGCTTCTGCTCCGCCTGGCACCCCTCAGGGCGCTCTACGGACAGAGGTGCAGGGGGAACAGAACCCGAGTACCGAGGAATGGCATAGGCTCTACCCCCGACTCACTTCTTTAGGCCCACGGCTCAGTGAGGCGCGAGGAGATGAAACGCGGAGGCCACAAAGGAGCCGTGCAGGATAAGATGACCGCTGGAGTGGCCGTGATGCCTGTGTCTGCACCCAAGGCTCACTGAATGCCACATGCGCCGGGACTGTTGGCACGGAATGGCACCCTCGGCCTTTCCAACAGCCCTTCAAGGTACGTGTGTTATTGTCAACATTTTACAGACGAGGAGACGGAAGCATTACACGCTGGACGGCCGGCCCCCAGGTCTCCCGGCTGTCTGAACGACCACGGTTGACACGTCGGTATATGAGGCAGATGATGATGGGGTCTGTCCAGTTCCTGACTGCCCAAGTAGAGGGGCGCCCTGTCACAAGCACACACGCGTCGGGTGCCTGCTGGGATCAGGGGGACGCCGACACCTCCACCATCACTGTCACCGGCCAGAGTGGAGATGGCAGGGGACCCAGGACTCCCTAGGTTTATTGCTTCTCTGAAAAGGCAAGCCTTCAGCTCTGAGAACTAATTAGTGCCCACCGCGTGAAAAGCAGCCAGAGTTTGAGGCAGCGGAGGGCAGGGGGCAGGTGGTGACAAAAACCAGGGGACACAGTCCCGAAACATGGTGCTCTTCACTCTTTGTGGCACCGAATCTCCTGAACCTCAGTTTTCTCATGAAACCATCCAATGTCTGAGACTTGAGAGTGATTACGTGTATAAAGCTGCCCAGTCATCTCTAAGGTGGTCGAAAAATCTAAGGTAATATTTATTAGGGCGTCACGGAACTTCCACAGAAAGTGGAACCCAAGGGGTTATAATTACGTTAGAGCAAATTCAAAGACCCCAAGACCTACCAGCGACAACAGGAGATGAACTACTGATTCACGCAACATCACGGAAGAATCTCAAAAATATGAGGCTGAAGGGAAGAAGCCAGGCAGGCATAAGAGTATATACACTGTAGGATTCTGCGTCCATGCAGGTCTAGAAGATGCAAGCTAATCTGCAGTGACAGAAAGCAGACCAGTTCCCCAGGGATAGGGTGGAGAAGAAACTGACTGGAAAGAGGCGCAAGGGAACTTTCAGGGGTGACAAGCAAGTGCTGTGTCTTACGGCGGTGATTTCACGGGGGTGTTCGTATGTCAAAGCTGATCAATCCTTCGATAGATTTCATTTCAGGTACATAAACTTTACCTCAATAAAATTAAAAATAAAAATGCGTGTTGAAGTCCCCTCCCTTTGGGGCCACCTGAGTGGCTCGGTCGGTGAAGCGTTCGACTCTTGATCGCAGGGTGGTTGAGTTCGAGCCCCGCGTCGGGCTCTGTGCTGACAGCTCAGAGCCTGGAGCCTACTTCGGATTGCGTCTCCCTCTCTCTGCCCCTCCCCCGCTCGTACTCTGTTCTCTCTCTCAAAAGTAAATAAATAAATAAATAAAACGAGCCTTTAATCATGTGCTTTACCTCACAAGACTGCCGTGCTAATCAAGAGGGCAATTTGGTGCCCGTGAGAGTAATTTTTTCAACTGCAAAATAACACACAGACGTAGAGGAGTGTCGGATGAATGTGCGGTCTAGCCGGGTAGCTTCGAGAATTCTTTGCCTCGCCCACCTATAAGAAAGATCCTCTCACCCCCAGGTGGGTCAGGGTTTGTCTTCTCTCTCTCCCCAAGGTCCCTGCCCAGAAGTGGCCACAACTCAGGGATGCTGAGTTAACCATCCCTGAGTTAACTCAGGGATGCTGAGTTCAGAGGATCTAAGGTCAACCACCAGGTAAGCTACAGAAGGCCGGAGAAACTGGATACTTTAATTCATGGGCTCTGCAAGGTGCCTCTCAGTTGCACGCACAGCCAGCTCTGAGGGTGTTTTCTCTTTGCACAGCGAGGCATAGCAAATGCAGCTTACCGTCCCAAGGAAAGTTCCTTCTTCTACCGTCCTGCTCTTCAACTAGGCATCGTTCAAATGTGCTTCATAGGAGAAAAGGTCGACCTAACGGCACATGACCATCTTGCTGGAGACCTCAACCAGCAAGCACCTTACCTCCGTTTCTTCCAACCCGACACAACAATACCATAATCCTATCTGTCTGGCGTCCACATTATATTTTTAAGTAATTCGAGATCCTTTCCTGCCCGTGACTCGTTTTGTCTTCACAAAGCCCCGTGAGTTACACAGGCTAGGTGTTACTGTGCCCGGAAGCTGATCGGGATATTGAGGAAAATGGAAAACCTAAAAGCTTTCTGTGTCAGAAGCGGGACCTGCACATGGGCCCCGGATCCCCTGCCCACCCCCATCCTTTTGCAAGACTGTATCTTTCCATCCTTAGCAAACATTAGAGTCATTTGCCAGAGACAGACTTCTAGCCACCGGCAGCCTCAAACAAACCCAACCAAAACAAAACAAAAGGTCAGCGTTGGATCAGCAAAGACTCCTCAAATTCAATGGTTCGGTGAAGCTCCCACAGTTGGCCTCAAGCTGCAGAAGAGATAAGAGATAAGAGCCCCACCCTCCCCACCCCCCACCAACCACAGAGGCCAGGAGGGGACGGTATGAAATCAAGTAGCAAAGCAACAAACCCCATCAGAGCGCCTGTCCCGCCGCCTTCTCTCCTGACCCCTAGGCGCCCTCCTCCTTGGCTCGGGAGGCTCTTCTCTTTCCTTCCCACTAAACCTGCTCTAGCCTTGACCAAGCTGGACCTTTATTTTTAGAACTTCTGGAACAGAAACTTTTAGAAGAGCTAATAGGCACAGAAAGGAAAAGGAAAAAGAAAAAGGAAAAGAAAAAAACAAAAGGAAGGGATTGGCCATTCTGGCTCCTTAAATTCTTCCTGAGGCCTTCCTAACACCTCCTTACGTTGTGCCCTCCCTCCCTCCCTCTCTCTCTCTCTCTCTCTCTCTCTCTCTCTCTCACACACACACACACGCACGCACGCACACACGCGCACAGACACCGGAAAAATCGCTACTTCTTAATCCTCCATTTGGCAGGTCTTTCTACAGCAGTGTCGATGGACCGAAGGTAATAGGGTGGGATGGAAAAATCCTAGCGCAGCTCCAGGGAAGTGATGAGCTAGAAGGAACATACCCTGAGGTCACCCTGCTGGCTCAGCACTCCTCTCCCTTGTAGGCACCTAATAAGCATGCGCTAATTAATCCTGTTCCCCCCAGAGGGAGCCAGTGAGGCCCTGAGGAGTTAAGTGACTTACCCAAGACCACAGCACAGGCTGGAATAGGACCTGGGCCTTGCTGGCCTGAGCTCTCTGCCCACCCACCCAGAGCTCCGTGGAAGGTCCCTTTCTGCTGCTGCAAGGCAGCAGACCCAGGGACACCCACAGGGAAACCAGAGCTGTCGGCCTGGGCCTGGGCTGTGGCCTGGGCCACCACCATTCTCTCCAAAGGGCCGCGTTCCAGACACTGGTCTCATCCCTTCCTGAGGCATCACAGCCAAGTCTCCCAGAGCTCAGGAAACCATCACTGCTCCCTCCTGCTTGCGATGTCATCGTGCTGCTGCCTCCAGCCTTAAGGCCCGAGAAAGAGGCTTCTCAGAAGCTAAGCCCGATGCCCCAGCTCTCTTTCTTCTTGGCCTGGCAGCCTAGGGAGAGTAAAACCAGGTCAGGTGACAGCCATCGGCTCTGCCCCCACCCCACCCCCCCAGGCAGGGAATCTGATGGGGAGACAGAATGGCAAAGCCAACCTCCTTCCAGCCCAGGCTGCCTCATGAGGACCCACTTGGCCCCCCTTTCAGCAAAGAGAGGCAGGCAGTGCTAGTCATAATAATAATAATTGCTGTGATCGGCTGAAGAATGGCTCCCCAAAAGATAGACAAGTCTGTATCCCTGGAACTGTAAACATTGCCTGATGGTAAAAATTTAAAAAAAAAAAAAAAAAAAAAGCTTTTGCGGATGTGATTAAGGATCCTGAGATGGGAAGGCTATCCTGAATTACCTGGAGGGGCCCTAAAAGCAATCACAAGGTCCTTATAGGAAAGGGGCAGAGGGAGACTCGAGCCACAAAGAACGGCGATGTGGCCACTCAGGCAGAGATGAGAGTGATGCACCCACAAGCCAAAACCTGCCAGCAGCCACAAAGGCTTGGGTGAGGCAAGGGATGGATTCTCCCCTGGAACCTTCCAGAAGAGGCACGGCCCCGCTGATACTTTGATTGCAGCCAGTGACACAGATTTTGGGCTTCTCGCCTCCAGAACTGGGAGAAAATCAATTTCCGTTGGCTCCAGCCTGCGAATTTGTGGTTATTTGTTATAGCAGCCACAGAAACTAATACAGGAGCTGACATTTAATAATTACCCACTAGGCTCCAGGGCACTGCCCTAAGCGTTTTACCCGCATTAAGGCATTACACACTGGCTCTGGATGTGAGGTCAGGCAGACATACTCCGGGTTTGCAGGCCAGCTTTATTGCTTAGTGTTGTGACTTTAAGCAAGTTACGCAACTTCTGTAAACCTGTCTCTGAATGCGCAAAACAGGCGTACGAATTACCTTTCTCATGGCGTTGCTGGAAGGCTACGTGGTTACTTAAAGTAAAGTGCTTAGAACAGTATACAGTAAGTACTCAATAAATGCTAGCTATTAGGAGATCTCAGGAATTCGGCCAGCCACAATTAGACCATCATCCTCATCTGTCAGGACATGGGCAAGGCCTCCTGGACCCAGTGCAGGAGAAAAGACGCCGCTGGCAAGTGGGTTTGAAGAGCCAACGGGACAGTCTGAGTGCAGTTAAGCATTTCTTGCCTTAATTAAGCAATTTAGGTCCTTACTGCTGGCCTCGCTTCCAAAAAGGCAGACACCCAAGACGGCGCTCATCGTGCAGCATTGCCCAGCTGATTTTCCAGCCCCTACCTCCCGTGCTTAAGGAGAGGGAGGCACACACATCACCCATAGTAAGGACCTAAGTGGCAACATAACATCCACGCCTGACACAGCCCTGCAGAACCCACCACACTTTCTCCCTGCAACTCTGGCATGGGGAAGCGGAGTCCCACTGCTTTGGAAGTCAACCCCGGGCAAACACCTGAGTCGGCCTCCTGAGTTTCCAAGGCCACTCCAACCAGTCCCAGCCGGGCGGGGCGGAACGATAAAACCAGGGGTCTGCTTTGGTTAGGAGATTGCAGCCAAGTTAGTAAAGAACAGAGGAAGCAAGATCCGCCCAGGGGTTGGGGAAGGGTAACCTAGACTTACCAACCGAAGAAAAGGGAGGAGAAAAAATTTTTTTTCCTTAACTTGGCCCTTTCCGATAAAGTTTGCCCAACTCTCCCGTTTAGGTGATGTCATTCAAAGAAGCAGCGCCTCCACAGGATGGCAGGCCTTGTGTCCCCACCTAAGAAATCTGCCCTCCAGAAATTAACCAAGGGAGAAGAAGGGGCCTGGCCCGGCCACCCGGCCTTGGCTTCCTCCTAGGCAGGGTTCCAGCCCCACGGTCTTAGTCGACAGGCTTAAGGCCCCTGCTGCTGCTGCCGCCTCGTGCAAGCAAGCGGCCGGGCCTCTTCCCGGCGGACTGCAGGAACAGCCACCTGCGCTCCCTCGGCCCTTCCCTACCCCACCCTCCAAGGGGAAGAAGGATGAGGGAGGACAGCTCCCCTCCTTACTCTCGGGCACCCACAGATTTCCGCGCTGCCGTCACCACTGACGAGAACCCAGGTCCCCAGGAGGAATCGCTTCTCCTTCCTATTCCATCCTCCCTATCAATGAACACGCAGCAACACCCACGTCCCCGCTCCTCCTACTCCGCAGGGAGACCGACCCGGGGAGCGACATCCGGAGCTGGAAGGCACCGCAGTAAGAGCGCCGGCCCCTCCGCCCCGCCGGTGCCTTCGCCTTTTCCCAGCCACCGGAGGATCCTAAGCCAGCCCAGCGTTCGGGATGGGATCCTCGGCGGGGCCCCGCCTCCCCGGGGGCCCGGCGCTGCAGACCTCGGGGAGCCCGCCACGGACGGGCTCATCCCACCGCGGGGGCCGGCCGCAGGGCACGGCACCTGGGACGCGACCCCGTAGGCGTGCCTCACCTTGGGCGCCGCAAGCAGGCGCCCCAGGCTGCTCCCGCGCCGGGAGGGGCCGAGTCCCGGGCCGCCCGCGCGCCCGTGCTGCCCCAGCAGGTGGTGGGCAGCGGGGGAGCGCGCCGCCCGTCCGGCAGGCGCGGGGAGGCGAGCCGGAGCGAAGCCGAGGGCCGGCCGCGTGGGGCGCGAGGGGCGCGAGCCCCGCCACTTACGCGCGGGCTCTGGGGAAGCCCATGGAGAGCAGCACGTCCAGCGCCGATCCATGCTTGATGGTGCCCGGGCGCTGCTGGCGGCTCCTCCGCGGGGTGACTTTGCTGTACAGCTCCTCTCTCGCAGCCATGCCGAGCGGGCCGGGGTGGCCGTACTGAGCCATGGCTCAGCGGCCAGCCATCGCCGGGGAAGGCGCCCGAGCCCGAGCGTCCGGGAGGGAGCAGGGGAGGGGGCTCGGGGACCCGGCGCCGGGCGGGAGGCGGCGGCGGCGGCGGAGGCGGTGCTCGGAGCTTCCCCAGAGTCGAGACTGACGCTTCCTGGTGAGGCCACCGGAGCCGGAGCGGCCCGCGGGCTGCTGGGGCCGGACCAGCCGTCAGCTGCTCGGGCCCCTGGGTGCCCCCCAGCGCGGCGCCCGCAGCAGCCCTCTCTCCTCCGCCCCCTTCCTTCTCCGCTCCCAGCAGTCCGGGAATTTGCAATGAGTAATTTTTGAATGGATCAAAAAGGAAAAAGGAGCCCGGTGGGCCGGCCCTGCCTTGCCAGCACCGGGGCCCCGCCCCTCTCTTAAAGCCACAGAGCCGCCCGAGGCTGCTCCGGGGCCGGGCGCGGGCTGCCGCGTCCGGGTGCGGCCAAGGCGGCGGATTCGAACCAAAGAGGGGCGCCCGTGTGCGTGGGTTCCGGGGAGTCGCTCCCCAGGCCCCAGTCTTCTCCATGACTTGCACATAGAGCCAGCTGGGCCTCCAGATACCAGCTCGGGCCGTGTCAACTTTCATGTGGTTCCTGCGGTTGTAGATGGGTTAATAATGGAAATTGGGCCAACTGATGGATGGTGTTAATGAACCAGAAGGCCAAGCCCTGTAGGCCCAGATAAAAGGTTTTGCTTCCGAAAGACCCTACAAAATCCAGAGGATTGTCGTGGCCACTGGAGACCAAGTTCCCAGCAGGTGGCCAAGTGGCCACACTGAAGACCTACCGTGCTCTCCAGGACTGAAATAGTGACTTCAGGGACCTCAGGCTCTCGGGCCTGGGAGGGGAGAGGGAGAGGACTGAGTGGGAAGAAGAAGAGAAAGGGGAAGATGAAAGGAGGAAGGAGAAGGACAGGGAAAGTGGGAAGTGGAGGGGGAGGTGGAGGGAGAAGGAACAGAGAAAGAACACTTTCTAATTATAAAAGGTGTTCAGGCTGGAAATGGGTGGGTTTTCGTTAGGGAATGAGCACCCTGTCAATGAAAGGATTCAAGGAAAGAGTAGCTGATCATTGCTCAGTGGTGACATGTAAGTGAATGTGTATCATAGGTTGGATAAAACTACTCTCACCTCAAAGAAGGTGGGAGTCTTCTTTAAAAATAAATTTATTTATTTATTTAGAGAGAGAGAGAGAGAGAAAGGGCACAAGTGAGCGAGTGGCAGACAGAGAGAGAATCCCACCAGGGGCAGAGAGAGAAGGAGAGAGACAAGCAGGGCTCACCCAATGTGGGACTCCAACTCACAAACCATGAGATCATGACCTGAGCCAAAAGTCAGACGCTTAAACGACGGAGCCCCCCAGGCGCCCAAAGGTGGGAGTCCTAACCATACCCACCCCACCCCATCCCCCACACCCTGAACTTGGCTTGGGGGTTAAAGCTCTTTCATTTGGAGACAAACTTATCGTCCTCCATCAAGGACAAGAGCCCCACTTGATTTCATGGAAAAGGCACAGAGTCAACCTTAGCTGCTCTTTTTTTGCGCAATAATGAACCCAACATTTATTGGACTATTTTATGTCAGTCATTGTGCTACGCATAAGAAATGAATTGACTCTTTGAATGTTTATGACCCTATGGGGTGTGTACAATGGTTATCCCAGTTTACAGATGACAAAACTCAGCTCAGCAAAGTTGAGGAAGACCATAATGGTGGTAAGGGCATAATGAAAGCTTTTATCCACGGTGGCGGCTGGATCAATTGCTTCTGCCCTCCACAGCCCCCTGCCCTTATCTGTGTGCATCCTAGTAACCTAGCCTTACATGCATGAGAGTTCTCCAAAAATATCAGCTCCTTTCCCTGCCTGGAGTGTGTGTGTGCGGGGGGGCCGCGGCCGGCCGGTGACCAGGGCTCGCGAAACCGTTTTTTGCTGCTGCTTTATAAGACGTCTAAAGGTTTTAGCAGGGGAAATGACACAGCTTAATTCTCTTGGGCCAGAACTGCTTTTCTAAAGAATGTCCAGTGGTGCTAGAAGTGGGGAGATAAAGACTACTGGGGCTCCATCAACAACGTGCATAATGCTGCCTTCTGCCTGTGTAAGGGGTGCGGGAGAGTTCATACTTCCCAGGGTGAGAGCTTCTGCCAGAGCAGAGGAAGGGTCCCAAAGCCTTGCAGAGCACTTGCTCAGAGCACGGAGCAAAAAGACAGGACTGGGCTGAGAAAATCATACCTAATAGACTAGCCTCCTGGTGGCGGGGGTGGGGGAGGGATCAGTAAAGGATGCTGGACCTTACCCAATATTCTGAATTTCTTCCAAATACCTGGGCTGAGAGTCAAATGATCTGGAGGCTAGTCAAGAGATAATAATGTCTGTGGAAGCATTTTGTAAACCAGAAGCATAACAAACAAATAATATATAATATTACAAACATATACAAATATTACAATACAAACAAATAGTAACTCAAATGTATTGAGAACTTACTATCTGCCAGTGTTCTTCTTCGTTTCTTACATATATAACTTACTCATTTAATCCCTTGACAAGACATTGAAATAGGAACTGCCATATTATCACTGGCCACTTTACACATGAAGATGTGGAAGCAGACAGAGGTCAAGTATCTTGTCCAAGGTCACATGGCCAATAAATGGTAGAGCCAGGATTTGAACTCTTAAAACTCGTCCAAACGACCCCTTACTGCCATCGTTATGACGATGAAGAGACGTCAACCATTGAAATAACCTCATTACCTTTCTGACTCGTCCAATGCCCCCTGGCACAAAATTGCTGGGTCTCTGTTTCTCCAGCAAAATTGAATTGTCTTGCTCCCTGCCTGTAGGCAGACTGTGCGAGGAAATGTTGGGTATAAACATAGTTGTAGGTAGCCTGGAAAAATCACTGTGGAAAACCAGACTCCTTAGATGGGAACTGTTTTGTCTGGAGCACTTTGACAGAAATCCCAGACTCGTTTCCTCGCCCTTCTTCAGCACGGTTCCAGCGCTCCTTATATTTAGGACTGATGTCATTTGTCTGCACAGGACAGAGGGCTGGCAATGAGGGTGCATCGTGTTTCGATTGTGTTAACTTTGAAAAGCTAGGGGAAGCTTTATATGTGTCCATATCATTATATTAACTGTACTCCCAAGTTCAGAAGCCCGTCTTATGTCTTTTTCTTCTTCTCTCTGTCCTTGAGGAACGGTCAAGTGACTGCAGACTGTTTCCAGTCCCGAGGGTTAGAAATGTTGCTTTGGCAACTGAAGGCAGTTTTTGAATCACTGGGAATGATTTTAGCCCCCAGACTTCAAGGGGACTCCTCTTGGCCAGAAGACTTTGAAACTGTGTGATAAGGAAAGAAAGGAGAGGACGGGAGGGCTCCAGAGCTGGGAATCAGGATGCCGAGGTGTTGGCTGTGACTTTGATACGTTCTCTGCCCATCTCGGGGTTTCAGCTTCCTCACCTGCCAAATGAGCGTGTTGGCTTAGGTTGGGGATCCCTTGGACTTTGCCCAGGGACCCTCAGGGACCCTTTAGGGACAGGGGTTGTTGGGGTTGTGTGGCTGAAGCATGACATCCTCTTCTCAGAGTGGGTACACTTTGTCGGCTTTGGATCACGGGCGTTTCATGTAAGGTTTTCTGTGGGAAGATCGTGGAGAGGATCAAAAAACATCCTGAAACCCACTAAACTAGCTGATATTTAATGCCCAGTCTAGTTCAGAGAGACCATAACTTCCCCGTAAAAGGCAAAGTACAGAGGCATGGAGTGGAATTGTTACAAGGGGAGGAGGTTACTGGGAAGGGACCCACCCGTGAGGGGTGGGCAGGGAGAATGTTCCACACAAGTAGCATGTTAGAGAAACAGACTTTCCCACTAGAAGAAATGCTAATTATGTGACGGGACAGAATGCTACCACGTGAATCACATTGCATTATAAATGTATCAAACCAATATGTTCTTTACCTTAAATTTACACTGCGTTGTGTGTTGATTACACCTCCATGAAAGAAAAGAAAAACTAAAATTAAAAAAGTCATGTCACGGGGCGCCTGGGTGGCTCAGTAGGTTAAGGCGTCCGACTCTTGATCTTGGTGCAGGTCATGATCTCACAGTTTCGTGAGTTCAAGCCCCACGTTGGGCTCTGTGCTGACCGTGTGGAGCCTGCTTGGGATTCTCTCTCTCCCTCTCTCCCTGCCCCTGCCCTACTGTGCTTCTAAATAAATAAATAAATAAATAGGTCCTGTCGGTCCTACCCTGTCCTGAGGCACAATAACAGATGTAAAGACTTAGAGATTGGCGACTATTTCACAGTATTATATTTGTCCTTAGGACTTAGTTCAGGCACATACAAAGTCTGTGGTAGTATTTCTACAATTCCTGCTGGGTTGTTTAATCTTCAAAGCCATACATACACACAGTAGGAAAAACTAAGGCAGAAACACAATTTGGAACATCATGCCCACCGACGAAAACATTTTCTTACACATTGGAAAAATTAAGATCCCTCCCTCCACTGCAAAAGGAAGAAAGAGAGAGGGGGGAGTCTAATTTCTTTTTTTTTTTTTTTGCCCACTTCTGAACAAAGCTGCCAGTGTGCCCTTCTGGAATCCTCCTAGGAGACACTCCATGGTCGGTGTTTCCTCCTTGCAAAGGCCTCATCCCAAATGTCACTGCCCCAGGGTTTGTGAAAAAAGGCTTTCCCTCTTCTTGTACAACTTCCTTTTTGTAAAAGCAGCAAAAGGGGAAATCTTATTTCTAAGAAATAGAATAAAACTAAATAGCTATAAAAACCTAGGTAAGAGGCCAAAAAAAAACCAAAACAAAACAAAACAAAAAAACAAAAACCAAACCCCCAAAACCCAGCTTCCCCTTGATTTAAAAGAGTGGGGAGGCACTTGACTGGCTGAGTTGGTAGAACATGCCACTGGGATCTCAGAGTTGTGGGTTCAAGCCCCATGTCGGGGGTACGGGGTACTTAAAAATAACATTTTACAAAAATAAATAAGAGAGTGGAAACAATAGTCATGGACCAAGATACTTGGAAAAGTAGTGTTTACCAATAAAAAATTCAGTGAGCTTAGGTTGCAAGATAAAATTTTTGAGTATTTGTTTGTAAAAATGTAAGTTTGCTTTAAAAGTCTATAAAAGAGGGGTGCCTGGGTGGCTCAGTCGGTTGAGCGTCCGGCTTCGGCTCAGGTCATGATCTCACAGTCTGTGAGTTTGAGCCCCGCATCGGGCTCTGTGCTGACAGCTCAGAGCCTGAAGCCTGCTTTGGATTCTGTGTCTCCCCCTCTCTCTGCCCCTCCCCTGCTCATGCTCTGTCTCTCTCTGTCTCAGAAATAAATAAAAACATTTTAAAAAATCAATCAATCAATAAAAGTCTATAAAAGACATTTTCATGAATCTTTGTGGGACTGTGTACATGGCTTTAGATATATTTTTCCAGCTCATGCATAATATATATTTTTATGTTTATTGATTTATTTTGAGAGAAAGAGAGAGAGAGCGAGAAAGCTCATGGGAGAGGGGCAGAGAGAGGGAGAGAGAGAATCCCAAACAGGCTCCACACTGTCAGTGCGGAGCCGGACGCCGGGCTTGATCCCACAGACCATGAGATCCCACAGACCTGAGCCGAAATCCAGAGTCAGAGGCTTAACCCAGAGCCCCTAGCGTACTGTTAAGTAGAAACAACAGGCCTCAAATGGAGTCACTTTTGCCGAACCCCACCAAGATTTAATATCTAACCCAATAGCAATTTCAGTGTCTCTCAAGAGTGGAATTTTAAAGCAATCAGTCCGGGAATGTGCTGATCAGCACTAGTGAGGTGATCCGCCTAAGACCGCTGCCTTCCCCCTAAGGGAAGATGACCTGGCCTTGAATTTTCTTTTCTTTTCTTTTGCTAATTAACCCCCGGGTCCCATCCCGGTTCTCCCTATAAAATCCTTCCATTTTGCACAGCTCCTGGGTGCTCCTCTCTCCTTGCCAGATGGCATCCTGCCTGGTTCCTAAATTGTTAAATAAAGCCGATTCGATCTTCACATTTACTCAGTTGAATTTTGTTCTTTTAATAGTACAATATAAACCTACATGACTTGTGACCTATACACGTAGGGAAAATTTTGTTATGCCAAGCAAGCCGTAGGTAGGGTCACACCCTGGCCAGCAAGATTTCTTACATCTTCATTCTGGGAATGAAAATATTAAAAGTTCCACTTCCTGCCACCCCCCCGCCCCCCACCCCCACCCCGCCTGCCCCATCTGTCCCCAAACCACCCTAGAAGGGGGTTAGTTACACCTTAGGACAAGTCCCATTTGAGGATAGGGTTATAGGCTTGGAAAAGTAGGAAAATTAATTTACTTCCCTTTCCTCATCTTTAGGATGGAAACAGCAGCACTTCCCTCATAGGGTTTTTGTGACAATTAAGTGAATCCAGAGGATGAAAGGACCGGGGTGCCTGGCTGGCTGGCTCAGTGGGTGGGGCATGCGACTCTTGGTCTCAGGTTTGTGGGTTTGAGCCCTGCACTGGGTGTGGAGATCGCTTAAAAGTAAAATCTTTAAAAAAAAAAAAAAAAAAAAAAAGAGGGGCGCCTGGGTGGCTTGGTCGGTTAAGCGTCCGACTTCGGCTCAGGTCACGATCTCGCGGTTCGTGGGTTCGAGCCCCGCGTCGGGCTCTGTGCTGACAGCTCAGAGCCTGGAGCCTGTTTCAGATTCTGTGTCTCCCTCTCTCTCTGCCCCTCCCCTGTTCATGCTCTGTCTCTCTCTGTGTCAAAAATAAATAAACGTTTAAAAAAAATAGAAAGAAAGAAAGAAAGAAAGAAAGAAAGAAAGAAAGAAAGAAAGAAAAAAGTACCAAGCAAGGTGCCACATGCTGAGGGCTTAATGTTGTTGAGGCCTTAATAAAACTGTTTTTTTCCCCCTGTGTTCTACCCACCTGCCCATTCTCATGACGTGTAGTTTCTGCATTTAATGCATTTAATCAATTTTTAGGTCTGCAGGATTATTTATTTATTTGAGAGAGAGAGAGTGTGTGCGCGAGCAGGGGAGGGACAGAGGAGAAAGACACAGAATCTGAAGCAGGCTCCAGGCTCTGAACCGTCAGCACAGAGCCTGATGCGGGGCTCGAACCCACAACCTGCAGAATTAGATTCATCGCAATCGATGGTCCAGATGCCTCAATTTTAGCCATTTAGCTGGTCTCTGTTATCAGTTCGTTTTTATTTTTTTCAGTCCTCTGTCTTTATTAAAGAGAATGAGAAAGAGACTGTACCTGGCAACCGAGGAGTGAAGTACTGGGCAGAAACGTGGGCTCAGGCTGAAGCCTGGGGACTGATGCCCCCCTCCCCGGGAGGGGCCAAGGAGACCACCAGTTCCTGGCAGCAGCCGAACAGATTCAGGAGGATGAGCTTTCAGGCCCCGGGGCAGTCAGCTGGTGCTGCAGGGGGTGCAGGGTAAGCTGGGCTGGTTGGTTTGATTGGCCTGGCATTTCCCTGAGGCCACGCCGCCTGGTCTCCTAGTGCCTCCACTGGTCCTCATCCGGTGGTTCCGTGCCTTCCAGGCCCGCCTCACCGACCTCGCCAGCATCAGGTGACTCACCGTGGTCATTCACGCCGTCCGTGTCCCACTTGCTCTCAGTTTCTTGCTCTCAAGAAACCCACGGTGCCTCAGTTGCAAGGGGGAACAGCGAGGGAAGCAAAGTGGCCGAGGCTCCTAGACTGAGGTTACGGGTCAGGTGAATCCAGCTTTGAGATGGATTTGGCCTTGATTTTTATTTGGTTTGCAATACGATCTGGGGATGGGGTGGAGTAGAAGGTAGCAGGGAATTAGCTCTTCCCTGCGGGTAGCAGACAGACCGGGGTTGGAGTCCCGGCTCCAGCACTTACCAGCTGTTTGACCTTGGCCAAGTCACTCAACCTTTCTGAGCCTCAGTTTCCTCATCACGCCTGGAGGCAGCAAACGGCTATCAGTTCATTTCTAATAGTTTAATAATCACCCACAAACCCTTCATCTAAAGCACAAGTTAGGACCTTGATAATGACCCCCGTCTTACCAGATGACCACTCCTTCTTCCAACAAGCCCGTCCCCCCAGCCCATGCCCCAGGCTCTTTACCCTGTGTTTTTTCATCATTTCCTTGTTTTCCTTCTCATTTAACCTCATTGAACCTATACGTGTGCCTGGAAATATATACTTAAAATGTTTTAGATTTTTTTTTTTTAATTTTTTTTCAATGTTTTTATTTATTTTTGGGACAGAGAGAGACAGAGCATGAACGGGGGAGGGGCAGAGAGAGAGGGAGACAAAGAATCGGAAACAGGCTCCAGGCTCCGAGCCATCAGCCCAGAGCCTGACGCGGGGCTCGAACTCACGGACCGCAAGATCGTGACCTGGCTGAAGTCGGACGCTTAACCAACTGCGCCACCCAGGCGCCCCTAGATGTTTTAATATCACAAAAAGGTATAACGCCATTTGAAATCTTTTGGAGCACACTGTCTTTTGTTCGGTAGCATATGCCTAAGGCTCAGCTGCCCGGGTGAATGTCGGGTAATTCATCGGTTTGACTGCTGTATAATTGTCCATTCTCCTGTTCGCTCATGTTTGGATTATTTACGAGCCTTTGCTTTTATGACTCAGCCACTATGAACCTCGTTTACATGCCTCCAGCTGTATGTGTAGGGGGGTTACTCTTGGGTATGTCCCTAGAAGAATTGCTGGGTCATCTTCAACTTAGAAGGTACCGCCAGGATGTTTCCCAGAGGAGGTAGGAGACAGGGAAACTGAAGGTCTCCACAAAACTCTGCTTTCTGCTCCTTTTCCTGTGTCTCATCTTGCTAGGACCTGCACCCCCACCCCACGCCGCACACGTGTCATACTGCACATAGTGCAGGTGCTCCGTGTGAGGGACGAAGAGTGAATGATTTCTCTAGAAGAGATAACATCTGAGGAAGGACCAGGTGAGAAGGACCTGTCGTATGTGTACTCCAGACCACCTGCACGGCACAGCTCCATGCCGAGACCCCCCCCCCCCGCCCCAGCTCAAGCAATGACACCTGGGCCCTCATCTTTGATCTATCCAGCCCCTGGATGCCCGAGAGGACATGTACACCAGACTGCCGTCCTCGATAAAACCCCCAGACTCCAGACATAGACGAGAGTCCCTCCTTTCCTTTCTGAGTCTCCCAGACACTCTGTCTGTACCTGCACTCTCTCTGCACCATCAGTAAACTCTGCTTTCACCTCCTGCTGGCTTGTGTTGATCTCTATCCTGCCGGCAGCCAGGGACCCTCTTGGCTGGCCCTGTGGGACCCCCTTTAGGTCCTGCAACCTGGCCCGCTAGCATCAGTTACACCAACTTCTTTTCCCACCGGCAGCAGATAAGAGATCTCTTTGAGGGGCGCCTGGGTGGCTCAGTCTGTTAAGCATCCGACTCTTGGTTTCAGCTCAGGTCCTGATCTCTTGGTTCGTGGGTTCAAGCCCCACATCCGGTCTGCGCTGACAGTGCGGAGCCTGCTTGGGATTCTCTCTCTCCCCCTCTCTCTGTCCCTCCCCTGCTCATGCTCTCTCTCTCTCTCAAAATAAATAAATAAGCTAAAAAAACCCAAAAAACAAAAAGGAGAGATCTTTTTGCATTGTAGCTGCCTATAGCTGTGCAATTACTATGGATTCTAGATATTCTACAAGCTACTCGAGGATAAGGTAATGTTGTTAGGGAGATCAAGAGTATGGGGTTTATGTTTGACTTCTTTCTTCCTTATTAGCCATGTGGCCTTGAACAAATTCATTCATTCAACAATTATCCACTGAACATCTACTATGTGCTGAAGACACAGAAATAAACAAGATAAAGTCCTAGTTCCCAAGGAGCCTACATTCTAGGGGGCGGGGGGCAGGGGGGATAGTAAATGAGTAGATGTGCTAAAGAGTGACTGAGTGGGGAGCTACTTTAGCCCAAGTAGGTAGGGAAGGTCACCTATGTGAAGGTGACCTCACAGCTCAGATCTCAATGACAGGAAGGAGGCAGCCCAACGAAGATGTGGACGGAGGGAGTTGGAGGCAGAGGGCACAGCAAATGCCGAGGCTCTCAGGGGACCATGCTCAGAGGAACATAAGGAAAGGTAGGAAGGTGAAAGCACAGTGGTGTGGAGAGTGAAGACAGGCAGGGGGTGTGACAGGGCCAGCTCCGGTAGCTGGGCACAGCCCATTGTCGAATCCTTGGGAGTTAGACCATTGGCAGCTGGAAGTCGGCCGTGGTGGGTGTATTTCCAATACTACCTGGCAAGCGCTTCCTCAGGGCCTCCCCACGGGCCCTGAGCATGAGTAGTTACCGAACAGATGCAGTTAAGAAGTGAGACGGAGTCGTAACCTCTCAGAACCTAACCTCAAGGGCTTGCCTTGAGAATGAAATGAGTTGGTATACAGAAAGCCCAGGGCGCATGCCGAGCGCTGTTTAAAGAGACTTACCTGCAGAGTGGGAGAGAGCCAAAGCGTAAGAGACTCTTAAAAACTGAGAACAAACTGAGGGTTGATGGGGGTGGGAGGGAGGGGAGTGGGTGATGGGTATTGAGGAGGGCACCTGTTGGGATGAGCACTGGGCGTTGTATGGAAACCAATTTGACAATAAATTTCATATATTAAAAAAAATAATAATAAATAAATAAATACAGAGACTTACCCGCTTCTGACAATTTTCACGCTCCTTCCCCAGCCTCTCTGCCCTCCAACACTCTGTTCATGATGATCCTCGGAGGACAAAGAACAAACATGGTGAGTGCTTGCTTTAAGCTAAGACTTTCACCTATTATTACTTCAGACCGTCAGCAACACTGACAGACAGACATCTATCTATATGGGCAATTGATTGATCACCCTATTACGGCTCAGGGAGGTCATGTAACTTGCCCAAGGTCACATAGCCGCTAAGTGTTGGAACCGGCAGACATCTGAATCTCGCTCTAGGATCTGCTACAATTACCCTTAAGTGGTTAATATCAATTAAAATCGTAATTGAAACTAGAGAGATAATAGATTTGTAGTCAATAGATCATGTATCTCCATGAACCCCGTGACTGATGGAACCTACGGGTCCAGGCTGTTTGGTGAAGATTTGTAAGTAAAAGGGTATATGGCAAATCTGCTATCGAAGTAACCTTTACACCAAGTCGTCAAGTGACTAACCAGTAAGTGACAAAATCCTTCCTTCCTCCTTCTTTCTTCCCTTCTACGGTAATTAGATACCTACTCTATCTAGACATTGGGTTCCAAGAGACTGATGGCTTCAAGGTACTCCACGTTTAGAGGGAGACAGGCATCCCCAGCCCATGCCCACACAGGATGATTGAGAGACATATGGCCTTTGTATGTGGTATTTTCGCTGCTGGGGAATATCCTTCCTTCTCGTCTCTTTCTCCCCAGCCCCACCCTCCTCCTACTACCCCAGTCCTTACTTAGTTAACTTCTTCTTCTTCTTCTTCTTCTTCTTCTTCTTCTTCTTCTTCTTTATACCTACTCATTTTTGAAAGAGAGATAGAGAGAGCATGCAAAGGCCATTTGAAGCTGTGCATGGGAGAAGTACGTGGTTTTGGGGGGATGAAGGAGATTCAGAGACTGGTGCAGGGTTAGAGAATGTACATGACTGCAGAACCAGACAATTTCACGGGTGAGATTTCCCTAACTGGTGTCTTCCCAGCGTTGACCCCCTATTGAGAAATCCATCATTGTCTGCTGATTAGGTTAGCAGTCCAAAGCCACTTAGAGTCCAAGCTGCTATGGTCTGAATGTTTGTCCCCCGTCAAATTAGTATGTTGAAATCCTAAGCCCCAACGTGATGGTATTAGGAAGTGGGGCCTCTGGGGGTGATTAGGTCAAGAGGGTGGAGCCTCCATGAATGGGATTAACCCCAGAAAGCTCCCTCTCCCCTTCTACCATGTGAGGACACAGAGAGAAGTCCGCAACCCCAAAGAGGGCCCTTACCACACCATGGGGGCACTCTGACCTCAGACTTTCAGCCTCCAGAACCGTAAGAAATAAGTTACTGTCATGTATAAGCCACCCAGTCTGTGGTATTATGTTATAGCAGCCGAACAGGCTAAGACACAAGGACAAATCAAAGCTAAATTTCAAAGTATTGAAGGTTTCATTCATTTCATTCATTCCTTAAGGTTCAGCTGAGGTCCTGACGTTTTCCCAAGCCCTAGCTGCTAAGAGCACTCAGAGCACTCTTTAAACCGTAAGATCTCATGGATAATTTACAATATACTGCCTTCTGTTTTTCTTTTACTTCTTCATTCTCTCTTTTAAATGTAAATGCTTCTTAGAAAAATTATAGGAGCAATACAATCAGGTATTTTTATCATACAGTTCATGCCAAAGAAATAAAGAAGAAAAAGCAATCACTTCCGTGGAAGTGATCTGCGGAAATATTTTAACACGTTTTCTACTGTTTTGAGTACACTTGATAATCAGTGCTCTGGCCTACTTAAATTATTTCTACATGACTTCAGAGGAGGGATCACACACTATCACTATATCACCTTTTACCTTTCACGGGAGCCCCTTAAATGTTCGTTCATGGCGGAGACGATCCTCAATGGATTATGGGCTCCCAGCTAGTTGGGACCACAGGGCATGTGACGGAGGAGCGTGGTGATGTAGGTTTGCTTGAAAGCTTGTGGGTAGTGTGAAAAGTCCAGAAGAGAAGATGACCAAGCCAGCCTTGTCATCTTCAAAAATACAGGACCGTCTTCACACACGCGTGGTTCTCTAGAGCGGAGACCCCCAGTGTCGTCTAATATCCCAGAGGGATGCTGGATCCCCCTCTGGTGGGGGTGGCCAGACTACCACTGGAAAAATAACAAAACGAGCACCAGGTCGTCCTTTCTCTCCCCTCCCTCTGAGTCTTACAAAAGACTCGGCAAAATTGACGCTTGATCTCGGTGGGGATCTAATTGTTAGTTTCCTGTGGCTGCTGTGACACATGATCACAAATTGGGTGTTTTAGAACAAGAAGTCTATTCTCTCTCAGTCCTGGAGTCCAGAGCCCTAAATTAAGGCCCCTCGGCTGAAATCAAGCTGTCAGCAGGGCTGAGCTTCCTCTGGAGGCTCAAGGGGGAAAATCCCCTTCCTGCCTCTTCTAGCTTCCGGTGGCGCTGGCGTTCTTGGCTTGTGGCCCCGTCATTCCATTCTTTAAGGCAGCATCTTCCAATCTCTCTCCGCTCTGTCTTCATATCAGCTTCTACCCGTGTGGCTGGCTGAACTCTCTTCCTGATAAGAACCCTTGAGATTGCATGTAGGGCCCACCCAGATAATCCAGGGTAGTTTCTCTCTCTCAAAACCCTTCATTTCATTACATCTGCAAAACCTCTATTTTCCATATATATATATATATATTTTTTTTTTTTGAGAGAGAGAGAGAGAGAGAGGACACGAGTGAGGGGCAGAGAGAGAGAAAGGGAGAGAGAGAGAGAGAGAGAGAGAAGTGGGGCTCACGTGAAGTGGGGATCGAGCCCGCCCAAAGCAAGGCTAGAGGTCACCGATGCGGGACTCGAATTCACGAACCATGAGATCAGATCATAACCTGAGCCGAAGTCGGATGCTTAATGACCGAGCCACGCAGTTGCTCTAACCCTATTTTCTTTATAAAGAAACATTTACACTTCCCAGATATTGGGACCTGAGATCTGTTTGGGGTGTGGGGGGGGACATTATTTAGCCAACTGTACTAGTATTCCTCAGAGCGGTTAGTTTTGAGGCTGAATGGACTTCATGGTTCAGAAGAAGCTTTTTCAACCTCATGATCTGGGTTAAGGGGTGGAGATAGATTGTGGAGAGGGGCAGGAAATGAGTAAGCGACTCATACTTTCCCAGTCCTTTTAGAAAAAGCTACTTGCTTCAATTTATTCTGTTCTCTCTGCCTGGAACCCTTCCTTCCTTGACCTCCTCTAAGAGGCCTTGCCCGACCTCACCTCCCTTCCTTGCCCATACCGCGTGGAGGAAATCTACAACCCCCTTGTCCTCTGTGCCCCCTTTATTATTGCGCAAGCACAACGAAAGGCATGTCATATACTTAATGCTTCCCTCCAGAGTAGAATGTAAGCTCCATAAAACTCCATGTGTCTTACCCAGAGCTGTGCCCTCAGTAGGTGCTTAATAAATGTCTGCCGAGCTGACTTGAATTGTATTCCAACTGAGATGAGAGGCATCCTGATAGCACATGTGCAATTGCATTGTCTCGCTTCTCTGACTTTGGAACTGAGGCCAAGAGACTCTCTCTTCCACTCCACAGCCCTACCCTGGCTGGCCTGGCTCAGAGCCCTGGTCAAAATCTGCCTCCCCCTGCCTCAGTTTCCTTGGTGAGTAGACAGATCTTCATCCCTAGTTCAGCTCTCTGTTACCGAGAGTGCTGTGAGTAGACCAGAAGTCCGTCTCCTTAAAGCAGATTTTGTGGAAAGGTCTAAGGGGCACACACCGGTAGTGGTGCACCTGTGACAGGAAGCTGGTAGAGGCCATAGAAGGGAAAATGACCCTTCTCGAATGGGCTGGCCTGCACCAGGAAGAGAGGTGATATTTAAGCAAATCTCCAATGTTCGGTGGGAAGAATGGCTTGGGAAACACGTGTCTCTAAGTGACAATGACTCTGTGCTTTCAGGCCCTGACCTCTACTTTAATCGTTGTCCTCCCACCAAGCTTAAGGATGGGTGCTCTCCGTGCCCAATGTCCAGCAGGAGCATGAATGAAACCTCCAGATCACTCCTAGAAGTTTCTTTACGGCCTGTTCTCTGCTCCTTAGTTGGAAGCTCCTGTAAAGGGAAGTCAAGAGAGGAGGAAAAATCTAAGTCCAAATCAGTCCCTTAGTTAGAGACTTTAATTAAAGAGCTGGGGACTGAGTTTTTTCTTGAACTTCAATTATCTATGCTGCTTCTTTTTTTTTTTTTTTTTAATTTTTTTTTTCTTCAACGTTTTTTTATTTATTTTTGGGACAGAGAGAAACAGAGCATGAACGGGGGAGGGGCAGAGAGAGAGGGAGACACAGCATCGGAAACAGGCTCCAGGCTCCGAGCCATCAGCCCAGAGCCTGACGTGGGGCTCGAACTCCCGGACCGCGAGATCGTGACCTGGCTGAAGTCGGACACTTAACCGACTGCGCCACCCAGGCGCCCCTATCTATGCTGCTTCTACCTACCCAAAATGTCTCACTCTTGTTCCCACTTAGTGATTACATAGCTCTTTACAATTTTCTAGCACTTTCAGGCATGGTGTCTTATTTCATTATTATCCCTCTAAGACAACAAAATGCTATGAAGAAGTTACACTGAATACATTTTTCTTAGGGACAAACAAAAAACAAAAAAACAAGACCAAAGCTCAGAAAAATTATGTGATATACCCACAGTAACACAGTGATGCAGGAGAGCAAATCAGTATTTAAACTCAGGTTTTTCAGAAATGGAAGCCGTTCTAGTAATGTTCCTCTCTCTTTCTTGGCTGGGCCCAAAAATGTCTTATGACTTCGTATTTTCACAGGGTTCTGGCAAGTTCCTTAAAGTGGTGTAGATAAATATCTCTGGTGAGCCAGGTGAAGGCTTGGATCACCCCTCAGCTTTTGAAAGGTGTCAAAATGGAAATTCTCTCGGGAAGAAGGGTTAATGGGCCTCTGGAGTCATGCCGTATTGCTGTTAGCTCTGATAATGTCTGGGTAATACCAGGCGTGGGTGGAAGAGGCCTAGAAATGATTGGTTTCAAATTGCAACCCAAAAGTGCAGGTAAGAGCACATGCTGTGCATAGACTTTGATTGCTAAGTACCACTGCCCGCCTAAAGGAACCAGGGCTCCATGGAGAGATGTTAATTCCGGGTCAGAGGCAGACGGAGGACAACATCTTGTGCCACAAAGTAGGGGACTGCCCCAAGATCGATGGGATTATTGAACAGGATACTGGAGCCAGTTTGAAGGAACTCTCACAGCCAAATCCAATTTGACTGTTCCTCTTCCTGCCCCCAAATGATGATATTGGATTATAGGAGGCTATAGAATGAAAAAAAATCCATGCATCCATAGTGATATGTTATTTTATTTATTTATTTATTTATTTTTAATTTTTTTTTTCAACGTTTATTTATTTTTGGGACAGGGAGAGACAGAGCATGAACGGGGGAGGGGCAGAGAGAGAGGGAGACAGAGAACCGGAAACAGGCTCCAGGCTCTGAGCCATCAGCCCAGAGCCCGACGCGAGGCTCGAACTCACGGACCGCGAGATCGTGACCTGGCTGAAGTCGGACGCTTAACCGACTGCGCCACCCAGGCGCCCCATAGTGATATTTTAAAAGATGAAGAGAGCAATCCCTATCAAAATAACACCAGCATTCTTCACAGAGTGAGAACAAACAATCCCAAAATTTGCATGGAACCAGAAAAGACCCTGAAGAGCCAAAACAATCTTGAAAAAGAAAACCAAAGCTGGAGGCATCACAATCCCAGACTTCAAGATGTATTACAAAGCCGTAATCATCAAGACAGTATGGTATTGGCACAAAAACAGACACTCAGATCAATGGAACAGAACAGAGAACCCAGAAATGGGCCCACAGATGTATGGCCAAACCAGGAAAGAATATCCAATGGAATAAAGACAGTCTCTTCAGCAAATGGTGCCGGGAAAACTGGACGGCGACATGCAGAAGAATGAACCTGGACCACTTTCTTACACCAGACACAAAAAGAAACTCAAAGTGGATGAAAGACCTAAACATAACACAGGAAGCCATCAAAATCCTCGAGGAGAAAGCAGGCAAACACCTCTTTGATCTTGGCCACAGCAACTTCTTACTCAACACGTCTCTGGACGCAAGGGAAACAAAAGCAAAAGTGAACTACTGGGACCTCATCGAAATAAAAAGCTTCTGCACAGCGGAGGAAACAATCAGCAACACTGGAAGGCAACCGACAGAATGGGAGAAGATATTTGCAAACGGCATATCAGATAAAGGGTTAGCATCCAAAATCTGTAAAGAACTTATCAAACTCAACACCCAGAAAACAAATCATCCAGTGTAGAAATGGGCAAAAGACACGAATAGACACTTCTCCAAAGAAGACATCTGGATGGCAAACAGGCACATGAAAAAATGCTCAACGTCACTCATCAGCAGGGAAATACAAATCAAAACCACAATGAGACACCACCTCACACCTGTCAGAATGGCATAGCTAGAGATGAAATTGGAGATACAGGTCTTCCTAAGCAGCAAGAGTCCCAAAGCCTCAGGACCATTCTTGCTGCTTGGCTTCTTGTTCATGGACTTTTCCTCCTTCACGTCACAATTCAGGCTTCTCATAAATCCACAGATTGGCTAGTCATCACTAGTTAAGAGCATCAACATGGTTGGCCTTTGAAATCTCACTAAAGTGGTTTTTCTCTTTAAAAAAAAAAATTTTTTTTTTAACGTTTATTTATTTTTGAGACAGAGAGAGACAGAGCATGAACAGGGGAGGGGCAGAGAGAGAGGGAGACACAGAATCGGAAACAGGCTCCAGGCTCTGAGCTGTCAGCACAGAGCCCGACACGGGGCTCGAACTCACGGACCGTGAGATCATGACCTGAGCCAAAGTCGGATGCTTTACCGACCGAGCCACCCAGGCGCCCCTAAAGTGGTTTTTCTTCAGGATGCTCACAGACAAAGCAAATTTTTCTGTAAGTGAGGGCTCTTGAGACCATCCCCAGGGAAGTGCTATTCCCTGAAATGGGGTTGCCTCACTCCCACATTGGCCTTATTAAACACCACCCAACTCTCTCTCATTAAAGCTAGTGCTTTGGAACTTTTCTCTAGAGAAAAGAATGTTCTAGATATTTGTAATTCTATTTTTGGTCCCCTCTATTTTCAGGAACGTCACCGTCCCTCACCTCCTGTGACTAATACATGTTGTCTGTCCCTCAGAGCCGATCCACTTCCCCATTTAGAAAGTAGCTGCTGGTGAAGTCACCAACAAGTGCTTCTCTGAGCACACGTGGCAAAAGTTCTGGGAGACTGAGTGATAACTTGACGGGATTGCTGAATGGCCACTCGGCAAAGTGGGGCTAGTGTTGGGGCTTGCTTCTCTATTGGTCTGTTTTGAGCAATAATCACTCATTCACTTGTTTAGGATGAGTAAGAGTCCATGATGGATGAATAACAACTTGTTGATTTCACTTCCTGTGAGCATCTTCTGCATCGAGGTCTGACTGGTAGAGGGACGCATCCCAGAAATGGTGTGGGCAAACAGAGCATAGACAGGCAAAGTGGGTAGCTTCCCAAGATGTACTGCTATTCTGGGGCAGTGTTCCTTCCTGTATGTTTGTTTGCAATATCAATTTTGCTCTTTATTTTATAGTCATAGCTCCTTTATGGGCTGGGAAAATCTCTATAACAAAGGGTAGTGGAAGGAGACTAAAGTTTACTCATCACCGACTGCACACCAGGTTGATGACATGGGCTGGTTAATTTCATCCTTACACATCCCTGTAAATAAGGTTTTCCTGTCTTCATTTTACGGACGAGAACAGTAAACGCAGAGAGTTAGGGGATTAAACCTAAAACACACGGTGAGAAAGACCAGATGCTCAAATTCATGCTCTGTCTGCCGTCGCCGGTAACTTACGGTCAACTGTAGCAGTTGCCTGACAGGTAATGGCCCGCAGATTTTGAATTGCTAATTTCCTTTCATCCCCAAACGCACATCTGAGCCATCTTCTCCTCGTGACCAGTCAACATCTACTCTTGGTGAAATGATCTTCTGTAAAATCTATAGGGAAGAAGAGGCATTTTCAAGCCAGATACTAATGAGGCCCATGTTGCTGCTTGCCTCCATTACTCTGAAAAATGCACTTGAATCGCTCCATTATTGTACCCATCAACGAAATCACCAATTTCAGTAATTCTCCATCCTCCTGAAGTCGGTAGATATTAAGATGTCCCCAGTTTTCTTAAGAAATGTGGTGCAAGTGGGGCGCCTGGGTGGCTCAGTCGGTTGAGCGTCCGACTTCGTCTCAGGTCGTGATCATGCGGTTCATGAGTTCGAGCTCCGCGTCGGGCTCTGTGCTGACAGCTCAGAGCCCGGAGCCTGCTTCGGATGCTGTGTCTCCCTCTCTCTCTGCCCCTCCCCTGCTCATGCTCTGCCTCTCACTCTCTCTCTCAAAAATAAATAAACATTAAAAAAAATTTTTTTAATAAAAAACAAGAAAAATGTAGACGTTACACATTAGTTCTGAGAATAACAATAACAACGAACACCCCTATGCTAAAAACAACCATTGGGCACGTTCGGGAGACCACACGGAATTTAAAAGTGTGACCTTTGCAATCAAACATCTGAACTTTTTCTTCATAAGTAGGCTTGCCACCCGGCACAGAGCCCAGTGCGGGGCCTGCCCTCCGGACCCTGACATCAAAACCTGGGCCGAAATCAACAGTCAGATGTTTAACTGAGCCACTCTTCTATTTAGAGTAACCGTGCTATTCCCGTTTCAGCTCGGAAAGTAACCTCAACTCCACGAACTCCAGTTTTGCGTGAGCAAGACAGAGACCAAAGTGTACTAGCTTCGTGAGTCTCTCGCGATTATTTTATTCCGTGGTGAAGGCCAATGGCTCACGGGCTTACAAACAACACAGATGCTGTCAAACGGCAGTGGGGACGGGGTGAAGAACATACACAGGCGAGTGGGGAAGAGAGTGAGGTAGGAGAGGACACTGGCGGGGTGGACGGGGAAGGCCTGGGAGTTCTGACCTGAATATGCAGCAGGAGGCAGATGTGCCGGAGAGGGGCAGGGGTGCCCGGCTTCCATGGAGAGGCGCTGAGCCCAAGTTCCCGTGCTGTGACTTCTCGCTCGTTCGCCATTCATTCGTCGTTCGTCGTAGGCAAGTCTGGATCTCGCGGACCTGGTCTGCAAAAAGGAACCAACGAGAAACTACCTCGAGGGCTGTGAAGGTTAACGTCAGGTGGCGTGTCTAGGTGCATCGCAGACTGGAACATCCCATAAAAGGGGAGTCAGCACAACACTCCTCCTGTACTGACAAAAATACCGTGACTTTCATGTATTCACTCACTGTTTTGTTTTTTTTTTTTTAATGTTCATATATTTCTTTTGAGAGGGAGGGTGGAGAGGTGCAGAGAGAGGGAGAGAGAGAATCCTGGCACTGACAGGGCCACGCTTGACATGGGGCTCGATCCCACAGACTGGGAGGTCACCACCTGAGCCCAAAGCAAGCGTTGGATGTTTAAACAGTTCTCGCATTAATTACACCCCCAGAGCCTTGGGAAGCCTGCTGCCCTTGCTGCCATTTGACGGGTGAGGACATCGGGAATCACCTTTACGACACGCCTGGAACGACTGTTTACGCGTGAGGCAATTGCCTGTCTCCACTGCTGGAGGGGAGCCCCTCAAGGGCAAGGATTTGGGCTGTGGATGTTCACGGAGGCTCTTTTATCCTCTAAGCCGCTCCTCGTTGCTGAGGCCCCTACAAACTCTCAGGAGACGAGAGCACACACCGTAAAAACGAAGGCCAGGCGGACACAGCCAGGCTGCGTTCTTCCCCAAGAAACGTACAGTGGGAAAGATGCGTTGCTAGGCCCCAGGGCAAGGTATACAGCCACCTGTTCACGGGGTGACCGAATTTTCTGGACCCGACATCAACTGACAAGAAGACACGATACGTCAAGCCAGACTACCTCTGACGGGCGTATGGTTGGCAGATGGTTGCTGTAGACAGAGGAGTCGTGGCTTTGCAATGGGATCGGGTCCAGCTCACTTGCTGCCTTCCGGGAATGCCGGGATTAGACTGGGAGGGAGGACAGGAAGAGAGGAAACGAAACAAACAGGTTCAGGCAAACACAGAGTCGGGGGCCCATCCACCTGCAAATTGCCCAGTTTTCCTGCGCTTACTCTTACTGGTTAGAACCCCGGGGAGGATAGTTCTCGGTGGATTACTCATCCCGGAAAGAAAGCTGGTGCCCATCTGGCAGGAATGGTCTCTAAGAAATGAAAATAAGGAAGTTTCTCGAAACGAGTGGCGGCTTCAAATCTCCCGGGCCCATCAGAGGGGACAGAAGTTAGTTCCGGAAGCCCCCGAATTGTTGTCTCTTGCTGGTAGTCGGAGGGGGTTGAGAAGCCTTGCTGTGTTCAGAAGGCAGGGATGGAGGGAGCCTGTAGGGAGGAGAGAAGGAAGGAGAGAGAGAGGGAGAACGGCACTGGCTCCTTCAACTGCTTCCTTTTGTTCTGGTGGCTCTTGCACTCCTAGAATCTGTGGTAGGATGTGAAGTGGAAAGTGTTTTGTGGTCACAGAACTGCAGCTGTGGGGGGTGGCGTGGCCCAGTGGACACTCTGGAGAGACATAGCTAGCGGAGGACGGGAGGAGGGTGGGGAAGAGCCCAGGGGGTGGTGGCTGAAGACAATTCTCTCCCCCCCCCCCCCCCCCGCATCCGGTCTGCTTATTTGCCTCCAAGTCCAAGGGTTTCAGATCAGTGCCTACGGTTTGGTGTCCTGGGGCTGAGTCACTGGGTTTAACGTGCGGTTTGGGTTCTCTGCTTTCATGCAGGGTGGCCTTGGATAAGTCACATAGCCCCTGGGCCTCAGATCCTTCCCCTGCGAAGTGGAGACGACACCATTTAGAGCAGAAAGTTGTTGAAAATAAATGAAATGTCTTGAGGGGCCCCTGGGGGGCTCAGTCGGCTAAGCATCTGACTTCGGCTCAGGTCGTGATCTCAGGGCTCGTGGGTTCGAACCCCGCGTCGGGCTCTGTGCTCACAGCTCAGAGCCTGGAGCCGGCATCCCATTCTGCGTCGCCCTCTCTATCTGCCCCTCCCCTGCTCATGCGCTCTCTGTCTCTCTCTCTCAACAATAAATAAACATTAGCAAAGTTTTGAAAATAAATGAAATGCCTTGCAAACCGAAATGCACATGCATGTAAGCTACTCTTGGGGGTTTTCTAGAAATGGCTAGAAGGCATGATGGTGCAAGAGGGCTCCAGAGGGGCAGCCTCTGGTGCAACAAACCCAGTGAGTACGTGTCGCTCCCCCCTCTGCCGCTCACCGGCATTTTCCAGCCATTTCCCTTTTGTGGGCATCGGGTTCTCCACCGGGGGTCCGCCTGTGCCAGCTGTCGGCCTGCGGTCCCACTCATGTCCCTACTCGTCCCTGCAAGCCCCCTTCTCCCACCCTCTCCTTACCTGGCTGCAGAAATACCGGGAAGAAAAGGCAATGACTGCTCTTCGATGGCATCCTTCAAGAGGGGCTGA
The DNA here is from genome assembly GCF_014898765.1 of Herpailurus yagouaroundi. Classification (NCBI taxonomy): domain Eukaryota; kingdom Metazoa; phylum Chordata; class Mammalia; order Carnivora; family Felidae; genus Herpailurus; species Herpailurus yagouaroundi. The sequence continues at coordinate 14,269,474 of NW_024412402.1, read as the reverse complement.
GTGGAGAGAAGGAAGGCATGAAGGAAGGCGGGGTGGTTCCCCGTTTATTCATGCCGCCCACAGCCTCTGCTCTGCTCGGCCCAGTAAATACCATCCCCAGCGCCTCCTCGGATCACGCATCGCCCGGTGGCTCCTGGTCCCTCATAGCACCTGAGCTATGCAACCACAGAGACGATCAAAAGGGAGAAGCGACGGCCACCGCGTGAGCGTTTGAACCCCGTGGGGCAGTTTGCAGTCATTCTGCATTCACGATGTCACATGAGACCCCAGCAAGCCTCCTGCTATTGTCACCCCCATTGGATAGGTGGGGGACTGTGGTCCAGTGAGGTGAACGGATTGATCTACAGGCACGCAGCCTGTAAGTGCCAGGACTGGGGCTCACCCCCGGGGACCCCTGACTTTTCCCCTCTTCTATGCCTGTCTTAGGAGTGGAGCGGTAAGTGTTGAGGGGATGGGGGGGGGTTACAACTCCCTGATGAAACTTGCACCTTAACAGAACTGGAATAAGAATGATATACAATATAGTGGGAGAGTTCTACACGAACCACCCCTCCACCAACGTCCAACCCAAGCACTGTCTCGTTTCTCAAGAGAATCCAGAGTCACACGTTTGGAAGCATCATAAGCAGTTCTCAGTGCCTCGTGCGCGTAAGGAGATGTCTACAAACTATCTTAAGGGAACGAAGGTGTCCGGCTTTCACATTTGGCCCCATCCAGAGTGTGAGGTGTGTCGAGGCACGTGGGTCCTGAATGTGCTAGCTCCTTCCCTTCTCCCAGAGGGAAGGACGGAATTGGAAAATGTCACCAGGTGACTTAGAATCCAATAGAGCAAACGTGAGCTCAGCCATCCGCCTAGGAGTCCACTTAAAATGGGGTTTTTGCACCTGTACTAAGGCAACCGGAATGTGACCCGGATCTAAGCAAGAGCATCGAACATTAGTAATGTTAAAAGGGCTGTTATGTCAATTAAATTGGGAATGGACTTGTAAATAATAGCGTACTAATTCAGGGTGGTCTTTTGAGAGGGTACGCAAAAGGGAGCCCAAAAGGCAAAAATTAGCGTCCCCTGAGCCCTCTTTGGAAGCCAGGACATCTAGATCTCTAGGACAAATACTTTACTCACCTGGATCTCTGGCTTAGCCCCTTTCAGCTGCTGACAGACACCATAGACTAGGGGGCTTAGACACATCAGAAATGTATTTCTCACAGTTCTGGAGGCCGGGATGTCCAAGATCAAGGTGAGAGCGTATTCAGTGTCTGATGAGAGCCCGCTTCCTGGTTCCTACATGGCTATTTTCTCGCTGTGCCCTCATACAGCAGAAGAGGTGAGGGAGCTTTCTG
>NW_024412402.1:14223133-14265633 GCF_014898765.1 Herpailurus yagouaroundi | reverse complement strand
ACATCCGGCTCTGTGCAGATAGCTCGGAGCCTGGAGCCTGCTGGGGAGTCTGTGTCTCCTTCTATCTCTGCCCCTCCCCCACTTGTGCTCTGTCTCTCAAAAATAAATATGTGTAAAACAAAAAAATTTAAAAAAAGAAAGAGAGTAAATGGATTTAGCTGGAACATTATTAAAGGTCTCATGAGGATTGTTGAGGCTGCGTTGAAGGGCAGGAGGGATTTCAGTCCGCAGTGATGGGGAGTGCTAGGAGCTGAGTGTCCAGGCTGACCAAAAGGCCACTGGAGTTGGAAGTAGGGGGAGGGAGGAGGGGGTAGCCCCCTCAGATTATTTCCCTCCCTGATGGGGAGTGGAATAGCGAAAGATAAGCCTGGTGGATTGAAGCCTGAGGACTAAGGGTCCCAAATGCCAGGCATGGAATTTGGACTTAACTGAGGAAGTAATGGAGAGCGCTAAAAGTTTTTAAGATCAAAAGCATCATGTTAAGAACTTGAAGATTAATTGGCGGGGGCATCTGCATACCAGTCGGCTGGGGGCTGTAGATGTAGTCTCCGTGCTCTGAAAATTCCATAGTAATTTTCAAAGTTTGTATTTTATCCTAATGAGAATCTTTTTAAAAAATGTTTATTTAGAAAAGAGTGGGAGGGAAGTGACAGAGAGGGGGAGACAGAGAATCCCAAGCAGGCTCCCTGCTGTTGGCACAAGCCCAGCACGGGCCTCGAACTCACACACTGTGAGATCATGACCTGAGCCAAAATCAAGAGTGGGACGCTCAACCGACCGAGCCACCCAGGGTCCCCGATATCCTAACGAGAATCAAGGTATCATAGTATTCTGGAGTATTTGAATGACTGCACCGTAGAACAGAATTCTGCCACTCAAGTTCAATGTCCATGCCTTTGCAGGAAGTGTTGCCTGAACATCTACTATGTACCAGGCATTGTTTTAAGCAGCGGGTATGTAACCGTAGACAAAACTAAGGTCTTCCTCTGCAAATTTGAACACTAACTGGATATTTATCAATATTAAGAAATTATTGGGGTTTTCTTAAGGCATAATAATGGTAGGTGGTTATGTTTTAAAATATTTAAACACTAAATTTATATTAAATTATATTTTTATATTAAATATATATTTAATTTATATTAAATACTAAAGTATTTATATATGAATTTACCTGATGTCCAGAAATAGCTTCAAAAGTATCCAGTGGGGGGGGGGTCAGGGTGGGGGAAAGTGGGTGAGGATACACACGGAATAAGATTGTCCAGGATTTGATGGTTGTGGTGGTTGGGCAAAGGGTACAAAGAGACTTGTTATCTATTCTCCTTACTTTTGTGTATGCTTAATATTTTTCCCAGAAGGAAGGAAAGGAAAGGAAAGGAAAAAGAAAAACAGAAAAGAAAAACAGAAAATAAAGGAAAAGAAAAAAGAAAAGAAAAACAGAAAAGAAAGGAAAAGAAAACAAAAACAGAAAAGAAAAACAGAAAAGAAAAACAGAAAAGAAAAGAAAAAAGAAAAGAAAAACAGAAAAGAAAAACAGAAAAGACAAGACGTCTGCCCTTATGGAGTTTACTGTCTAGTGTATGAACCTGTGGTCATGATGGCGTTGATGCCAATTTAAGGCAAGTGAAGCAGGTTACATAAAGGGGAGCGAGGAGACATTCACCTGGCACAGGGAAGTGCGGGCATCCTGGATTCTAAAGAACTAGCTGGATACCCGGAGCCTCTTGAAAGTAGAAGTTTCCTGAACATTCTTTTTGTCTACATTTTCACTTGCAACTATGCATTAGCAACTAAAGAAGAAAGCATTAAGATTTTCATTTTTGAATTATCGGGTACACTATTAAAAAATCATCCGGTGACAGTTTCAGAAGTGATTATTCTTTTAATATTTTTTTTAAGTTTATTTTTTTATTTTGAGAGACAGAGAGAGGGAGAGAGGGAGGGAGAGCACAAGCAGAAGAGAGAGAATCCTAAGCAGGCTCTGTGATGTCAGCACAGAGCCTGACGTGGGGACTCAAACTCAAGAACCTGGAGACCATGACCTGAGCTGAGATCAAGAGTCTGATGCTTCACCGACCGAGCTGCCCAGGCACCCCCAAGAAGTGATTATTCTTTTTTTTTTTTAATTTTTTTTAACGTTTTTTAATTTATTTTTGAGACAGAGAGAGACAGAGCATGAACGGGGGAGGGGCAGAGAGAGAGGGAGACACAGAATCAGAAGCAGGCTCCAGGCTCCGAGCCATCAGCCCAGAGCCCGACGCGGGGCTCAAACTCACGGACCGCGAGATCGTGACCTGGCTGAAGTCGGACGCTTAACCGACTGAGCCACCCAGGCGCCCCAAGAAGTGATTACTCTTAAACAATGTGACAGTAACTCAAAGTTACTGTCAGTAAAACAATACACTGCATTAAAATGAATGTTTCATTAGTTTTGCATGTCTATTTAAGGTAAAATGTTTTAATTTTACTGTATATGAACTACAGGTAAAAATATTCATAATTAATTTTATGTTGGCATCTATTTAAATTGAAATAAATATATTTAAATAATAATAAATACATTAAGTCATAATAAGAATGAATTACATCAACACTGAAAGACCATAGGATTGTCCTCCCTCTGATGCAAAGTCAGCATCGTTTCAGGGATATAGAGAGATTGATCATAATGTTACAAAAACCCAAGTGAGGACATTGAATAGGTTGTTGGTGATGCAGTTGCAAATGAGAAATGAAATTCCAGAGCTAGTTTGGAGGTAAATCTACACCTTGTAGAGGATCAGAAATGACTTTGATACAGGGAGTGAATGAAAAATGTTTGAGTCTCAAAGGACAAAGACAATGCCATTCTCAGAAACTGGATCCTCGAGAAGAGAAACTTAATTGGGGGCAGGAGGAGAGGGGTTTGTGAAATTAGTTTTGGATGTGTTGCATCTGAAAAGCCAGCGTGGTAGCAAGCTGGAAAGACAAAGTGGAGCTTCAAAGGCATTGATCCCTCTCTTCAGAACTAGAAGACACATCACCCGCACTTGATTACGTTTGGGACCAGGTGTCTCTGCACTCCTCACGCCGCAGATCGGGCTGAGTGTGAACCCCGCAAGCAAGGCTGGTTCCCAGTCAGCCCAAACAAAGCCCTAAACTGGAAGGCTAGGGGGCCAGCAGAAGCCTGTGGTTAGGACCACGTGTGGGGTGGGGCAGAACACCCCAGGGCTCCCCCTTACCCTGCTCCAAGCCAGAGGGAGTAGCTGGCATTGACTTTCAGCCATCCGTTCTGTGAGTTGTCACTTGAAGGCAATTGTATCTACCTCCTGTTTTTGGTTCAGATTACAAAGGGTAAACAACCAAAAAAAAAAAAAATTTTTTTTTTCCGGTTTGGAAATCAAAGACCATCTGTTTCTCATTCTATTTTCCCTCTCCTCTGGCTTTCTTTCATTCTCCCCCTCTCCCTCTCCCTCTCCCTCTCCCTCTCCCTCTCCCCCACCCTAAGAACACACAGCTCAGCTGGGAGCATGGTGACCTTATTTGACTATCTTTGCTTTAATGAGAATGTTGGGTTTGTCACTGGGCTTAACACTAGAACATGCCGTGTTCCCACTCCAAATAGGTGTCTCAGATTGTTTACTTACAAATCGTCTTTTGCATGAAAATGAAGTTTCTCTATTTAATCTAAGGAATAAATACATCTAAACAAAGTAAAATAACAATAAACTCAGGTCTGATGAAACCAAGGGTCGTTTTGATGAAGGCAATGGTCACATTCCTTAATGTCTGGTTAACAGACTCCTTTATATCTTACCCAAGGATGATAGTTGACTTTTAAATCAGTTAAGGATAAAAATGAAATCTTGAACTGGGCAAATTGGCGACCACTGTATCGCCTGGATTGCTTCTCTCCTGGGATTCGAGAGTGGGCGGGCGGTTTTCAGCCGGCTCTATTTTCCTGTAGCCTGGTGTTACAGGTCCCTCTTGTGTTGGTTATTAACATTGTCTTGTTTCCATCGCTAGAACCATGAGAACACAATGAATGTGCCACTCGGTTCATCAGCTTATCGCATCCCATGTCCTCCCCGTCATCACCACCATCATTTCTATCACCACCACCAGCATCAGCGGCCATCACCGTCCGCATAACGGGAACACAGCGCAGGGCAGCTCTAAACCGTGTGCTTTGGAACCAGACAGATCTGAATTTGAATTCCTTCCTCCCCGCTTGGGCGAGTTGCTTCCGCTCTTGGTTGTCAGTTTCTGCGTTAAGTGGAGGTCGTGATGACACGCACATCACTGTTTTCAGGAGCAACTAGGATAAAGTGTGTAAGGTGTCTGACGTCCAGGCTCAAAAAACATTACTCCCTTTCTCATTCATTTCTCCTTTCCCTAAGGAAGATGGACATTCTCGCCAGGAAATAGCTGCGATGTAATTGAGACAGATCGGATGTAATGGGAACTAATCAAAGGATTGAGTCATCTTTAAGTTGCCTACACAATAACAAAGCAACCAAACTTAAAAAATGAAAGCTTCGGGGCGCCTGGGTGGCTCAGTCGGCTGAGCATCCGACTTCGGCTCAGGGCATGATCTTGCGGTCTGTGAGTTCAAGGCCCGCGTCGGGCTCTGTGCTGACGGCTCAGAGCCTGGAGCCTGCTTCCGATTCTGTGTCTCCCTCTCTCTCTGCCCCTCCCCTGCTCATGCTCTGTCTCTCACTGTCTCAAAAATAAATAAAAAAAAAATTAAAAAATGAAAGCTTTGTCCGTGATGTTGTTTTCATTCACTGTTATATCCAGAAGGGGACCCTTTGCTCGCTTCCTGGTTTCCCAACCCCCCTGCCTTCACTGTCACTACTCGTTAAGGCAGAAGGACTTACCGTTTTTTCTGCCTGTTTCTTCTGTCCTATAGCCTTGCTCGCAGCAAGGCCTCGCGTCAGAATACAAACACATTGTCTTGAGATTAGTCAGGAGAGCTGTGTGTACAAAATATTCACCAAGGCGTTACCGCTTATACATAATTACTCTCCTGCTCAAATAAAGGATTTCTCCTTCTTCCGAATGCGTGCAGAACTCATGCAAATAACTCAGCCCTCAGCATACACCATTTTGTTGTTTTATACTGTTTGCTTTAATGTATGCATCTCTAGGATCCTTGGGGCTGTCTCAATTCCTCCCCGAATTTCTACAGACAAGCATGGGCTTCACCTCAAAGTCAGCTCTGATAAATATTTATAGAATTAAATCGAATTATGTATCTTGTTTGCCCAAGGATACTGCAAATATTTCAAAAGCAAATATTTCAACTATTATTCTCTGCTTCTTTGTACCCCCTTTCCTCTCCTCTTACCCCACCAGGATACTCAAAAAATCAGCTATAAAAAATGATCAATATTATTTGGTCATATTTATGATAAGTGATAGGACATAGCTGAAGCCCAATGCTGCAAGGAACCTTCAGAAACATCCAGTTCTGGGCCTGAATTCTGTGATGACAGTCCTGCCAAAGGTCATCATTTTTTTTTTTTTTTTTTTTTTTTGCCAGGGCAACTCTGGTGCTTGGGAATGTCAGAAAGTTTTCTCTCTGTTGAGCTACACTTTCTCTCCCTTTACCTTTCATCTTGGATCTAAAATCCAGCCATTGGAAGCAACCAGAACACTCTTTTTTTAAATGTTTATTTCTCTTCGAGAGACAGAGAGAGAAATAGTGTGTGCGGGGTGGAGGGGCAGAGAGGGGACAGAGGATCCGAAGCGGGCTCTGTACTGACAGCAGAGAGCCCGATGTGAGGCTCGAATCCACGAACCACGAGATCATGACCTGAGCCGAAGTCGGACGCTCGACCCACCGAGCCACCCAGGTGCCCCAAAAGCAAAACACTTCTAAGCCCACTTGCCACATGACAGCCCATCACAGATTCAAAGACAGCTCTTGAATCTGTTTTTCTACGATGAAAACTTCAGTCCGTTATGTGACTTAATTTCTCTGGCCTCTAGTTCTCTCTCTCTGATTTTTCACTCGGTGCTTCATTTGGACTAATTACAATTAGCATTATCTTTAATTGAGAACTTGCTCTGTGTCAGGCATTGCGAGGAATTGCTTGTGAACGTCGTCTCTTGTAATTCTCCCAAACTCATGAGGTGGGTGGTGTTACCACAGGTAAGCACACTGAGGCTTACTGGGGATAAGCAACTTGCCCGAACAGTGGGCGGCAGAGCTGGGTTCGAATCTAGAAATGCCTGGTTCCCAGGTCCACAGCCACTTGTACTATACTATGCTGCCTCCCCAAGATGAATTGGTTCAGTCTGCTCAGCCCTGACTTCATTTTTCATCTGGACTGGATTTTTTTTGTGTGTGTCTATTTTCCCCAAATTCCATTTCTTCTCTTATTTCTACTGTGAAAGAACTCTACCTCCCTCGCAGTGTTGATTTTTTTTCCCCTCTAGATGTTCTTCTTGATCCTTCCAGGTTTTTAAAAAAATTTTTTTAATGTTTTTATTTATTTTTTGAGACAGAGAGAGACAGAGCATGAGCAGGGGAGGGGCAGACAGAGGGAGAATCGGAAGCAGGCTCCAGGCTCTGAGCCGTCAGCACAGAGCCCGACACGGGGCTCGAACTCACGGACTGTGAGATCACAACCTGAGCTGAAGTCGGCCGCCCAACCGACTGAGCCACCTGGGCGCCCCGATCTTTCCAGTTTAAGGCCATTTCCTTTTTTGCTCTCCATCTTAAATTAAAAAAAAAAAAAATCCTGTTTTTAGGATTGCATGGTGACATGTCTAAAGTGTCAAGGTCATGTCCAGACACATGACCTGTTACCGTCACTGTCACATGGCATACCAGGCATAAATATGTCTACACGGTAACTGCCATGCTTTCTTGTCCACACAGCCCTCTCCTAAGATTGGTTGGGCTGATGTTCCGGTTGCCCCGGCAACATGGCCGAAGAAACAGAAAAAGTGAGAAGGTGTTTGCCAGGCTAGGGGAGTCTGCCGGGACACTACTCATGAGTTCCTGGAAGAAGTACAGATCCCAGGTCCTGGTGGCCAAATGCTGGGGGGGAAACTATGTTGTGGTGAACGAGGCAAAAACCAAACTAAACCAAGGCGATGCCAAAGCCATATGTGATGCCAAGGGTTATTACCCAATGATGAGGTGAGAAAATGAGACTCAAGCTCTAAATTCAGGAAGGCTGGGAATGGAATATACAGTGGGGAAGGGTGAGAGGTTCAGAGAAGAGACTATGGACAGGGAGAGGGGCCCCTTTCTGGGACGGAGGGGGACTCAGAGTCAGATCTGATTATCTAAAGGCATTGGGTATGTCCCAATAGAAACAGGGGAACCGACGCTGTTTTCTGTTTACTGGTTTGACCTGTTTTTAGTCATAGACCTTTTTTTCTTTCTTCCAGGGCTATCCTGAAATGCCTACTCAAGGAGTTCATGTTTGCAACCAACTGGTTCATCTGGCAGAAAGGGTACTTACGTGTTGCCAGGATGGAGGCTGAACTCTGTGACCTCTCCCCTGGGAGGGATGGTAGGTTATGAAGTTCAACCCTGGGTCACCAGCTCTGAAACATGGGGAAGTAGTAAGCCTTACTTTTTCTTGCCTTTTTTTAAATTAATTTTATTTATTTATTTATTTATTTATTTATTTATTTATTTATTTATTTATTTATTTCGAGAGAGACAGAGATAGCACAAACAGGGGAGGTGCAGCGAGAGGGGGAGAGAGAGGGAAGCCCAAGCAGGCTCCTCGATGCCAGTGTAGGGCCAGACGCAAGGCTCAAACTTCCCAAACTGTGAGATCATGACCTGAGTCGACACCAAGAGTCAGACACTTAATTGACTGAGCCACCCAGGGGCCCTGTCTCTTGCTATTTAAAATCGTGACATCTTGGACCCACACCTGCATATTTTAAGTGACACATAGGTGCCAAACGTTCAGATTTAACAGAGAATTTGAGATGAGGTATAGGAAAAGAGTGAGGTGGGGGAGGGAGAGAGGAAGATTAAAAAAGATTTTTTTTTAATGTTTATTTATTTTTGAAGGAGAGAGAGAGAGAGAGACAGAGAGTGAGCAGGGGTGGGACAGAGAGAGAGGGAGACGCAGAATCCGAAGCAGGTTCCAGGCTCTGAGCCATCAGCACAGAGCCTGATGCAGGGCTTGAACTCACAAGCTACGAGATCATGACCTGAGCCGAAGTTGGACACTTGACCGACTGTCACCCAGGAGCCCCAAGAAAGATTTTTTCTTTTTAATGTTTATTTTTGAGAGAGAAACTGTAAGCAGGGGAGTGGCAGGGGTGGGTACACAGAGGATCTGAAGTGGGTCCTGTGCTGACAGCAGAGAGCCTGACACGGGGCTCGAATTCACAAACTGTGAGATCATGACCTGAGCCGAAGTCGGTCCCTTAACCAAATGAGCAACTGAGCCAGGCAGGTGCCCCGAGAAAGATTTTCTGATTCATCAAATTATCAAATAAGTATAATATTTTTAACATGGTAAAATATACATAATGTGAAAGTTACATGACATAAAAATTTGGGAAGTTTTTAACCATTTTAAAGTGTACCGTTCAGGGGCACCTGGGTGGTTCAGTTGGTTGAGCTTCTGACTCTTGGTTCCGGTTCAGGTCATGATCTTGAGGCTTCCTGAGTTCAAGCCCCACATCCGGCTCTGTGGTGACAGCCCGGAGTCTGCTTGGGATTCTCTCTCTCACCCTCCCTCTCTGCCCCTCCCTCGCTTGCACTCTGTGTCTCTCAAAATAAATAAACTTAAGAAAAAAATAAAGCCTACAGTTCAGCGACATAAAATAGTCACGTTGTTGTGTAACAACCACTACCCCCACCTTTAGTTTGTTTTCATCTTCCCAAGTAGGACCTCTGTACCCGTTAATGTAAATAATAACTCCCCCCGCCCCAGCCCCTGGCTGTTCTACTTTTTATCTCTCTGAGTTTGACCTTCTCTGTACCGCATATGAACAGATCATTCAGTATTTGTCTTTTTGTGACTGGCTTATTTCACTTAGCGTAATGTCCTCAAGGTTCATCCATGGTATAGCAGGTGTCAGGATTTCCTTCCTTTTAAAGGAAGATACGTGGGGCGCCTGGGTGGCGCAGTCGGTTAAGCGTCCGACTTCAGCCAGGTCACGATCTCGCGGTCCGTGAGTTTGAGCCCCGCGTCGGGCTCTGGGCTGATGGCTCAGAGCCTGGAGCCTGTTTCCAATTCTGTGTCTCCCTCTCTCTCTGCCCCTCCCCCGTTCATGCTCTGTCTCTCTCTGTCCCAAAAATAAATAAATGTTAAAAAAAAAAATTAAAAAATAAATAAATAAATAAAGGAAGATACGCATGTACCCCTTTTCATTTGTGCGTTCACCCACACCTTTCGGAGGCTTTTTTGAGGTTCGGCGTGGGCCCTGCGTCCCTAGGGGCTGGCTCACATTCCTGGAGGAGCAGGTCTCTGCCTTCCTGCTCACACTGCCGCCAATCTGTTGGAGGCAGGAATCAAAAAGAACAGTCTGTTTGCCAAGGGAATGTGTCTGTGCAGAAACATAGAACTCCCCACAACTGCTGCACTGAGAGAAAATCCCAGCAGCTGCCAACCCACCAAGCCTGCTCACAGCTTTCCCCCTGCACTCCCTTCCGCTGCCGATAACAGCCCTATGGTTGTTCCAAATCACAGTTAAAGGATTATTCGGGAAAAGAAGAGCACAGGCCTGGAACCGCCATCAGATCTAAGAGCTCATTTGTACTTGGCCAGGAGATGCAAAGTATTGGCTCCAGTGACCTCAGGGAGTTGAAAACCACAGGGTGAAATTTTCATGATGTTTACGTTTTCTAAGAGATTTTATCCAGGACTTGTAACTGAGGAAACCGGCCACAAGTATAAACCCAGATACATTAACATTCAATGCCAAGGAAAACTAATGTAGCCCAGAGCAAATATTTACTGTATATCTATTATATTCCGAGGATTGTGCTAGATGACATAGGAAAGTTAGAGCTGCTTTTATGGGGACCCAATTTTTCTTTTTAGCCTCTACTGAGTTCAAAAAAATGAATACTGGTGTTTCATTTGGGTTCTTGATGGATCCTGGTGCTGTGATCTGTTATTGCACTCAGGATTAGAACCAGTTGATGTGTATGGGGCTTAATTTTTTTTTTTTAATAAATCTATTTAGGGGCGCCTGGGTGGCGCAGTCGGTTAAGCGTCCGACTTCAGCCAGGTCACGATCTCGCGGTCCGTGGGTTCGAGCCCCACGTCGGGCTCTGGGCTAATGGCTCAGAGCCTGGAGCCTGTTTCCGATTCTGTGTCTCCCTCTCTCTCTGCCCCTCCCCCGTTCATGCTCTGTCTCTCTCTGTCCCAAAAATAAATAAAAAACGTTGAAAAAAAAATTAAAAAAAAAATAAATGTATTTATGTGTTTATTTACTTACTCATACGCATTCATCAAACATCTTTTGGTCTCCGTTTGCATTTTTTTTTTATTGTGGCAAGAATATTGAGCATGAGATCTACCCTCTTACATTTTTAAACGTATTGTACGGTGTCATTAACTGTAGGTACAATGCCGTACAGCAATCTCTAGAATGTATCCATCTTGCATGATTGAAACTATAGCCACTGGACAGAGACTCCCCTTTTCCCACTCTCCCTGGTCCCTGCAACCACCATTCTACTCCTTGTTTCTATGGATTTGACTATTTATTTATGAGAGAGAGAGGGAGAGAGAGAGAGAGTACGCACATAAGTGGGGCAGGGGCAGAGAGAGAGAGAGAGAGAGAGAGAGAGAGAGAGAGAATCCTAAGCAGGCTCTATGCTGTCAGCCCAGAGCCCGATGCGGGGCTCAAGCTCACAAACCATGAGATCATGACCTGGGCCAAAATCAAGGGTCAGATGCTTAACTGACTCAGCCACCCAGGCACCCCTGGGTTTGACTATTTTCGATACTTCACATAAGTGGAATCATGTAGTATTTGTCCTTCTGTGTCTAGTCTATTTCACTTATATGTCCTTTAGGGTCCTTCATGTTGTTGCATATGGCAGGATTCTATCTAATATCTAACTCTCTGTCTATGTATGTATCTGTATGTATGTATCTGTCTACGTATGTATCTATGTATGTATGTATCTGTCTATCTGCCTACCTACTTATCCATCCATCCATCCATCCATCCATCCATCCATCCATCCACCTATCTTAAAAGGTTTTAATTCCAGTTTAACATACAGTGTCATATTAGTTTCAGGTGTACAATATAGTGACTCACCACTCCCATATACCACCTGGTGCTCATCACAACAGACACCCTCCTAACTCCCCGTCTCCCCACTCACCTCCTCGCTGGTAACCAGCAGATTATTCTCTATAACTAAGAGTCCGTTCCTTGGTTTGTGTCTCTCTCATTTTTCCCCTTTGCTTGTTTGTTTTATTTCTTAAATTCCACGTATGAGTGAAATCATATGGTATTTGTCCTTCTCTGACTTTATTTCGCTTAGCATGATACCGTCCAGCTCCATCCATGTTGATGCAAATGGCCGAGATTTCATTCTTTCTTATGGCTGAATGATATTCCATTGTTTATCTATACCACATCTTCGTTTTCCATTCATCAATCGATGCACACTTAGGCTGCTTCTGTATCTTGGCGATTATAAATAATGCTGCTATTAACATAGGGACACATGTATCCCTTTGGAATTAGTGTTCTTGTATTCTTTGTAGTTCTATTTTTCACTTGTTGAGGCAGGATTTATAAAAGCCACTGTCCTAAGATCCATTAGGGAAGCCCTACTTCATTCCAGAGGAGGAGCTCTCACTTCTGGCTCCTTCCTTAGTCCTGTGATCTTTCTGTCACCCTGTGCTTTAGCCAGATGGGCACAAAAGCTGGAGTCGGCCCAGTGTTGCATATTCTAGGGAAAGGAAGAGCTTGGGTGCTATGGTTGGCAGTGCATATTCGCGCTTGGTTCATTTTCGATCCTTCCACCAGTGAGAATTGCTGTAGCCCATGGCTTCACTGGTTGACCAGTTACATAAGAGCCTTCCTTGAAGACAAACGTGAGATTTTTCCTGAAGACCGTACCATCCAAACCCACACGGGGAAAAATATTTCCCCCCGGTAGGCAAGGCTCTGCGTTTGTCCTTCTGTTCTTAAACCCTCGTCCCTGTTACGATACCAAAAGCATTCGGATTTTTTTTTTTTCTGCTTCAGTGGAGAGGCCTGGCAATGTCACAGAAGGATGACACTAGCTTTTAATGGTTCTCTGTCTCTATTTCTCAGGGAACGGCCCTTTAAAAGTGCTCTAGCTTCAGAGCCTCACTTGGATGGAGGTGAGTGGCCACGGAGGGTGCTGCCATTCCTCTCCCTTCTCCCTGTTTCAGGAAGAGGTAGAAACGGGGCAGTGAAGCAGGGTCTCCTCAGACGAGTTTTTATTCGGGATTCCCTTTGGGAAGCGTTTTGAGAGAAGCTGGGCTTTAGAAAAAGCCGGAACAGCGTCCGGCTTCCTGCAGCAAGATAAGAATAAATGGTCTCGGATACGGACACGGAGGGACGTCGCTGGAGAACTAGGGGTTGATCTCTAGGGGCTGGTCTACATGAGGGGCTGAGGAGCCCCCTGAGGAAGGACTTACCCCGAGGGAGAAGGGCGGCGGGCTGGCAGACAGAAGTCAACACCATGTCCGCCGGGGTGGAGAGGAGAGGGTGCCACTCAAAGTGTCCTCTCCCTGCCCTTGGATTCTATATCCACGAAGAGAGGGCAGGGGAGGGCAGGGCCTGCAGAATCACAGTTTTATCAAAGACTCTGAAAATATCCACGGCATAAGTGTCTTGGAGCCCTTGCAAAGACAGTAACCAGGTGAGCAAAGTTTTCTCGTCCTGTCGTGGCATTGACGAACGTGGCCTTCAGACGTGGTTCTGAACGAAGGTTCTTCGTTCAGAACCTTCCGCCAACTGTCAAGCCAGTGGTCGTTCCATCACCCCATGCTGCCTCTTAAAACCACCCTTAAACCTCAGGTCCTTTTTATTTTCCTCGTCGGGGGGACATGTGTGGAAGGAGAAGGCTTTTCTTCCTTAAGTCCTTTGTCCTTCTGCCATACATGCTCCCAGGCTCTTCCCTTTGCGGCCTGGACAGTAGTCTTGTGGTAGTCATGCGTAGGCCCCTGGAGATCTTTACAGAGCAGCATGACTTCCCCGGGGCTGCGGCGGCTCAATCTTGAAATCCCATCACCACATCCATGTAGGGACTGCTCCTGCCAGTGACGAGTGGCAGGGCTACCAAGGCAGATCTCTTCCTGAAAGGCCTAGAATTCTTGCATCTTCTGACTTTGGCTCAAGGCCTCCCAGTTGGTCTTCTTGAAACATCCATTAACCGCGTGGCAATTTAGGGGGCGCCTGGGTGGCTCTGTAGGCTAAGCGCCCGACTTGGGCTCAGGACGCGATCTCGTAGTTCATGGGTTCAAGCCCCATGTCGGGCTCCGTGCTGACAGCCCTGAACCCGCTTCCGATCCTCTGTCTTCCTCTCTTTCTGGCCCTACCCCACTTGCTCTCGTGCTCTCTCTCAAAAATAAATAAATAAACATTTATGTAAAAAAACCCCACACGACTGCCTAACAATTTAGGATGCTTCTACCCAACCTTTTCTCCCACTCTGTTCCTTCAATCGTGGTCTGACAGTGTTCCCAGCCTCCTCCGGCTCCAACCCTATTTCCATCACGAGTGTGGACTAACTCAGTTCTATTCTACCTGGACCTGAGATCATTAGCTTCGGTCAGCTATGATTCTCGGACCATAGACTGAATCTCCATTGTTCCTCTCTCTGGACCCGAGGCCTCCGATGACAAATAATCTCTTGGGGAGAGGACACAACCTCTACCGATAGCGATTCTTACCTTGTAGGTGCGTCAGGAGTGTATGTTGAGATGGTAATTTCATTTTTGTCAGAAATGTTGACGGTCTTCATTCTAAGCAGGGAGACAGGCCCTCCATACTCGTCTGCCTGAAGAGAGGTGGGTGTTGTAGAACCGGCTTTTAGAGGCTGCTTGAGAACATCCTCTCATCCTGTCCTTTGGGAAAGTCTCAACCCATTATGCTAGGCGTCTCTGGGGGAGAGAAGCAATATTTTGGAGAAGGGAGAGCAGGAAAGAGATTTCTCAAGCTCAAGGAGGGAAAGCGGTCCATGGGTTTTGCTAGAGTGGGGACATGAGATTTGGCTAATTTAGGGGGCAGCTGTAAAGAATTCAGAGTGGAGTAGGCATGGCTCTGTGAGCTCTGAGAGGCACTAGGGTTCCAAGATGGTCCTAGTGAGTGGGGGAGGGAAAGAGAGAGGGAGACACAGAATCCCAAGCAGGCTCCAGGCTCCGAGCTGTCAGCCCAGAGCCCGACGCGGGGCTCGAACCCACGAACCGCGAGATCATGACGTGAGCTGAAGTCGGACGCTTAACCGACTGAGCCACCCAGACGCCCCCTACACCTTTTTTGACATAAACAGTTGCATAGTCTTTTTTCTGTACTTTTCCCCCTTCATATTACATCTTCAAACTCTCTCCATGGCCATGCTATAGGCCCACCTTATTCTTTTAAAAAGTTAGATAGTATTTTTTTACATTGCTGTATCAGGTTGTGTATGTGTTTCCAGATTTTTACACTAACTAAAGATTCGGCAGTTAATATTCTTCTACCCACATATCTGGGCACACATATATCTGAGGGGTCAATCCTAGAATTGAAATTGCTAGATCAGGGATATATGTCTTTTAAATTTTGATAGATATTGCTAATTTCTTTCCAAACAAACTATATCAAATTACACCCTCAGCAACAATGTGGAAATGCTCATACCTTTGCCAATAGATGTTAGCCAGTTTTTTAAAAATCTTTGCCAATCTGAAACATAAAACATGAAATCTCATAGCTTTCCTTTGCATTTATTTGAAAAGGTAATAATAACAATACAAACAACAGGTAGCAGTTAAATAAGCACTTTCTGGATACTTTGTACACATTTAAACATCTTTTTAAATACTTAAAAGGCATTTGTATTTATTTTTCAAATCGTATTCTTGTCGTCTGTCCATTTTCTATTAAGAAATTGGACTTTGTATGGAATGTGAATTGAAAATACTTTTCCCCCAGCTGTCATTTGTTTTCCAACTTTATGGCACTTTTAAAATGTAGATTTTACATTTATTTATTACTTTAACATGTTTTACTTTAAAAAAGGCAAGGACTGCTGGTTTCTGGTTCTGCATGTGCAAGTAAAAAGCTAAACAGACTGAAAAATCAACAACTTTTCTGGGATCTGTAAGAGAGCTGAGGACACAGGGCAAACCACAACCCCCAAGCTGGTAGAGACGGTCGGATGAATACAGAGAGTCCCAGCTTCCCAGGGTGGAGACTCGTGAGTGGAAACCATCTTAGAAACCAGTGTGGGGGTAAGAGAACCTGAGCTGTTATTGACAAATCGTTGGAGGTTCTGTGTAGGCAAGTCTGAGAATGAAAACTTCAGGGAGACCCAGTCATAGGGGGACCCCCACAATATCGTGAGATTTTCCTCCAAGAGCTTGACCAGGTTCCTGCAGTAAATTTTGGAGAAAAATCCTTAAGCGCTTCTTGCAGGGAGAGGGGAAAAGAACTATTCTGAGGGGCGCCTGGGTGGCTCAGTCGGTTGAGCTTCCGACTTCGGCTCAGGTCATGATCTCGCGGTCTGTGAGTTCGAGCCCCGCGTCGGGCTCTGTGCTGACAGCTCAGAGCCTGGAGCCTGCTTCGGATTCTGTGTCTCCCCGTCTCTCTACCCCTCCCCAACTCAGGCTCTGTCTCTCTCTCTCAAAAATGAATAAACGTTAAAAAAATTTTTTTTTAAAGAAAGTAAGGGTGGCTCTATTTCAGACAGAGCAACTTCAAAATAAGGAAAGTTATCAGGGATTTTAAAAAAAGGCATTACATAATGATAAAGGGATCACATCTTAAAAAAAATTTTTTTTAATGTTTATTTATTTTTGAGAGAGAGAGAGAGTGCACATGAGCATGCTTGAGAGGGGAGGGGCAGGGAGAAAGGGGGGCAGAGGGTCTGAACCATGCTCTGTGCTGACATCAGACAGCCCAATGTGGGGCTTGAACTCATGAACTGCAAGATCATGACCTGAGCCGAAGTTGGACCGTAACCGACTGAGCCACCCAGACTCCCCAAGGCATCAGATCTTTACTGTGTATGTGCCTAGTAACAGAGCATCAAACTACATGAAGCAAAAACTGATAGAAGGAATAGATGAATTCACTGTCACAGTGACTCATGGGACTTCACATGGGATGACACAGGGGACTTCAACACCCCCCCTCTCAGAAGTGGACAGATCCAGTAGGCAGAAGACAACTAAGGACAGAGTTGAAATCAGCAATACGGGTCAATCATCTGGATACAATTGACGTTTGTAGACTACTTCATCCAACAACAGCGAATCACATTCTTCTCAAGCTCGCATGTGACATTCACCGAGATAGAACACGTTCTGGGCCATGAAACAGAACTTAACAAATTTAAAACAATAGAAATCATGCAGCGTCTGCTCTCAGACAGAAACTGACATAAACCCATTATGTCAGTACCAGAAAGACAACTAGAAAAATCTCAAAGTATGTGAACATTATACAACACCCTTCTAAATAATACATGGGTCAAAGAAGAACTCTCCAAAGAAATTGAAATAGCTGTTTACATCAAAATGTGTGAGACGCAACAAAAGCAGTGCTTATAGGGAAATGTATAGCATTAACTACATTTATTAGAAGAGAAGATCTAAAATCAATAAGTTTGCACCTTGGGAAACTGGACAAGGAAGAGCAAATTAAATCCAAAGTAGGCAGAAGAAAAGAAATGATAAGAACTAAAGCAAAAGTTAATGAAATTGAAAACAGGAAATCAGTAGAGAAAATCAATGACACTAAAAACTGGTCCCTTGAAAATATCAATAAAATCAACGAGCCCCTAGCCAGACTAAGAAAGAAAGAGAACATAGATTACTGAGATTAGGAATGACAGAGGAGACAGCACGACAGAGACCACGGACACTAAAAGGATGATAAAGGAATGCTGTGAACAACCGCATGCCCGCAAATTTGAAAATCGACATGAAATGGACCAATTCTTCGAAAGACACAGGTACCAAAACCCACAGAAGAAGAGACAGACGAACTGAATAGGCCCATATCCATTCAAGAAATTGAGCCAATAATTAATAATCTCCCCAAACAGTACGCACCAGGTTCAGACAGGTTCACTTATGAATTCTTCCACACATTTAAGGAAGAAATTACACCGAGTCTCCAGTTTCTTTCCGAGGATAGAAGCTGAACTCTTCTCACCCGAATACCAAACCGGACAAAGACTTCAGAAGAAAACTACAGACCGGTATCTCTCATGAACACAGTTGTAAAAATCCTCCGTAAAATATTAGCAAGTCAAAACCTACAATGTGGAAAAAAGATTATACACCAAGACCAGATGGGGTTTATCCCAGGTATGCAAAGCTGGCACAATATTAAAAAATCAGTTAATGTGCTCCATCACATCCACAGGCTCAAAAAGAAAAAACACACGATCATATCAATAGATACAGAAAAAAGCATTTGACAAAACCCAAGACCCATTCATGATAAAAGCTGTCAGGAAACGAGGAATAGAGGGGCACTTCCTCAACTCGATAAAGAATATCTAAAGAATATCTAGCCACGTGGGTGGCTTAGTCGGTTCAGTGGCCGACTCTCGATTCCGGCTCAGGTCACGATCTCGCTGTTCCTGAGCTCTGTGCTGACAGCGCGGAGCCTGCTTGGGATTCTGTCTTCCTCTCTCTCTGCTTTCCCTCCCCTGCTCGCTCTCTATCGCCGTCTCCAAAAATAAATAAAAAATAAACTTCAAAAAAAAAAAAAAAGAATATCTGCAAAAAACTATAGCTATCATACTTCACAGTAAGAAACCTGGAGCTTTCCCATGAAGGTCAAGTACAAGGCAAGGACGTCCCCTCTCGCTACTTCCTGTTCTCATACTGCAGACTATCTCACAACCCAGGACCTGCAGGGACGCCCAGGGAGCAGGCGACAGGAAGCACACAGTGTTTTTACATTTATTTTGCCATAAAGCTTCCCTCTGGTCCCCGCCAAGAGTGACTCACATGTTCTGTAGCAGTTGTACTCAGAGTGTATTTCGTAGGTTTTTTGGGAATGTCATTTCTCAAGTAAATCATTTTTCTTGCGTGTCACACAATCATCTGGCCGTCGTCGGTTGGAATTTTTTTTTTAAATGTCACTCAACACAGTTTGAGGGACACTGCTCTGTAGTGCGCCCCGTGAAAGGCTACTTGTATACGGCACCCACCTTTGGCATTTCCTCTGATGCCTCTACTGCAACTTAAATTCCTTTTTTGTAAAACTGTGGGAGAGTTAACCCCCCATGGGGTGATCTCCGACCCATGGGAGACCAGAGGTTGGTGGAAGCTGGGCGGACTGGTCCCCTCACTGTCTTCTCTAGACAGCCTTCCTGGACGCATGCCGCATGCCAAGGAAACACCCCCTCAAAGATCTGCTCTGCCTCTTTGTGGTGGTCATGAACAGTAGCCAGCATGCTGATACATTGCCTTAAACCTTTCCTTGTCTCATTTTCCTTTTACCACAATTTTCCTGCCCTATATTTGTGTCTCACAAAGCATCAGGCTCTGGTTTCTAGAAGACCCCTCACTAAACACTGCTATGGATAGGTCATAGTGACCAAGCAGCTTTCAGAATGATTTTCTCATATGTAAATAAACCTAGAGAGAGAGGACCCTATATCTGTATGAAGTAAGTTATTTTTTTTTTGAGAGAGAGAGAGAGAGAGAGAGAGAGAGCGGGCACCAGGTGGGGAGAGGGGCAGAGGGCAAGAGAGAATCTTAAGCAGGCTCCACACTCAGCATGGAGCCTGACGTGGGGCTTGATCTCATGACCATGAGATCATGACCTGAGCTGAAATCAAGAGTCAATGCTTAACCAACTGAGCCACCCAGGTGCCCCATCTTTTTTTTGGTTGTTTTTAAGTTCAGTGCAGGGCTTGAAGTCACGACCCCGAGATCAAGACCTGAGCTGATTCCAAGAGTCAGACACTTAACCAACTGAGCCACCCAGGTGCCCCAAGACCATAGATCTTTATACATACATCCTTATATAAGCGTATGTAAAGATATATATCTTGAGAATATATAATCCGAATTCTAAGCACCATGGTAGGACTTTTGAGGACTGTTGACCCTCATTCATTCATTCGTCATGTTTTGAGGGCCTGCCATATGCTGGGTTTGACAGAAGCTGATAGGCGTCCGAATAAAACCTGACCCATGTGCTCAAGGAGACCGCTGTGTCCTTCAGGATGCAGGAAAGCCCAAGGCAGAAACACTGCCGGGAAGTAAGTGTGGTACAAAGACACACGTGTGTGACGGGGCAACCGACGGGCTCCAGACTCCACAGGATGGGATGACGGTCAGAGGGCACCTCTCGGAGCTGCATTGTAAATGATTTCAAGTAAGCTGTGGGGGGCGGGGTGCCACGGGAGATGGGCGCACTCCAGGCAAAGGGGCATCCGGGTACAGAAGTGCGGGAAGTGGGCCAGGCCCTGGCACATTCAGGCGGGCACCCGAGAGTCATTTGGTGCGACTGGCGCTCAGGTACGAGGCGGCGAGGGGCAGAGGCGTGGAGGGCTGAGGCTGAATGAAATCCAGCCAGTCAGCCAGCCGGCGTGCAGGTCAAGAAAGGCCCCGAGAGCCTGCCCGGGAAGCCTGAAAATTTCTTCTGAAGGCGACGGGGACAACGGATGGATATCAAGGTAGGGCTGGTGTCAAGAGTTTTAAAATGCGTCTTCAAAGTCTATGACACTGTTGTGACTTTGCAAAATTAGTATTCGTTACGTGGAGTCCCGGGGTCTTGGATGGCATGCTGCAGTTTGAAAACAGACCACGAGGGAACCTGAGATATTTATCACTCACAGGTCCTGGAAAAAGCGCACAGCTCGCCTGGAGGGAGGTCGAGGCAGCGTGTAGGCGGAGAGGACGGCAGGACCCGGAAGCGTGCCTTTGTTAAGATCCGTGAAGGGAGTGCTTTGGGGTTCCCGAGCTACGGTCGGATTGGTCAGTTCAAAAAAGCGTGGGCCGTTGGTAAGTTTCAGGGCCACATGAGGGGAAGGCCCTGGCAGTCTGGGGGGACTTGCTCACCAGGGCCGCTGGGCGGCTCACGTCAGAAACTCGCACTTTGGGGGCGCCTGGGTAGCTCTTGATTTGGGTTGGCTCGGGTCATGATCTCACGTTTCAGGAGATCGAACCCCACATTGAGCTCTGTGCTGAATGCGGTGAGCCCGCTTGGGATTCTGTCTCTCTTTCTCTCCGCCCGTTCCCCACTCATTCCCTCTCTCTCTTTCAAAATAAATCAACTTAAAAAAAAGAAAAACAATGACACCACCTCCACCTGCTCGTATTCCTGAGGGCTGCTATCTAGGACATCCGCTTGCGTGAGGGACTAGTGTCAAAGGCCCCACAGGCCACTGGGACAAACAAAATGGATGCTGAGGCAGCACCATCACTGAGGACTTCAGCTCAACTCTTTTTTTTTTTTTTTTTTAATGTTTATTTTTTGAGAGACAGAGAAAGAGAGAGACAGAGCATGAGCAGGGGAGGGGCAGAGAGAGAGGGAGACACAGAATCCGAAGCAGGCTCCAGGCTCCAAGCTGTCAGCACAGGGCCCGAGTGGGGCTCCAACTCACGAGCTGTGAGACCATGACCCGAGTCGAAGTCAGACGCTCAACCGACTGTGTACCCCGGCACAGCTCAACTCTTGACAGATGCTCGTCCTTGCAAAACATGAAGTGTAATTCTCCTCGTGAACGTGGACCCAGCTTAGTGGCTCACTTGTATTGAAGAGAAAGCGGTGGAAATGACACCAAATGACTTTTGAGGCTCGGTTGGAAGAGACAAGACTGTTTCCAACAGCTCTCTCCCAGGCTCTTGACTTTGGAGCCCCGCGCTGCCCCGCAGCTGGCACCCGGGAGGGCCCACAAGCAGAGACAGTGCGAAAAAGGAGAGGGCTGCTCAGGGAGCCCCAGCCGCTGGGATCTTCCCAGTCAGGGGAGTCAGCAAGGCTTCAGGTGATGTCCTGGCCCCAGCTGTGGTCCGACTGCAACCCTGGCGGGACCCCGGGGACATCCGTGGAGCTGAACCCAGTCCAACTCCGGGACCATGAGCGATAATAATCACGGGCCATCGCTACCATTTTTAGCCACTCTGTTATGTTGTTTACTGCCTGGGAGAGAGGCAGAGAAGAGGACAGCCATGTGGGAGAGAAATGCTGAGCCAAGAGATGCCAGAAACGACCTGTGGGGGCTCCAGGGAGTCCTCCCAAGACTGCAGGAATGCCTGCTCTGTGCTGTATCTACGGGGTCACTGAAAATCTATTTTGACCCAAGACAAATCAGCCACTGGCGGCCCCAGGGTCCAAATCAGCTTGGCGAGTCGGGGTGGATTGTAGTTTTGTGACTGCCGCCCCCCCCAACCTGCTCTCCTGGAACCTCCAGTTTAGAAATTGGGTCTCGTCCTGATAGCTCAGGGCTCGTCCGCATCACTGAAAATGGGGAATTATCCCCGATCGGCAGGTGCCTTGGCCCAGGCTTTTTGTGTGTGTCTCTCTCAGCCTCCCTCTTCCCCTCTGACCGTGGGTGCCTTTTATAGAAGCTGTAGCCCCAGGTGGTGGCCACAGCTTCTCCAGCTGCCCTTTCCTGCTAGTGAGCCTGACTCTGGTCCCCTCCCCTGCTGTTTTCCCACAGGACTTGGACACCCTCTGTCCCTTCCCAAACTAGGAACAGTACTGGTCTTGTGCACAGTAGCACTCAGTAAATATTCATTAAATGAATAAATAAATCATGTTTTTGATAGCAGCTATGTCTGTTTTGGCCTTAAGAATAATTTTGTTGTTGTTGCGCCCGACTCGTGGTTTGGGCTCCGGTAGTGACCTCGTGGTTCCTGAGATCGAGCCCCGCGTCAGGCTCTGAGCTGACGGCTTGAAGCCTGCTTAGGATTCTCTATCCCGCACTCTCTGCCCCTCCCCCAGTCACACGGGCACTCTCCTTCCCCGGTCAAAATAAACAAACACTTTAAAGAAAAGAATTGTTTTTTGTTGTTAAGCTTGGAAAACAAAAGGACATTTGAAGATGCACGCATCTTGACAACAGGTTGAGTTCTATCCACTGAAGTACAATTGCTTATTCTTTGCTGACACTTGAGAAGTTAACTGCTACTTAACAGTTAAGGGGAGGGGATGATGAGCTTACCCTAGTAGGACAGGACACTGAGACTCAGGAAAACTTCTCATGATGCATTAGTCTGATTGAAATGCATACTGAAAGTTGTAAGATCATATGAGTTGTAAAGAAACATAGATCGGGGGCATCTGGGTGGCTCAGTTGCTTAGGCATCCGACTCTTGGTTTCGGCTCAGGTCATGATCTCACGGTTCAGGAGTTTGAGCCCTGAGTCCGGCTCTGTGCTGACAGCACAGTCTGCTTGGGATTCTCTCTCTCTCTCTCTCTCTCTCTCTCTCTCTCTCTTCCCCCCCCCCTAAAAAAAAAAAAAAAAAAAGAAAAGAAAACAAAAAGAAACACAGATCATTTAGAACAAACTATGACTAATGGGTACTTACCTGGCCATTTGAGTACTTTTTGTGATGGAGAGCTAATTATCCTCTAAGTTAACTCATAAACATTAGGAACATTTTGGGGGCTGGGCAAAAAGAAACCACCCCAAAAATATGTCCACCCATTGGCTTGCAAATAAATCCACTTCTATGGGATGTCAGATATATGCCCTTGAGTTTTCCATTTTGGGTGAAATGCCCCCAGTTTCTTTGGTGTATTGAGTAATGATTTAGAGCAGGGTGTCTGCAATGAGGCTTAGGGCCAATAATTTATTTAGCCCGGCGGCTGGCAATCTTCTCCTAAGAAGGGTCAGAGTGGTAACCACTTTAGACTCTGTGGGCCGTACAATCTCTGTTGCAATGACTTAGTCCTGCAGTTGTAGCATGAAAGGAGCCACAGCCAACACGGCTGTGTTCCAATAAAACTTTATTAACAAGAACAGGGGCAGGCTGGGATTTGGGCAGTAGTGTATTGATTTAGCCTGAGTTAGCCATTTCTCTCATGGTTTCTAGGCCCTCCTATGTTTGATCAACTCCCTTGTCCCTCTACCTGCTCTTAAAATGTGGCCTCCGGATTTAAGGAGGACGCTCGCGATGAGGGTGGTCCACACATAGTCCAACAGGCTTCTTGCTTTTCCTGTGAACATCGATACAGGAAGATAGCACCGCGCTGCGGGTTAATGCACAAATAGCACCTCTGCCACGTGCTAGCTGTGTGCCCTTGAGCTGTTTTTCATCTTGTTCTGCACCTTGGCTTCTGCATCCTTAAAATCAAGAGTCCTACCTACCCCGCAGAATCGCTCTGAAGAACTGGAATAAAGCGCGTAATGTCCATAGCATAGTGCTGGGCGCTTAGAAAGCAGCTACCAGTATTAGCTGTTATCAAGGCTGGTGCGCCGTTAAATTCTGTCGTGACTGAGCGTCCCCAGCCCAGACTGAAGGAAGGAGCAGGAAAATTCCACTCTGTTTAAAATTAGGTTACGGCAGTCAGCTTCTGCCCCGTTCACTCGGCTGCTCATTCCACCCTCTGCGCTGCCACCTGTTACCCAATTAACACCCTATTATGCTGAACACCTGTGCGGAAGCCATTAGGGGGCTCCTTTCCAGCACCCTCCCTGCCACCTCGCTAACCCAGACCCCCTGCATCCACCATCAGGGCTCATAGGTGTTTGCTTGCAGGGAAGGCTTTCGGGCTTGCCGAGCTTTCCCTGGGACAAGAAATTAATGTGGTAATTAATGCAAATGTCTTTGCAGTAGCTACTCTCCTGGGTCCTAATCAGAAGAGATGAGCTTCAACATTTCCTTAACTTTGAAAATCCATGTGTGTGTGTGTGTGTGATTGGGAGTGGGCAGGGCAGGAGCACGTTGGGTGAGGGAAGGAGACAAGGAGAGGGGCCAGTAAGAAACATAGAAAGGACAAGGAGAGGGCGGAGGGAGGAAACCAGCTCCGTAATCTGTACCAGGCAGTGAAAAGCTCAGTGATACCAGCTTTTGAAATCCCTCCCTCATCCCCCCCCCGCCCCGCCCCGTAAGGTCACACTGTTCCCATAACATGGGGTAACCAGCTACTTCCTAAGGAACGCCCACATACCTCATACAGTGCTGGATACTCTATAGTGGAGGTACTTGTCTTTGTTGACCCACATCTGTATACTGTTGGTGTCCAAGACTTGCACGGGCTCCCCCACTTGGCCGGCGTGCTGGCCAAAGTTTGCCGAACAAGATGGACTCACACTTGTTCGTTGTGGAACCTCATGGTAGTTGTGGAACCTCATGGGTGGAGGGGAGCTCGGAGAAGGGCTTCTTAAGTAGAGTTTGCATGCATACGACTCACCTGGGGCCCTCGTTAAAAGGTAGATTCTGATTCAGTGCCTCTGGGCTGGTAACTGGTAGAGAGCTCCTGGGTCATATCCATGCTGCTGGGCTACACCTGGAGGGCGAGATTATAGGTCATCCTGAGTCAGTCTGAAGGATTGCTGCTTCCGGTTTCAGAAGCCCGTACAGATCAGTATCAGTAGGCCCAGGGCTTGTATGTATGTCAGTGTTGAGCACTGAGTCCTGAGTCCAACTTCGAACCTTCCTCACTGGTCTATGGTCATTGACTCTGACTATGAACCGGTTTTTGATCTTTGTCTCATCTCAGTGAGTCTACTTTATATCCGACAAATCTGAAACCCCACGTTGAGGAGTAGCTAAGTTTCCTTCGGGCGGTAACGGCAATTGTTCTGAGTTGAAATTGAACAGGAAATGAAGTCAAAAGACCGGAATTGAGTCAACAGAGACTCTGATATTAACTAGCAAAGCTAGACCCTTCCTGGACCTCAATTTTATCATCTGTAAAATAGGACAACATACTACATCACCTATCTTGAAGGCTTACAGACAAAGAGAACAATCCCTAAAACCATGAATGGAGATACTACATGGGAGAGAGCCCTACAAATAGTGTTATTTTGAGGCAAAATGCATGGATGCCTCATGTCTGCAGAATTAAACCAGAGAACAAGAATTCACGTAGTGCTCTTTGCAAGTCAAGAATGAGGACAGAGTCTGGGCATCCCGTACAAGTCCAGAAGATTTATGCCAACCAAGATCTAACTATCTCTGATCTAACTATCTGGGACTATAGTCTGACAAGAAAGATGTAGTTATGGGGACCCTGGGAAAGAACAATTAACATAAGATATGTCTTGGAAAATCTGAACTTTTGATTTCTCTGTAACCACACCACATCTGCTCATGCGTACCTTTCCCTGACATCAGATGAGGCGTATAATTCCCACAACTTTTGATGTTTATTTATTTTTGACAGAGAGAGAGAGAGAGAGAGAGAGAGAGAGAGAGAGAGCATGAGTGGAGGAGGGGCAGAGAGAGAGGGAGACCCAGAATTCCAAGCAGGCTCCAGGCTGAGCTGTCAGCACAGAGCCCGATGCAGGGCCCGAACTCACGGACTACAAGATCATGACCTGAGCCCAAGTCGGACGCTCAACCGACTGAGCCACCCAGGCACCCCTAATTCCCACAACTTTTGAATCCACTCCAAGAAACTCAGTCAAGGTTATGGAACTCTAGGGAACTGCAAATTTCTGAGGCTGCCTGGCTCCGCGTGGCTGTTCTGAGTCAGATCGTGGAATCTGTGAATCTGAGAGCTGGAAGGTTCCTTCAAGATGGTCCTGTCCGAGCCCCTCATTTTCCAGATGAGGAGTAGGCATGGCCGGCCAAGACCACACTGCTTGTTGGTGGAG
Source organism: Herpailurus yagouaroundi (assembly GCF_014898765.1). Taxonomy (NCBI): domain Eukaryota; kingdom Metazoa; phylum Chordata; class Mammalia; order Carnivora; family Felidae; genus Herpailurus; species Herpailurus yagouaroundi. Next base: position 14,239,715 of record NW_024412402.1, on the reverse strand, counting down.
AGCCAGGGCTGGGATTCATGGCTGGGGCCTGAGCAGGGCGCCTTCTTCCACACCAGGTTGTCATTGTTTAGGAACTTAGGAAAACCCAGCAGGAGGGGCTTCCCTCTGGGGGGCGGACTGTGTCAAAGTGAATGGCTTGTTTTCAGGACCACCCAGGCACTCAGGGCAATGCGTCACTTCCTACTGAGAAGTTTGTGGTATTATTATCAGGAAGGCCGATCAGATCAATCGGGTGCTCTGGGGAGCGAGGTGAGGATGGGGAAGGTTAATGCAGGGATTTCTGGCAAGGGGCCATCCACAAGCCCACATTGGTTTCTTGTCTGTGGGCAGGGCTGTGGCCATCTCCTTGTCACTGTAAATGTTAGTGGTAGTCGTGAGTTCTTTGTCAGATGGTAATAATGGTCGGAGAATTGTGATGGCCCTTTTTTGTTTTTTAAAGTTTATTTACAGAGAGAGAGAGAGAGAGAGGGAACACGCGAGCAGGGGAGGAGCAGAGAGAGAGGGAGAGAAGGATCCCTAGCAGGCTTCACACTGTCAGCACAGAGCCTGATGCGGGGCTGAAAGTCACGAACCATGAGATCATGACCTGAGCTGAAACCAAGAGTCAATTGACTCAGGCAATTGATGGAGCCACCCAGGCGCCCCAGCACTTTTGACTTTCCTAAACATTTCTGTAGGATCCCTGCGTTTTTACAGTTCTGGGTCTGCTATGAACTGACTGTATGACCCTAGGACAGTGATTTCACCTTCCTGAGTTTCAGGTTTATCACTTTTACAGCGTAGACTCCACCTATTGCCAGGATCGTGAATTAAGTCCCCCCTCCTTTTAATCAGACCCTAGAAACAAGCAGGAAACTGATGTATAGCAAGACAAGGACGAGAGAAAGTGTGTTTACAAGGTATGGCTGATGAATCCGCATTCTGTTAGCCCCAGGGCTCCAGAACCAAGGTGGCAATGAACCCAAGGGCCCCTCCCCCGCCCCCCCGCTTTTTTTTTTTTTTTTTTTTTCCTCCTGCTGAGCAGCTCAGGGTACTTTTTAGCTTTGTCTTCTTGATTTTATATTCGTGCCAGAATGTCAATCTGAATTGGAGGCCACAGAAAGGAGAAAAGGCTCTGTTCTGCGGGACTTTCGCCTGGCTGTGAGCGTTCAAAAGGGACCCCCATCGGCTCCAAATTTCTTAGATTCTGCCATTCAGACAGAAGGTCATGTGTGGTACGGACACCATGTCTCATGCGTGAGGACAGCCACACAGTGAGGTAGCCCCGAAGTTTGCTGCTCATTAGAGTCTCTTCAGGAGCTTTTAGAAATCCTGATTCCCGGTCTGCACTCTGCCACTCAGTAGATCAGCATGGCCGGGCCAGAGCCCAGGCATCAGGGTTTGCTAAAGACTCAGGGAGATTTCAACGTGCATCGAGTTTGTGACTCACCGAGATGGGGGAACACCCATGTTCAGGAAGCAAAGCCGGACGGGATCCTCGGCCTTGTTTGGATTGATTTTTTGGATTGATTTTTTTTTTTTTTTTTTTTTTTTTGGTGGATGGTAGAGGAGGGAAAAAGCTGCAAAAGGTACCCGTTGGAGAAATGAGAATGAGGAAGATGGTCAGGTGGGAGAAGGTACAAAGGAGGAGGGAGGGAAAGGGAAACAGCAGGAGGGAAAAAGAGGGGGAGGACTCCAAAGGTGTCTGTTGCAAGAACTTGGGATGTGAAGAAGGTGTAGGAGGGTGAGGAGAAGAGAGTCTCTGAGGGACAAGGTGCAACGTGGGTGTGGAAACAGCCTGTGCATGGTAGGGATCTCCTGGGGTTATTTGCATGTCTGGGGACTCATTCTTCGGAACAAATTCAAAGGAGGGAATCCTTTCTCAAACCCTTCAGTCCCCCAGAAGGAATTTATACAGCAGCTACAACGTATCCACTTACTGTCAGACAAGTAAGATGTTAAGCTTTCGGTCGGTTTGATTCTGCCCTCCCTGGGGCGGTGTTGTCTAAGCCTAGAGAGCAAATGAGGAGGCCGGTGCTTGGAGGCCCATCGGCGTCAACTCTTCTGATGGAAACCTTAAAGAAGGGGTCGTTAGGTGCTCTGGGGAGAGTACGTGAGGTTGCACAGGCTCTCTTCCCAAATGGTTCAGCATCCGTGAGGATGACGGGCTGTGGAGCCAGGCGGGCATCCCCCTTGAATGGGCTCGTTGGCTCTCTGATGGCTCCCAAGACCCTCTGTTGGAATTGTCCACCTGTCTGTGTCCTCCATGGACCGCACGCCTGTGCAGGGGGCAGGGGGGCAGGGGGACGTCGCCCTTCTTGCTCCCCACGGACCCGGCAGGACCCAGCATGTGCCTGGCGTTCCATAGCCGCTGAGTGCCTGTCTGTCGAATGAATGAATCCTGCTTCTCCAGATGATAGCTGAATACGCTGGGTTGGGTTACTCACCCTCTCTGAGCGCTAGTGGTCTTTCTCTGAAAAATGAGGATAATAATACATGCCTCAGGGCAGTGTGTGTGTGTGTGTGTGTGTGTGTGTGTGTGTGTGTGGCAATTCGATGCACTTCACAAAAAGTGCCTTTCGCGAGTGTGGCCTCGAGCAGGTCTCGCGTGGATCTTTGTCCCGGTTCTTGTCCCACTAGTAGCCGTGGAATTTCTCCGCAACCCCATTCCCTGCAAACCCACAGGTTCGCACGAGCCCTACTTCTACTGGGATTGCAAGCATTTTCCTTTTAATCCGAATCACAGTGCACATGTGGACCGAGCTTGTGTATGAGTTTTCCAAACATAGAAACATGGTACAGAAGGTCAGTTTTCTACCGTGGTCTGTGCGATGTTGTCACGTGCCAATACTGGTAAGTGCTTTAGTTTTTTAGGTGCTCATTCATGTTTCAGTTTTCAAGGGCTAACACTGTCCATCCAAAAGAACCAACTCAGAAGAAGGTTTTTATGTCAGTGTAGGGCTGTGGGAGACTGGTTTGTGGACACTATGACATATTTACATTCGAGGAGGGCCGCTGGGCTCATGGCCACCTTGGTTCTGGAGCTCTGGCCAACAGAACATGGATTCGTCAGCCAAACCTTGTAAACACACTCTCTCTTGTTCTTGTCTTGCTATACATCAGTTTCCTGCTTGTTTCTAGGGTCTGATTAAAAATTTTTTTTTTGCATTTATTTATTATTGAAAGAGAGAGACAGAGCGTGAGCAGGGGAGGGGCAGAGAGAGAGGGAGACACAGAATCTGAAGCAGGCTCCAGGCGCTGAGCTGTCAGCACAGAGCCCGATGCTGGGCTCGAACCCACGGACCGTCAGATCAGAAGACCAAGATATTCTGTAGAACTTTCAGGCGCCTTTCCAGAGAAAAAAGTGGAAGCTTAGTGAGCCCCCCTCTCCTTGTTTCTTCAGGCTAAGCAGTAATCCTTTTTCTGCTTCACCCATTAAGTAATGATTCCTTTTTCTTTCCATATCTCTTTTTGCCTTCTATTCCTTCCTTCCTTTTTTTTAAATTACGACTTTCAAATAAATTATGAGTTTTAAATAAAGTTTGAAAACACTGGACTAGGAGAATCTTTGCAGTTCTAACATTCTGTGGTTCGGATTACCCCTCATGTTAGTGTTGAGCAGTAGTAAAACCCTAAGAGATTTGACAATCCGTAGAGTCCTGATAATTCAACAGAGCAGGAAACTTTCACCCTTTCCTTCAGACCCTGTTTGCTACTGAGGTCCTCCAGGAAGAAGGATATAGATGGCTAGATGTTGGCATTATAACTTTTCTATTGTGCTTCTTGTATATTACTTATTTCCCCTCCAATGTCATCTCGTCGAAAATAACCAGCTTCACCAGTAATTGCATAGAGGAACTTGGTTTGTTTTTTTTTTTTAAAGACTGAATGTAATGGTATCTTCATACACCAAGGGCAAGACAAGACCCCTAGACTAAGGGTAACAGGAATCTGTTTCTGCTTCTGTCTTATATAGGCTTGTATTAGGGTCTGCTAAAACTTGGGACCCCTGTGTTTAGTCCAAATCATAATTTGATTATTTAAATCACAATGAGGACATCAAAATATAATGTCAAGAAATGCCTCTACATTCTGTGCACCATTCCTGCCCTCTTTCTGCAGGTGGATGTCTTTGATCACCCAAATGGCTCAGGGCCCCAGAATAGGTACAATTTACTTGGTCTTTGAAGGCAGATGACAGATGAGATGGGTGTTATATTTGCAGCCACGTCCCTGCCATTATAACCAGGGTCCACCTGGAAGGAGGGAAGTGTTGTGACCCCTTTTATTGGGATTCTCAGTGCAGAAATTGTAGGATAGTTGTGTTATTCAAACATAAGTCTCTTACATAATTTGAAGCAGATTTTACAGGGACACCACATCCCAACTTGCTTTTTAAAAACGTCGTTTGGACACTGAGACATTTTTCTTCCCGATTCTTTAACAAAAGCTTCAGAAAACACACTCGTATAATTTCTGGGCAAAGATGTACTCTTCACAGGAAATTTGCAAACATGATATGTTCTTGTCTTTGTTGCAAAGCTACAGCTTCTCTTCTGGGAAGCATTCACAGATCCTTCTAGTACTGTACTTATGAACGATAGACAATCGTTAGAGTCTGTTAACCTGGACTAATTCCCATAAGAATGTACAACTGTCATACGATGATATCGGTGAGTCTTCAAGGCTTCCTTCTAGTTGGTTTTTCATGGTAATAGAGGGCATGATCACGTAGGGTGCTGGGTCTTAATTCAACATGACTGGTATCCTTAAAGAAGGTGAAATTTGGATACAGACCTGTGGGTCCAGGGAGGAAAGGCCATGTGAGGACACAGTAAGTAAGAAGACAGACATCTGCAAGCCAAGGAGGACGGCTTGGAAGCAACTAACCCCGATGACACTTCGATCTTCGATGCCTGGTCTCTAGAACTGTGAGAAGTCCATTGTGGTTGCTCAAGCCACCCAGTTTGTGGTCTTTTGTCATGGTGGCCCCGGCCGACTGAGACACTCTCTAACATGTTCTTAGGCTGTTAGGTTTTTTTTAATTATAAAAATAAAGTGATCACATGGTAAAGGGTTAAAGACTAGATTGAGACGAATTTACCGGGGGATTCATACCTATTCAACAAACTACAGATAAGAAAATGTGACTCCTAGGGCTTGCCTGCATTGTCGTGATCAGAGGTGGCCCTGTGGCCGAGTAGAAAATACCCAGGTCTGGTAGACATGCAGATCCTGGTCAGAATCCTATATCTGCGCTTACCACCCGTGTGGTTTTGGGTCAGATGTCTAAACCTTTCCGGATGTTATGCTTTTCGTTTGTGCGTTGGGGGAAAATAGTGTTTGTGGGCAAAGGCTCCATGAAAATAAAGATTGTAAAGGCGAAACGTATAATTGTCTTTCTGGCCATAGAATGCGCTTAACAATCATTGGACATAGCGGCCACGGCAAAGGCAGCATCCTCAACTGATTCTGGCTGATACCTCCTCGCTAGGATGTTCATGAAGCTCTTGGTCAGGGGAATGGCTGGGAAATGTCTTGTTTCGATTTTGGCCGAAGGTCTCTCATCCTTCCCCACCTTTTTGTGATCATTCTCTGAATTTCCTCCGTGTGCCGCCCAACAGTACCCATCACACGTTTAGCATCATGTCTGGACACACCAATCGCAAAGGGTCTGCGTTATTTACCGTGGAACTGCTTCGGGTTCACCACCTGGATTTGCATTTCTCTAGACGTTTCTGCTCTTCTCATTGCATCCCAACCCTCTGAGGATGTGAAGTCGGGGGATTTTTAGATTGTTTGACATTTGGCAGGGGAAGAACAACTTCCCGGCTCAATTATTCCTGAGAGATTTTCATGCTACAACGAGAAACTCTTTGCCCCGCCTCTGCTGCCTATATATCCCTCTTAAATATCTGTCCCTCTGAAGCAGCTTGGCTTCAGGAATTTAATTTCTCATTAGTGTCCTGTGGTCTAACCATCTCATGGGCGCATATGTGCAGAGGACACGTGGACGTGAATTGTCTCTCCAGGAGTCAGGGTGGGTTTCTGCTGTCCCTTTCATGCTCACTGCTAAAGATTCTAGTTATTTGCACACTTACTTCTTCCCTGCTAATAAATCCCTTCTGTCCAAGGCAGAAATGTGCACAGCCTCAGATAAGATAATCACTTTTCCAACCTCTCCTGCAGGTGTTAGGGGCCGGGTAACACAGTTCTGGGCAACAAATTATATAAGTGGAAATCTTTCCTATAAAGTATTTCCTTTCTATGAGGAAAAAGGATAGACATTATTCATCTCCTTCCCGACTTGAGAATTGCTATCATGCCTGCAGCTGGTACATTCATCTTGCCGCCCAGAAGCACTGGGCACGAGAAAGAGAGAGAGAGAGAGAGAGAGAGAGAGAGAGAGAGAGAGAGAAGAGAGAGAGACAAGGGTCCCAGAGAATTTGACCCTGACATCACTAAGCTCCTGAACCAGTGCTGACAGCTACTCCCCTTCAGATTTTTGTTGTCAGGAAATTGAACCTATGCTTTTATTTAACCATTAAAATACGAGTTTCCTGTTATTTGCAGGTGAATACTTCCTGCACAAGATTCCTCCTCTCTTCTGGCCCCCCAAATGATTTACTAAATTATCAAGAATTTACAAGTTGGATGTAAATGGCATATATATATTATATATATTATTATAATTGTAATATATTATATATATAATATATATATATTACCCAATTATGTTTCTTGGAATAGCATTATATTATGAAATGTGGGGGCACCTGGGTGGCTCTGTCAGTTAAGCATCAGACTCTTGGTTTTGGCTCAAGTCATGATCTCACGATTCATGAGTCCGAGCTCTGCACCTGCTCCGTGCTAGCAGTGCAGAGCCTGCTTGGGATTCTCTCTCTCCCTGTCTCTCTGCCCCTCTTCCGCTTGTGCACATGATCTCTCTCTCCCAAAATAAATAAACTTTAAAATATACATATTATGAAATGTTGATAGGCATTCCATAATGCAAGGGTTTGATAGCCAAGTAAGTCTGGAACACTGAGATCAACAAGGTTTAATGGGTTTTCTTGACAAAAAGTCTTCTTTCTCTTCTTCTTTAAAATTAGCACTTCGGGGCGCCTTTGGGAGCTCAGTCTTGGTTGAGCATCCGACTTCATCTCAGGTCATGATCTCACTGTCCATGAGTTGGAGCCCCACGTCGGGCTCTGGGCTGACAGCTCAGAGCCTGGAGCCTGCTTCGGATTCTGTCTCCCTCTCTCTCTGCCCCTCTCCCACTCGTGCGCTGTCTCTCTTTCTCTCTCCCCCAAATAAATAAACATCAAAAAAATAAAATAAAATAAAATTAACACCTCAATGTTCTTTTTGAATCTGCAAAAGAAGCACATAGTTTAGAATATTTCCCGAATTCATTTGACCATACAGCCCACATGGGTTACCTATTGCTGGGCAACAAATCACCCACAACGTCACAGCTGCAAACCGTGAGCCTTTATTATCTCGTGCGTTCTGTGGGTCAGGGATCCGAGAGGGGCTTAGTCACGTTGTCCTGTCCCAGGGTCTCTCACGGGCTGCAAGCCTGGTGTCAGCCAGGACCACAGTCGTCCATGGCTAGGCTGATGGCTTGCTCGTGTGGCCGTCGACCGGCCTGTGGACTCCCACATCTCAGCCCGGTCACGTGATTGCTGGCAGGCGATGATTTTTTGCCACGTGGGCCTTTGCACAGGGCAGCTGGCTTCCCCCAGGGTGAACGATGAGAAGAAGAGAGAGGCCAAGATGGAAGAAGACAGTGTTTTTTTTTTTTTAAGTTACTTTTTATTGTGGGGAAAATATATATAACATAAATGTAGTTTTAACCATTTTATTTATTTAAAAAAATTTTTTTTAACGTTTATTTATTTTTGAGACAGAGAGAGACAGAGCGTGAACGGGGGAGGGGCAGAGAGAGAGGGAGACACAGAACCGGAAGCAGGCTCCAGGCTCTGAGCCATCAGCCCAGAGCCTGACGCGGGGCTCGAACTCACGGTCCGTGAGATCGTGACCTGAGCTGATGTCGGACGCTCAACCGACTGAGCCACCCAGTCGCCCCTGTTTTAACCATTTTAAATGTACAGTTCAGTGGCTTACAATTTTTTTTAAATGTTTATTTATTTTTGAGAGAGAGAGAGAGAGAGAGAGAGAGAGAGGCAAAGCATGAGCAGGGGAGGGGCAGAGAGAGGGAGACACAGAACAAGAAGCAGCCTCTAGGCTCCTAGCTGTCAGCACAGGGCCCCACATGGAGCTTGAACCGTGAGATCATGACCTGAGCCGAAGTCGGACGCTTAACCGACTGAGTCACCCGGGCGCCCCACCATATTCTACTTAATAGAGGCCAGTCAATAAGTCAAGCCTGCCCTCAGGGGGGAGGGGATTGCATAGGATGTGAATACCCAACGTAGCAATCATTGGGGTCATTCCAGAGATTGTCTACCACAAAACACCGTTCTTTCATTACAGAACATTTGCTAACACTTCAGGAGACAATACTGTTCTGTCACTCATAATTTGAGAAACCATGGAGCAGGGACACCCTAGGCAGCCCCAGAAGGACCATAGCATTAGCTTTTTGTTTCCTCATTGCCCTCCCCAAATCAGCTAGCCAGGGTGACCGGAAATGGTGGGCAGTGGACAAAAACGATGACAGCTTTGTTGGAGGGACCAATGGCAAGCGACACATAAGAAGAGTATTGATTGGAAAAAAAAACCAAACCCAACGCAACAAATACTCACCAAGTGCCAGCTAGCTGCCTAGCATTTTGCCAGGTGCCAGACTTATCGGGGACACATTCATTCCTCCATAAGCGACTCTCAGTATGCTGAGAAGCCCAATAAGGCAGGTGAGGCCACACAGAGACATCACCTTGCTAAAGTGGCCTGTGAAGACCTTTGTAACAGAAGGGCGTGGGGAAAATGTTACGGGCAAGGAAAGTATCTCCGCGAGAGACATTTTTCCAACACCCGGGGTAGGAAGTGATCTGTGTGCAGAAAAGAGCCTATTAACCTGGCTGAAGCGGGGAGCCTATAGAAGACTGGAGGCTGTGTGGAGGCCGTCAGAGAGGCTTGAAAGCCTCGCACACATTGATATTCTAAGCCGAGGGAGCCGGCTCAGTCCAAGGCTCCGGGGACCTGACCTCCCCAGGCACGAAGCAGGACATCTCCTTTGACTTCCAGAATAACAGATAACCTGGGCCACCTGTCCTGTTTCAAATGAATGCTTGAAACATTTCATTAGTTTCTATATTTAGCAAAGTGCTACAGGCCTGTAGTTAAAAATCAAATGATTCGAAAAAGCTTATGTCAAAAGACCAGCTCTGACTCGAAAGAAAGAAAGAAAGAGAGAGAGAAAGAAAGAAAGAAAGAAAGAAGAAAGAAAGAAAGAAAGAAAGAAAGAAAGAATAAAGAAAGAAAGAAAGACCATCTGCTCCACACAAGCAGCTCATTGTATTCGGTCAGCTGATTCTTAGGTTATTTCCATCCCTATTTCTAAGTAATATGCCTATACAGCTATTTCTTTTATATCGTATCCATTTATTATTTACTTCTCTTAATTTTGAAAGAATTCCCCTGGAAACCCCCTAGAGTCAGTTTCATCCCTAAAAGACTTTTTTGCTGGATATGGAACTCTGGGTTTACTAGTGCCTTCTGAAGTGTTTACGTAATTTGGACTGCCTTATAGCCATCAGGGTAAACACTGCACCTGCGTGGTTTGTTCATGTAGTTTTCTCTCTTCCAGAAATTTCTTCCACCTCTTCTTACAGAATGACTCCTTTTTTTAATTATCTTGAATGGGGATACTGGAGCCATTCTCTAAAGAATTTTAAGCCCTGAAGTCTGGAAAATGTGAATGAGGTCTTTGAGCCACCTATGTGAGATGCTGATCATTAGAAAGGAGGAGAGGTGGGGCGCCTGGGTGGCTCAGTCGGTTAAGCGTCCGACTTCGGCTCAGGTCATGATCTCACAGTTCATGAGTTCGAGCCCCGTGTTGGGTTCTGTGCCGACAGCTCAGAGCCTGGAGCCTGCTTTGGATTCTGTGTCTCTGTCTGTCTTTGCCCCTTCCCCGCTTGTGCTCTTTATCTCTCTCAAAACCAAATAAACATTAAAAAAAAAAATAGAAAAGGGGAGAGGAGAAGGGAATGGTACTTGGGAAGTGGACAATGGGGAGAAGCCAAGGAAAATATTTAGGATTAGAACCTCAGAATCGGTGTAGAATCCTGGCAATAATCTGGGCAGAGATCAGTACACCGAATCTATTTTGTTCCCGTCTGGGCTCTTCTGTGAAATACTCTGGGGCTTGGTCTGTCCATCCATTTGACATCTTCAAGATTCAGTAGCATCATTTGGAGAATACGGGATTTGGACCAGATGACAGGTGCCATCCCTCTTCCAAAACTTCCTGCAGTTCTAGAATTCCAACAGAGCATTATATAACTCTAGGAGGGAAAGGTCATTTTCACATTATTGTAAATTAATTCAATGAGCTTTCTCAGAAACTGGCATATCCCGACACTGAAGAGAGAGGAGTTTTGATTAGAAAGCAGGAATAGAGTGTGTGATTTGGAAACATGGCGGGGGGGGGGGGGCGGGTAGGTGATAGGAGAGGTTAGACTGAGGATGAAGCCCCACAAGAGGGCGCTGGTGAGGTTCTGTTAGCTTCATCTGCTGCAAGAGAAGGTCAACTAACGTGGGTAATGTCATCCAGCTAGCAGGGGAGGTAGTCTGAATTTTAACCCCAGTTTGCCAAATTCCGAACTGTAGTAGAGAAGGGCTTTGGGGAGTGAAAGTGGAAGGCTGGAGGAGGGAAAGAGGATGAAAATGTCTCTTGTCCAAATTGAAGTAGGAGGAAGCACAGTGCCTTGTTTTTTCCTTCGTGTGCACCCGGAGAGGGCCCTGGGTCCTTTCCTGGGCTCTGCTCTCCTCGCTTAGGACAAGGAGGTGATTTCCCAAGATGCTCTCAGGACGACTTGGGACTTTTTCTGCAGGCAGTCATTTTCTGCTAAGACAAAGCATTTGAGGGAGAATAGCAGATGTACTCAGGTTTTCTGAAATGGGGGCTTTTAGGGAAGGCTGACCACATACGATGTTTAGGCATCTCTTGCCCTAGGGTGATGCTTTGGTTCTTAGCGTGCATGGACAGTCTGCTGTGATATTACCTGAAACTGCGAAATGCTAAGTCCAGAGACCGAGTAAGTCCTCACCAGCCCCTCATTCAGACAAGCCTGCGACGGGATGGTCAAGGTCTACGAATATACTGACCCCTGGGTTCACGCCTCACACCTGCATCAGGTGCTGGTTGGTGACAGAAGAGTGGTGGGGACCGTGGCCTTGGACACCCGTCCCCAGCCGAATGGGAAGATCTTCTTTGCATCTGTCTGGAAAGAAACAGTTCACGCCACTGGGTGGCAGTATAGCGTTCCTCTTTGTTTCTCCTAAGTAGCTGTATTTTCCGGGACCTAAGGAATTCTATTCTCTCTGATCAACCCAACTGCCCTTTCCTGCCTTCGTCCCCTTCTTGCCTTATGTCCATGTCTCTACACATAATGAGCCTCAGCTGTGTGTGTGTGTGTGTGTGTGTGTGTGTGTGTGTGATAGTGCATCAGAATGATGAACGTTAGGATCCACCCCGTCCCGTCCCTCCCTGATTCACATTGTCTTTCTATATCTCTGCAAATGCTCCATTAGGTCTTTGTTTTATTAACAGAGGTTTATAATAATCAGAGAGAGAGAGAGAGAGAGAGAGAGAGAGAGAGAGAGACAGGGCAAGCCTAAACATAATACCGTAGGGGAAATTCATTTCTAGGCTGAGATGTAAAATGCTTCTGGTCACAATATTTGTTGGGGGCAGATATTTAAAAGAGAAACTAAGATATTATTCGGAAGATAAGCTCATGATGTTTGCCACGGGCCAGCAGGCAGAGGTAGCACAGGTGGAGCCTCAGGAAGTTATGTGTAGAGCTGCTCTGCCATCTGGTGGTCACAGATGCACTTGCAGTTTGTAATCTGTAGCCTCCGGTTCCCAGACTTTGAGATTTTTATGAGTTATGAAACAAGAAACAAAAAAATCAAGCAAAAAAAAAATCCCTACCCACAAAAATGCTGAATAAATAAAGCCAAGACATGGTTGCCAACTTTTTATTTTTCCAAGTAATATTTTTTTTTAAATTTTTTTTTTCAACGTTTATTTATTTTTGGGACAGAGAGAGACAGAGCATGAACGGGGGAGGGGCAGAGAGAGAGGGAGACACAGAATCGGAAACAGGCTCCAGGCTCCGAGCCATCAGCCCAGAGCCTGACGCGGGGCTCGAACTCACGGACCACGAGATCGTGACCTGGCTGAAGTCAGACGCTTAACCAACTGCACCACCCAGGCGCCCTCCAAGTAATATTTAAAAAAAATCTAGCATCTGTGGTTACTATCATCTTAGTTAAAAATTTTTTTTAATTTATTTTGAGAGAGAGGGATGGCAGAGGGTGCGAGCAGGGGACAGGCAGAGAGAGATGGAGAGAGAGAATCCTAAGCAGGCTCCAGGCTATCAGCACAGAGACTGACGTAGGGCTCAAACCCACGAACTGTGACATCATGACCTGAGCCAAAAATCAAGAGCTGAATGCTCAACTGACTGAGCCACCTAGGTGCCCCACTAACATCTTACTTTTAAAGGGGAATAACCCCCACCCTCCCCCCAAAAAGGTGTTTTCACCTTCTCAAAAATAAAAGACAGGCCCCAGGCTCTGAGCTGTCAGCACAGAGCCCGACGTGGGGCTCGAACCCATGAACTGTGAGATCATGACCTGAGCTGAAGTCAGATGCTTAACCAACTGACCCACCCAGGAGCCCCTCATATAATTACTTTAAATCATTTATAATAAGTAAATATGATTATCACTGAAGTCTTTTCACATAGACACTTGGAGTTAACCACCATATTCATAATTGTCTTTAGTGGCTATTTTTTTTTTTCTTTTCAGGGGAAAGCGCAAATGCAGTCCCCACTGCCACAAATTACACGGTCGAGTTTCCCACATTTGGGGGAATCGCAGGGGTCAGCACATCCGCAGTGCAATGGATAAGCCCGGCCCTGGGAAAATCGCCTTCGTGATTATGGTGTCTCCCCTGCCAGGTAAGTATTTTAGTGGCTATCTTTAACAAAACAAACAAAACAAAATTGTCCTCATTTCAGTTTCTGAGTCTTTGAGATTCCTTTGGGTTTCTTCCATTGGTTCTATCTTTTCGTGGTTTAGGAATAAGTTGCCTGAATCTGATAGTATCGCGGTTGCTTAGTGGTGGTAACATGTTGCTTCTCTGATGCACTTGTGTCTAAGTTTTGATTGTGAAAATAATCTTTCAATACCTACCGATCGTTATGCGTGTATTTATTTTAATGAAGCTCATAATGTGCTGTTAGGCACAGTGCATGTTATAAAGCATCCACAGAACACAAAATGTTAAAAAAAAAAAACCCACGAAATAAAAAATTCAAGCAGAAGTTCCCATTCCACCTCCAAACCCTCCCATGCGCCCCAATCTCCATCCGCTCCGTGTGTACTGTTCTCTCGTCACTCCTCTGCTCAAAACGCGTCCATAGCTCCCCTGTGTGGAGATCTGATTCTGCAACATGGCATTTCAAACCTTCTACAACCTTCTACTGAAATCAGTGAACTAAATAAGCATTTGTCCAGCCCTCTCAGGTCCAGTCCTGACCCACCAACCCTCTCCCCTCCCGTTGGGCACGTCTTCCTTCAAGATTCGTTTCAACTGCTCCCTCTGCTGGGAAGGGACTTCCGGAGCCCCCAAACACCTCTTGGCATCTCTCCTTTGACTTTGGATGGAGTTTTTGGCCAACACTGTTGCTTAAGGAAAAGCAGGCACAAGTAGAGAAGAAAAATGAAGCGTAACAGTGGGAAAAGAGGCAATAAGATAATCTTCATTGGGGTAGAAAATGTTTGTTCGCTTTGAAGTTGCAAGAAGATCCATGGAAAAATTGTCAGAGATAATAGTTAGTAAAGGGACTCTATACCGAATATATATATAATCCAGTGATCTTCATATACACCTGTGATAATTATTTAAAACTATAAGATAATCTCGATCACACTACAATGCCCAAACTGAGCTATCTCAGAATAAAATTGATAAGCAGTGTGCAAGACCCATTTGAAAACAACAATAACATTTTTACTGAAAGAGAATACTTAAGATGTGGATTCTGTACCGGGTTTCTTGGGTTTGAGACCCAACCATGTGACCTTGGGCAAGTAATTAGCCTTCCTGTACCTGTTGTACAATAAAGATTTTGATTAGGGGCGCCTGGGTGGCTCCGTCAGTTGAGTGTCTGACTTTGGCTCGGGTCATGATCTTGTGGTTCACGAGTTCGAGCCCCACATCGGGCTCTGTGCTGACAGCTCAGAGCCTGGAACCTGCTTCGGATTCTGTGACTCCCCCTCTTTCTGCCCCTCCCCTGCTCATGCTCCCTTGCTCTCTGTCTCTCTCTGTGTCTCAAAAATAAATAAACATAAAAAAAAAAAAAGAATTTGACTTACTTTTGTTTTTGGTTCCTGAGAAGAAGACTCGAAATGCTTGGAATTCTTTCTGGTTTTTAAGTTTATTTAGAGAGAGAGAGAAAGTGTGTGCACAAGTGGGGTGGAGGTGGCAGAGAGAAAGGGAGAGAGAGAATCCAAGCAGGCTCCACACCCAGCCCAGCATGGAGCCTGATGGGGCCCATGAGACCACGACCTGAGCTGAAATCAAGAGTCAGACGCTCAACTGACTGAGCCACCCACGTGACCCAATCCTTAGAATTTTCTAAGCTTTGTTATTCCTGGTGGTCCCTTGGACCACACCTGAATTTATGCGAATGAGATGGCTGGGGAAGGGGGCTGGTCCTGCTGGAAAGACCACCGTGTGATGAGTACCATGTGACTTCTTCTGGGGAGGAAAGGGGACTGAAGATTTAGCTCAGTCTTATCACCAATGATTCGGTAAATCATGCCTACGTAGTGAAACCCCAGTGAAAAGCTCAGTGGAGTTTCCTGGCTGGTGGACACACTGTTGGGCCAGGCTCCCCAAACCAGGATCATTATGAAGGTCTTGATCCTTCATAATGAAACTGCGATCATAGATACGACGTGTTCCTGAGTTCTGTGAGTCCTTCCAATGGATTATGAGACCTAAGGAGATCAGGAGACTCCCTGAATTTGTATCCAGTTGACCACAAGTGCAGGTGACCTGGGGCCCCCAACTTGGGGCTGGCGTTTCAAGTGAGGGCCGTCTTTCTGGGGGCTGGGCCTGTGGGGTCTTCGACAACTCAGGGTAGTCGGTATCAGAATTGAATGGGTGCTGGCTTGCGTAGCTGGAGGAGGGGGCCCCCTGAACAGAAACAGGAGAAAAAGGAGGCACTACTATTGGAAACAGATGAAGAGCTCAGTGGTAGCCGTGATTTGAGTCGCCAGAGAAATACTCAGCTGGGTAGAATCCAAGGGAGAGCTGGAGCAGGGCTGGGGTCTGATCCGGGCCAGGACTCAGGGATGCCTGCAGCATCTGGGTGTGTGGACAGTGCCCGATCCTGGAAGCAAGAGGAGGGAGGGGAACAGCAACTGACCTAGTTGACAAGGTCTGCCTGGCTCCGCTGAGCACTTCTACTGGGATTGTGTTTCAGGAACATCGAGAGAATCACGTAAGACCACGCGATGAAGTACATTTCACACTGCCATACGCCTGGGGGTGTGGCTTCTGTTATTGAGACCGAGTTAACGAATAAGAGAAGAATCTGCAGAAGGCTGTGTGGGGAGAGGGGACTTTCAAAGACGCCGACTGGAAAAGCCTTGATTGACACAGGGCTCCAACGTGCAGCATCACCAGGGCCACTGAGAGGCTCCCTGGCCAGTGCTCTATGCCCCGTCTCCCAGAAACATTTACCAAGTGCTTACTGTGTTTTCCAGTTGTGCTGTTCCAATCCTGACGGGGGAGAGTGGGGATGTCTGGTATCTTGTCACTGTTACATCACCGCAGGAGTAACCAATCTTCCTGGTGGCGTTCTAATTTGTTAATTAAAAGCATTTCTTTTTCTTGTTCTAGAATGTTCGCTTGGGATCAAGCAGAGCCTCTCTCATAATTCGGTGTTCCTGGAGATGTCAGAAGTAGGAAAAGCCTTTGTTTCGAGGGGGCACATGCACCCCAATGTTTATAGCGGTGCTATCAACAATAGCCAAAACATGGAAAGAGCCCAAATGTCCGTCGATGGATGAATGGATAAAGAAGATGTGGGATATATATACAATGGAGTATTACTCGGCAATCAAAAAGAATGAAATCTTGCCATTTGCAACTACGTGGATGGAACTGGAGGGTGTTACGCTAAGCGAAATTAGTCAGAGAAAGACAAATTTCATATGACTTCACTCACATGAGGACTTTAAGAGACAAAACAGATGAACATAAGGGAAGGGAAACAAAAAGAATATAAAAACAGGGAGGGGGACAAAACAGAAGAGACTCTTAAATATGGAGAACAAAAAGAGGGTTACGGAAGGGGTTGGGGGAGGGGGGATGGGCTACAGGGGTCAG
>NW_024412402.1:14184431-14223033 GCF_014898765.1 Herpailurus yagouaroundi | reverse complement strand
AACTTGGATGTAAATTAAAAAAAATAAATAAATTTTAAAAAGCTAAAAAAAAAAAAAAGTAGGAAAAGCCTTGATTGACACGGTGCTCCAACGTGCAGCATCACCAGGGCCACTGAGAGGCTCCCTGGCCAGTGCTCTATGTCCCGTCTCCCAGAAAGATTTATCAACTGCTTACTGTGCGCTCGACCCTGCAGTACACTGGGCACACAGAGATGGGCAGGCCACTGTCCTTCCTCCTGTGGGAGCTGGTGGGTTAGCGCCCAGGGCACGGGAACCAGCTGCTGTAAAATACATGTGCTCCCGGCCAGAGTGTTCACTAAGTGCTCCCAGCCCACAGAGGAGGGACTTGTAACTTGTCCCGAGGTGGGGGAGGTGGTGACATCTGAGATGGGTCTTGAAGTTTGAGTTGGTGTTACCAAGTGAAGGGAGAGGTCAGCAGGAAGGCATTCCCGGGAGAAGAAGAAGGTGCAGAGAAGCACAAAAGTATACGTGACCCTGGCACGCTCAGGATAGGAGCAACTGGCATGGCTACATTGCAGTGTGGTGTGGTACGGGGGTGGGTGTGTATGCGGCTGGCTGGTGGAAGATGAAGCCCGAAAGGTAGTTTGAGGTAAGCACGGGAAAGGCCTTATGATTCTACGGGTCTTAGAAACTTCTGGGGGTTTTGAGTTTGAATACATTTTGTTTTCTTTAGAGAGAGAGAGAGCGCGCGCGCGCAGGGGAGAGGGGCAGAGAGGGAGAGAGGAATCCCAAGCAGGCTCCGTGCTCAGCACAGAGCCTGACGTGGGGCTCAAACCCACGACCCTGGGATCAGGACCTGAGCCAAAAGCAAGAGTCGGACATTCAACAGATTGAGCCGCCCGGGCGCCCGTGAGCACGTGTATTCAGGAACCTGACTCAGGGAACGGATACAGAGAGCCTGCCATTTGGACTCAAGGAAGGCTCGGGTTCATCTCCCCGTTCAAACTCCCTCGGGATACACTCACCTGTTACAGTGGAACAGGTCTCAGGATACAAACCCAGGTGCGCCAAGCGTATCAGATTTCTTAATTTCCTTTAAATCAGATTGCCTCCGACTCGAGAATCTCCAATCGGCTCGCTGGCAGGAAATTACACCTCAGTCGTTACTGGAGTCCCTCACTCCAGGAACATGCAAAGGTCCAAAGGTCACTCGGTGCTCAACACTGGGGAGGCCTTTCTGGTTGATGGCTGGCTGCCCAGTGGCTGGAGTCTCTGTGAGTGTGCCCCTTGCTGACCCGTGTTCGTCCCTGCTGTCGCCATACTGCAGGTGGAACACAGGGAGAGCTTACAAGACTTTCGACCTCCCTGTCTGAAGTCCAACTGCGTTAGGTATTCTGCAGAGGAGGCACATTAAGAGAAGCATCCAATACAGAGTCGGAGATCAAAGACGGCTTCTTGGAGGAAAGAAAGAAGGCTTCTTTCTGCCAAAGCATTCTGAATCATTTGTTCTTCTCCTTCTGGTGAACCTTCTAGTTAGATAATGTTTTCACTTTTGTCCTCCTCATGCTGCCCCACCTGTTCTGGTCCCTCTAGAATGGCCTTGCTCATCATCTTGCTCTCTTTCCTGCAGATACCGTAACTACCCAAGCAAGGCAAAACTGTACAATTTCCAACAGTAAGACGTGTTAGGAAGCGCCGAGGAAGGAGCGTAAGTATAGGTCCTTGTTTTTAAGGCTCTCTGAGTATATGACCTTCTTCTTATTGGTCTTAGGTATCCATCTGCCTAGAAGTAGATCGGGAGTCTTCTACAAGGAACGCGAAGAAGAAAAAGGGAATGAGGGAGGAAGAGGAGAAAGGGTTGACTCCCCCTTTTCATTTTCTGCCTCCCTTCTGAGGCTGAGACATCCAAGATTTCGAGTCTTTGCGTGCTCCATGGGGTCCAGCAGGCCACCCCCTGCCTCCCCACACTCCTTTGGATGCTGCTGCAGAGCAGAGCTGGGAGGCAGGCAGGAGACAGAGCAACCTGAGGTCACAGGCATTCAGTTTTTCATATAGGGATGAAGTATTCTCCAGAGGGACGATTTCGATTGCCGTACTGAGTTCCACTAAATCTAGGTAGATTCGCCTTCCTTCTAAACCATTGGGTTGGGGCTGATGAGGAACACTGGATCTGGTAAGACACGAAATAAATAAGCTTCATCTTCTCTCACAGGTGACTGTATTGTGAGTAGATCTCCAACCTCGTATGCCATACAGAGGAGGGTTATGGGATAGAGGGAGGGAATTTTAGAGGCTGTAGCAAAAAGGCAGAGACAAGGAAGTTTGGGGGGATGTTTGGAGGATAGTGTGCAACCCAGTTTGGTGGAAATGTTGGGCATGTATTGGGCAACGATGGAATGTAGATCCAGAAATTTCGGGGCTAATTTGCACCCTGGAGGGAGAATCTGTAGCTGTATCAGCGAGCAATGAGCATTAGTCATCAAAGAAATTTAGAAGAGGGGATGTTATTATGGGACAGCTGCCCACCTATTAGGCTGAGTATTTGGACATCATTGATGTATAAAAACATGTTCTTACATGGTTCCACCTAACATTGAAGGCAACCATCTTGAGTTCCCATGACAATAAGGCTAATCTTCATTTGTTGGCTCAGGATCCACCAGCAGGAACCTCCTGAAGGACGAATCCTCATTAAACTGATTCTTTGGAGCCTTAAAACTTTTAAGAGTTCATGATTCCATACTATGAGGCGAATTCATGTAATTCTCAGACACTCAATTTCAAGAAGAAAGATACACATTATTTATTTTGTAAGTAAGAAATGTTTAAGTAAGGAATCGGTAATGGAGGGGCTAAGGGTAGACTGCCTCAAATGTACCAGTTTGGCAGAGTGATTATTTAAAAAAAAATTTTTTTGGGGCGCCTGGGTGGCTCAGTCGGTTAAGCATCCGACCTCAGCTCAGGTCACGATCTCACGGTCCGTGAGTTCGAGCCCCGCGTCGGGCTCTGGGCTGACAGCTCAGAGCCTGGAGCCTGTTTCAGATTCTGTGTCTCCCTCTCTCTCTCTGCCCCTCCCTGTTCATGCTCTGTCTCTCTCTGTCTCAAAAATAAATAAACGTTAAAAAAAAAAATTAAAAAAAATTTTTTTAATGTTTATTTTTGAGAGAGAGAGAAAGAGACAGAATGCAAGCGGTGGAGGGGGCAGAGAGAGAGGGAGACACAGAATCTGGAGCAGGCTCCAGGCTCTGAGCTGTCAGCACAGAGCCCAATGCAGGACTTGTACTCACGAACCAGGAGACCAGGACCCGAGCGGAAGCCAGATGTCCAACTGACTGAGCCACCCAGGTGCCCCTGGCATAGTGAGTATTTTAAATAAAAGTTAGTTAGTAAACAGCTGGTGCAGAACACTCATACCCTCCTCTGTCTCCCCGCCTCCAAAGAGGAAATACATCTTCCATTTGAAAGATACCCTCCCCTTACTAAGAAGTTAAAACGACATCCTTATCACCGGAGACAGAGACTTTAAAGCTGAGAAAGGTGTGGAAACAAACGTTGTTACTTTTTTTTCTTTTGTAATTTACTAACTCGGCCCAAATTTCTTTATCCTGTCAATTACTCACCAATTTGTTATCTCTTTGTCCAAAAAGCATAAAAACTGCTTCGGTGTTTCTCTGGGTCTCAATTGCATTATTAGGCCTCCACGTGCACTGAATAAAACCTAGTTTTTCCTCCTCCTATTCATGTGTCTCGTGTAGATTTAATTCTTAGTCCATCTGGAAGACCTCATCTGAGTTTCATTCCAGCCAAATATTGGAACTGTGGTATACTCTGTGCTTGTAATAATTACAGTCTCTAGGTGATGATGTTGTGGAAGAAGGTTCCAAAATGAAGTGAGCGTTGCAAAGAGAGTCATTCAAAACAGGGTCTGGAGGATACTGAAGCCGCGCCTATGCACCTGTCCTGTTGCGATTCTCAGCACGAGGTGAACTTTTGACTTTAATCAATTACATCTTGTCAATTGCACGCCCACCACCTCCTGGAACACAGATTCCGGTTCCGGTTCTGTCTTCACTCATAGCTGAGGGGAGCCTTCTGTCTTCACCCATTCTGAGTGGGAGAGCCGGGTTTCAGGTTCTCGGTGAGTACTGTTACGGGAAATAATTCTTCTAAGGGGACTTCTGATAGCTTCCTGCTGGAACTCCTGCCGGATGTAGGTTTGAGGAACATGGCCCTTCATGCTGTAAAATTTTGGTCCCGTCGGACACATTATCTGAGATGAGTTATAACTCCAGTCGCCACAACGGGACAGTTTTGATATCCCCAAATTAGTTAATTTGTGTGCATAACTGGAAAAGCGTTAGAAGACCAAACAAAATGAGGGGGAAGCTTATTTTAATTGGTATCTGGAGGCCTCCAAAAGAAACACTGCGTGGGAAGTTTTACTTTCCTTTGGGTGGTTAATTCCAAACTCGAGGAAGCTGATTCAGACCTTCCCGGGAGCCTCTCAAATTTAGAAACGTTGGCTGAAGCCTCTCAACCCCTTCCTCCTCCTCCTCCCCACCTCTCACCATTGTTCCTACCCTGTCTCTACTACCTTCTTCTCTGTAGTCTTCCTTACCGGAACACCCCTTCTCCTCCTGAGACCCTGACAGCCTTCCGATCCTACAGGACCCGAAGCTCTGCTTGACACCCCATTTAAGGTTAAACATGAGGAGGTAGGGGTGCCCAAACTTCCTTCACTCCCTGGTTAAAAGCCGGGGCTGCCCAAATTCCTTGACTTCCTGGTCAAAAGCTCAACTATGTGCCATAGCTAAACAGTTTCCCAAAGACCCTCGTAAATGTGTTGAGGAATTTAACATTGTGATCCAAACACATAAGCCCAGTTTCTGTGATTTATGTTAACTAATTATAAAGCTAGTTGGTGAAGGCCAGGCTAGAAACTGGATGCAACAAACTGACTGCTATAACCCACTAACAAGACCTCTCCAAGCGGAGAGCCACTGATGGAACAGACGCCCCTAAACTGGGAAAAAGACTGTAAAACTATTCCTAAGACTTTCCCCAAATCTTTTTTTTTTTTTTTTAATGTTTTTTTATTTTTGAGACAGACACACAGCATGAGCAGGGAAGGGGCAGCGAGAGAGGGAGACGCAGAATGGGAAGCAGGCTCCAGGCTCTGAGCTGTCAGCACAGAGCCCTAAGCGGGGCTTGAACTCACGAACCGTGAGATCATGACCTGAGCTGAAGTCGGACGCTTAACCGACTGAGCCACCCAGGCGCCCCTTTCCCCAAATCTTTTGATTGGGAAGATTCAGTAAGGTATTCAAAGGCCTGATGAATCTGATCGTAACTGACTAGAGACAGTCCTTGCCAAAACTCTGGCCTTCTGCCATCCATACAGCCAGCTATACCGTTTTATTTTTGAGAGTGTGAGCAGGAGAGGGCAGAGGGCGAGAGAATCTCCATCGGGCTCCATGCCACGACCCTACGATCATGACTTGAGCTGCAAACAATAGTCGGCACTTAACCAACGGAACCACCCAGGCACCCCTATACTATTTTTAATTATACCTTTGCTGATGGCTTAGACGAAGAACTATTGTTACTTGTTAAGCAGACTATGCAAACTCCTGATCTCATTAACCTAGCTAATCCAGGAGTATTACTGGAGCTGGGTTCTTGCACCTGAAACGGGCCTGGACCCAGAAGTCAACAGCACAGTCAAGGCTTTATTGGGGCTACAGCTACAGCTGAAAGGAGACACAACACCAACACGGAGTAAACTAACCTCCACAAACACAGGTGAGGCGCCACTTAGTTAAAGTTCCTGCTCAGGTGCGCATGGCCATTTCCACTGGGTTTCACTATGCTAATGAGGGAAAAGAAAAAAAAAGTGCCCCATCCTGATTGGTTGAAAAGAGCTTTGTCCTGATTGGTCAATATTGGCAGGCAACTCTGGCAGCTCATTGGTGCTTTTTGGAGCCAGGGTCCTCTGTTTTTAAGTCCAGCTTGTAGAAGGGCCCAACTTGGTTCCGCCTCACAATAGAAGGAGTTACGTGAGAGCAGCCAACACGAGGCACACTGGGTGCATAATGTGTTTCACTGGCGCAGTCCCACGGTTCCTGTCCCCCTGGCTTGAAATAACCAAAATAGCCAAAACAGTGAAAAGGAAGCCACGCACATCATTAGCCTTCAACTTGCAACAGCTAACTGTAAATCAAAACAAACCCCTATTTCAGGGCTCTGCTGCGACTCCAAAGGGTACCTGTTATGACCGCAAAAAGTCTGGGCATTTTTAAAAAATTTAAAAGGACTGTCTGAAACTAAAAAGATTGGCCCAGGCAAGGATAGTCAGTCTCCTCAATCTCTCTCTCTTTTTTTAATGTTTATTTTTTGAGAGAGAGAGAGAGAATGCGCTCGCGAGGGGGTGGGGGTAGAGAGAGAGAGGGGGAGACACACAAGTGGAAGCAGCCTCCAGGCTCTGAGCTGTCAGCACACAGCCGACCTGGGGCTGGAACCCATGACATCATGATGTGATCTGAAGTCGGATGCTTAACCCAGGCACCCCAATCTCCTCAATCTCTTAAGGAAAGGGTCCCTTTCAGCCATTCTCCCCAATAGGGCTGCTACAAAGATGTACAGGGGATTTCACTTTTCTTCCAGACCCATTCTTTGGGACGAATTGACCTAACGTTAGGAGGAGGGATACATAGGCCCTGATGGAGACAAGAGCAACATTATCGTTTAAAACCTAACCAGCCTCTCCCATCCCCTTTCTCAAGAGTACTCAAACTCTGGAAATGGTTTGGGTTCTTACAGCCGTATGACTTCTCCATCCGGTTCCGACTGGGACCTAGTCAGGGACATTATCTGTTCCTGCTGGTCCCTTGGGCTCCTATGCATATATTGGGTCCAAATTTTCTTATAGCCCATCAGGATGTTTGTCTTTTCCCAAAAGGGGTATATGTTTTTGAATACCAACTCCCCAAATCCAAAACTTCAAGAAAATCTTGGCACCCTAATATCGATCCCTGTTTTTTCTGTAAAATACTGTAACACTGAACCCCTCTTGGCTTTTATTCATGAGACTCTTTGGTCCAAGAAATGCCACCTATATTGGGTGTATTTATTCTGTACTGCCCACTAAAATCCAAATGGGTCAATGAAAGCCTCTGCCCAGTATCAAACAATACCCTTTAAATGCTGAGATAATCCAAGGAATCAAGCCTATCATTGATGGTTATTCACAGGTTATTCTGTGAGTGGCCCCTGTAACACTCACATCCTCCCAATCCATGAGCCACATGGACGCAGGAATGTGATTTGTACAGGCTCTTAGGGCAATTAATACTGTATTTTCCTAAAAAGCTACAGTACCACAAAATTAATTACTGAGCACAGGCTTACCTGTGCTACCGCTTTGGGTTTCTTAGTTTAGAGAAATTAAAAATATTCGGGTCTTTTAGTAAACATAATGAACATTTTATGCCACGTTGAGAAAGCATGTATTTGTACATTTGCCAGTCCACAATTGCGTACTTCCTTTTTCTTTAAATTTTTTTTTAACGTTTATTTTTGAGAGAGAGCGAGAGAGCGAGCGAGCATGAGTAGGGGAGGGGCAGAGAGAGAGGGAGACGCAGAATCCCAAGCAGGCTCCAGGCTCTGAGCTGTCAGCACAGAGACCAGCACGGGGTTGGAACTCATGAAATGCGAGATCATGACCTGAGCCAAAGTCGGACTCAGCCACCCAGGCGCCCCACAATTGCTTGCTTCTTAGTTTTTGCTGGGAATTAAGGATTCTAAAGGTAAAGAATTCTAATTAACACGTGTAAAAAAATACAACTACTAAAAACAATAAGCATGAAAGGAAACGGACTATATATGAAAACATACAAGGAAACAGGATGTGTGTTTTTGATAAAAGAAGTTACAAGGAATTGAAATGCATTTTGTTGGGGGAAAATGAAAACGATTTTGTCCTAAAGTCCTGTTTTGGAAATGAGAAGAACG
Source organism: Herpailurus yagouaroundi (assembly GCF_014898765.1). Classification (NCBI taxonomy): domain Eukaryota; kingdom Metazoa; phylum Chordata; class Mammalia; order Carnivora; family Felidae; genus Herpailurus; species Herpailurus yagouaroundi. The sequence continues at coordinate 14,215,062 of NW_024412402.1, read as the reverse complement.
AGGGACAAACTAAAATGGACATAGGAAGGTGTAGAAAGTTGGGGGAAAAGGAGGTTTATGTTGTATGGTCAAAGCTGTCCAAGATTGAATTGACTTATTTATAGGGTTAAAAAAATTTAGCTCAATAGTGCACTGGTACCAAATTAGTGTTTGGTGTCTTTCTGTTAAAACAACAGCATTTTCTTAGATTGTTGGTCTGTTCTCAATAAGAAATTGTAAACACAATTTCTTTAGCATGAATGTAGTCTGCCTGGGAAACAAAGATCCTGTGTTTTGTCTTCTGTGTTTTTGTTTTTTCATCACGTATTTAATTACTTAGAAAAACTGAGACTTCTCTATTCAAAAAGAGCTGAGACTTCTGGAGCTACATAATTTTATATATATGTCCTGGAAATCTTTTTTTTTTTTTTTTAAGCGTATTTTATTTTGAGAGGGACCGAGACAGCATTAGTAGGGGAAGGGCAGAGAGAGAGGGAGACAGAAAATCTCAAGCAGGTTCCGCACTGTCCGCGCAGAGCCTGATGCAGGGCTCGAACTCATGGACCTGTGAGATCATGACCTGAGCCCAAACCTAGAGTCAGACGCTTAACAAACTGAGCCATCCAGGTGCCCCTGCCCTTGAAATCTTTTTGTCACTTTGGTTAAGTAAATAAGTATTGTTATAAAAATTTCCGTGATCTTATTTAGGCAAGCGTCCAAGCCTTTTGATGTTTTTGACAAACTTCCCAAGTCGAAGTCTTGGGGAGTGAAGTCATTTCAATCTGGAAGAAACTTTGGGATTTTTTTCCAGAGGGCCCTTGGAACATTCCAAAGGATCTATTGAACTACTTAGGCTTATTTACTATGTTAAATCATATAGGGAGCATTGTCAAATAAGTAATACTAAACCTTTTTAATATTGTATTTAATAGGTGTCTGTTAATGTAAGTGTTCCAAAATTTATATGAAATTCCTAAAATTCTGATAGACATTCAATAAGAATCTGTTCTCCTTGTAGCGGATGCCTGATGCACCTGACCCCTGCTTCCTTGGATCTACAGGTGATAAAAGGGGACATACTTCAGTTTTGCAAAAGCTGAATGAAATCCATAGAGAATAACCATACTTTGGTAGAACAGTCTTCCCATGGTATGTTCCTAGGAAATGAAGACCTTGAACGTCACAGCCTTCAACCCAGAGACCTGGTTTATTAGAAAAGACCCCTCCACAAAGACTTCCTCTAGCCTTGCCGGAAGGGACCATATCAGGTATTGCTAACCAGTCCTTGCACTGCTAAACTAGAAGGCATTGACTCATGGATCCATGTTTCTCATAAAAAAAAAAAAAAAAAAAAAAAAGCCCCTCATTTCTCCAGGGGCACCTGGCTGGCTCAGTCACAACAACTCTTGATCTCAGGGTCATGAGTTCGAGCCCCAAGTTGGGTGTAGAGATTACTAAAAAAAATAATAAGAATAAAAAAGGTTCCAAAATCCAACTGGATTACTAAGCCAATGTAGACCTTAAACTGACCATATCCTGGAAAAAGAAGCAGACATTTGAGTAGAATGCCTTCCCGAGTCACGACCAGGCCAGTACAATAACTCTTTCATATCTGTCGGACACTTCGTGGAAACTCAAAAACTACTGAGATCTTTGGTCTACAGTTTCTCTGTGGGGGACTTCTTACATGTTTCTGTTTTATATTCAGTAGGACTTCTTCACTGGTGATCACCAAATCCCAAAGCTTTCTTTTTTTTAAAAATTTTTTTTTCAATGTTTTTTATTTATTTTTGGGACAGAGAGAGATAGAGCATGAACGGGGGAGGGGCAGAGAGAGGGAGGGAGACACAGAATCGGAAACAGGCTCCAGGCTCCGAGCCATCAGCCCAGAGCCTGACGCGGGGCTCGAACTCACAGACCGCGAGATCGTGACCTGGCTGAAGTCGGACGCTTAACCGACTGCGCCACCCAGGCGCCCCCCAAAGCTTTCTGTATACCTATTGTTCCCTTCTTTTGTTTTTCCCTTCTTTACCTAGTTCTCCAGCATTATGAAGGCTATTCATCTTGGGGCGTCTGGGTGGCTCAGTTGGTTAAACATCCACCTTCGACCTAGGTCATGATCTCGCAGTTTGTGGGTTCGAGCCCCGCGATGGGCTCTGTGCTGCCAGCTCCGAGCCTGGAGCCTGCTTTGGATTCTGTGTCTCCCTCTCCCCCCCTCTCTCTCTCTCTCTCTCTCTGCCCCTCCCCTGCTTCCACTCTGTCTCTCTCTTAAAAATAAATCTTAAAAATTTTTTAAAAATCCTATCAGTTTTTCTCCCTCCTCTTTTCTTCTCCCAAACCTGGAAGGATAATGTTTTGTTCAAATGTCCCCCTCCTCAGCCTCATCGGGCTGCCTGTTCAATAGATGGGTTTGCCATCATTTCCCCACTGAAAGTTTTGCAAAAAAATAATAGCCCGATACTTGTGCCTATCTCTAATTTTTAAAAGTATTCCCAACTTCACTGTAACTTTTTAAAATTAATTAATTACTTAATTTACACCCAAGTGAGTTAGCATCTAGCGCAACAATGATTTCAGGAGTAGATTCCTTAGTGCCCCTGACCCCTTTAGCCCATCCCTCCTCCCACCACCCCTCCAGCAGCCCTCTGTTTGTTTTCCATATTTAAGAGTCTCTTATGTTTTGTCCCCCTCCCTGTTTTTATATTATTTTTGTTTCCCTTCCCTTATGTTCATCTGTTTTGACTCAAAATTCTCATGTGAGTGAAGTCACATATTTGTCTTTCTCTGACTGACTGGTTTAACTTAGCAGAAGTTCCATCCTGCAGTTCCATCCACGTAGTTGCAAATGGCAAGATTTCATTCTTTTTGATTGCCGAGTAATACTCCATTGTATATATATATACCGCATCTTCTTTATCCATTCATCTGTCGATGAGCATTTGGGCTCTTTCCATACTTTGGCTATTGTTGATATCGCTGCTGTAAACATTGGGGTGCATGCGCCCCTTTGAAACAGCATACCTGTATCCCTTGGATAAATACTTAGTGCAATTGGTGGGTTGTAAGGTAGTTTGATTTTTAATTAAAAACATTTTTTTAACATTTTATTTTATTTTTTGAGAGACAGAGGCAGAGCATGAGTAGGGGGTGCGGGGCAGAGAGAGAAGAAGACACAGAATCAGAAGCAGGTCCCTAAGCTGTCAGCACAAGGACCGATGTGGGGCTCGAACCCACAAACACGAGATCATGACCTGGGCCAAAGTCGGATGCTCAACCGACTGAGCCACCCAGGCACCCCTCTATTTTTAATTTTTTGAGGAACCGCCATACTGTTTCCCAAAGTGACTGCACCAGTTTGCATTCCCACCAGCAGTGCGAAAGGGATCCTCTTTCTCCGCATCCTCGCCAACGTCTGTTGTTGCCTGAGTTGTTCATGTTAGCCATTCTGACAGGTGTGAGGTGGTATCTCATTGTGGTTTTGATTTGTATTTCCCTGGTGATGAGGATGTGGAGCATTTTTTCATGTGTCATTTGGCCATCTGGATGTCTTCTTTGGAGAAGTGTCTATTCATGTCTTTTGCCCATTTCTTCACTGGATGGTTTGTATTTTGGGTGTTGAGTTTGATAAGTTCTTTACAGATTCTGGATACTAACCCTTTATCTGATATGCCATTTGCAAATATCTTTTCCCATTCGGTCGGTTGCCTTTTAGTTTTGCTGATTGTTTCCTTTGCTGTGCAGAAGCTTTTTATTTTGATGAGGTCCCGATAGTTCATTTTTGTGTTTGTTTCCCTTGCCTCCGGAGACATGTCGAGTAAGAAGTTGCGGCCTAAGTCAAAGAGGTGTTTGCCTGCTTTCTCTGCTAGGATTTTGATGGCTTCCTGTCTTATGTTTAGATCTTTCATCCATTGTGAGTTTCTTTTTGTGTCTGGTGTAAGAAAGTGGTCCAGGTTCATTCTTCTGCATGTCGCTGTCCAGTTTTCCCAGGACCGCTTGCTGAAGAGACTGTATTTCATTGGATATTCATTCCTGCTTTGTCAGAGATTAGTTGCACATACATTTGTGGGTTCATTTCTGGGTTCTCGATTCAGTTCCATGGATCTAAGTGTCTGTTTTTGTGCCGTACCATACTGTCTTAATGATTACAGCTTTGTAATACATGTTAAAGTCCCGGGTTGTGATGCCTCCTGCTTTGGTTTTCTTTTTCAAGATTGCTTTGGCTATTCGGGGTCTTTTCTGATTCCACACAAATTTTAGGATTGTTTGTTCTCGCTCTGTGAAGAATGGTGTTATTTTGATAGGGATTGCTCACTGTAACTTTTGATAAGAGGCCTTCCGCTATACCCACCAAGTCCAAGTTTTCAGCCCCCAAATTCTCATCCCATGCTTTATCCGGATACCATTCACCATGTCCACCTTCCGCCCTATAACGAACTCCTGGAAGGGGGGTTTCCAGGCTCTTACTTGTACTTGCAGTGCAAGTTCAGGGACCCACCTTTCCTAAGAAGAATTCACCAATCTGTAAGACTTCCTTTTATTTTTATTACTTACAAATTTTTAAAAAACGTTTTATTTATTTTTGAGAAAGAGACAGAGTCTGATCGGGTGAGGGGCAGAGAGAGACAGAGAGACACAGAATCTGAAGCGGGCTGCAGGCTCTGAGCTGTCAGCACAGAGCCTGATGTGGGGCTCGAACCCGTGAACCGCAAGATCATGACCTGAGCTGAAGTCGGAGGCTTAACTGACTGAGCCACCCAGGTATCCCTGTAAGACTTTCTCATGCAGTCCTTTCCCCTTGACCATCCTTCCCCAAGCTTGCCAACTTAATGAAACTTGCGCACCTCCCCAAAACTGACCCCTGGCTTGAGTTTGCTTTCTCTTCATTGCCTGCTAAATAATCTATACTGTCAACCTGTCTGGTTTGTTCTGCCTGCCTAAAGGATATATTTTTATTTGTGGATATGATCATCAATCTTGGGCATATGAAGATCTTGATAATTGGAGAGGCTTTGGGGGCCCATATTTTCGGGGGTCTTTGAATATCCCCCTTTTGTTTATTCTCAAAATGGCTACAGCCACTACTCCCTAATTTCACCCGAGAAGAAAAAGGGCCTTATCAATTGTAGATGATTACCCTGATAAGGGCCCTTCTGAATATGAAGACAACTGCTGTGGCCACAGTGAAGGGTGTGACCTTCTTGCCGGACCTTCTAGGGATCAGTTTTACCAATATGTTAGAAGTATAGGTTCATGGCTTGGAGTGAGCACAGCAGGCTTAGAAGTTAGCATGAGAAATCTTACCAGAACTGGTAACAGAGTGGCGCCTGGGTGGCTCGGTTAAGCTTCCAACTCTTGGTTTTGGCTCAGGTCATGATCTTACAGTTCATAAGACTGAGCCCTGCATCAGGCTCTGTGCTGTCGGTGTGGAGTCTGCTTGGGATTCTCTCTCTCCCTCCCTCTCTCTCTCTGGCCCTCCCCCACCTGTACTTTCTGTCTCAAAATCTATGAACTTAAAAAAAAAAGACATGGTAACAGAAAACCGCTCGCTCCACCATGAGAGCCATCAGAACCCAACAAAGATCTTTAGATTTCCTGTAGTCCTTGACAACAGGATTGCTGTAGATTACTTGCTCACAGCCCAACGAGGGATTTGTGCCACAGCCAATATATCTTGCTGTATTTATGTAAAAACCTCACAATAAGTAGAAGTAGAAACCACTGAGTTACTCAAACTAGCCACATCCTTAGAAGGACATTCGAGTTTTATCCAGGGTTGGTTTAATTTTAAGTTTTCTGATATTTTTAGCCGGCTTCCTTCAGGAACGTAAGAGCTCTCTTAGGTTACGTTCAGGCTTACAAATTATTATTGAATATTATTTTAATTTGTGCCCTCTCTGCTATTTTCTACCTGCTCATTTTGTGTATCATTTGTTGCCGTACCACTACTTAAAATGTCAAAGCCATGATTGCTCCAAGACTTAAGGCCATTCATCAGATGTTCGCTTTGACTAAAACAAACGAGAACCTAGCTGCCGTCTAGACCTCATTCCCCCAAACCGCCTTGTTACCCAAAAGTGGCCATAAGACGGTCACCTAGCATGCTTGCTGAACATCTCAAATCCCAACCAGCTGTGAAACTGCCCCCTCTGAGGGGCATGATGGACCGGGAGCAGGTTTGCCAACCATTCCAGCAAGGAGATGGATACACGGTCATGAAATTGATCAGTGCGCTCTCCTGCCAGAAATATCTTGATCGAAAGCGGGGGAGTGTGAAAGCAGGTTCCAGAGTGAAGCAAAGACAGTCATTCAAAATGGGGTCGGAAGGATATGGAGGAAGCAGGGCCCGTGTACCTCTCCTTTTTTAATTCTTAGAACTTTGGTCAGTTACAGTTTGTCACTGCCGTTCTACCACCTGCTGGGAGAATGCAGCTCTGGACTGAAATAATGTGACACCTGTTAGCTAAATAGCCAGCCTTGTATTAGTTAGTCAGTGTAACTGCCAGCACCAATCATAATTCTTCCCAAACAACTTATGTAACCTTTGGTTTTTGGCTTGAAAAGCTTGCACAGCCCGCTGCTAATCGAAATTCAGGCTCATGTATGCCTCTGAGTTCTGGAGAAATAAGAACTAAAACGTCAAGATTGGGGAAATGGAGTAACTTCTGTAGGAGTGAATAGATACATAATTGGATACTGTCTCATCAGTCAGTGCGGCTTCGGCTTCGGGCACACAGCACAGGCTAGCGGATCAGAAGTCTCAGGCTTAAATTCTGGCTCTGTTAATTTACTGGCTCTGTGTTCTTGCACAGATTATTTAATCTCCGTGTGCCGTGGGTCTTCACCGATAAAATTTAGAGACAGATTTTCCCCCGGTCTGCCTTCCAAGTGGGCGATTATGAGTACCACCTGGAATAATGTATTTTCAAGCATTTATAAACATCAGGACACCAATGAATAAAATGAAGCTTTCTTTTTATATTTGAAGTTACGTGTTTGAAAAAGTTATCAGCCAGCACTCTCCCGGGTCTCGTGTTTTAGTTGCCCAGGAAACTTAAAGCCAAAAGGTTGAAGGTATATAATTAGGAAATTAAGTCTGTTCCAAAGAATTCCGCTGTGTCACAAAGTCCCATCGGTAGGACTGTGGCAAAGCATTGTGTATCACAGTAGGCTTTTCAAGAAATGTATATAGTTTCTCACATGTTTTTTTCTCTTCTAAAGCAGTGGGGTTCTTTAAAAAATTTTTTAATGCTTATTTATTTTGAGAGAGAGCGCAAGCAGGGGAGGGACAGAAAGCGGGAGACACAGAATCCAAAGCAGGCTCTGGGCTCCGAGCTGTCAGCACAGAGCCAGATGTGGGTGGGACTCAAACTCATGAACCTTGAGATCATGACCTGAGCTGAAGTCGGACACTTAACCAACTGAGCCACCCAGACGCCCCTTAGCAGTGGGGTTCTTAAAGTGTGCTTCCTGCGGTAACAGCATCATCTGGGAATTTGTTAGAGATGCAAGTTCTTGGATCCAGGCTAACCATTTTAGACATTTTGGGAGTTTCTATGTTTTAACAAGCTTTTTAAGTAATTCGGCTGCTTGCTAAAATTTGAGAATAATTATTCTAGAGAAATCTGAAATTACATGATGCGGGCTCCTAAGCAAATGTAATCTTTAATGATTTCAAGTAAAAATTAATGTATTTACTAACTACTAAATGCCAGGACTTGGGGCGCCTGGGTGGCGCAGTCGGTGAAGTGTCCGACTTCAGCCAGGTCACGATCTCGCGGTCCGTGAGTTCGAGCCCCGCGTCAGGCTCTGGGCTGATGGCTCAGAGCCTGGAGCCTGTTTCACATTCTGTGTCTCCCTCTCTCTCTGCCCCTCCCCCGTTCATGCTCTGTCTCTCTCTGTCCCAAAAATAAATAAACGTTGAAAAAAAAAATTAAAAAAAAATAAATGCCAGGACTTTCTGTTTGATGCTTTCTATTTAGTTTTCTGACATGTGGGTTACTACCGTCGTTTTAGAGATGTTTATTTTATGAAATTATAGATGTATAGATTTTAGAAATATAGATGTATAGATAGAAATTTATAGATGTATAGATTTTATAGATGTCCATTTTCTGAAATTAAAGTTCAGAAAGTATGTAACTTAGGGCTGTGTCCGCTATCCTAAGATTTATAAAATCCAGAAAATATCTAATTAATAAAGGTCATGCTAATGTTGTTTAGAAATAACATATCTGTTGTTGCTGCTATCTTCATTTGAAACAAAATGTATGCACTGTTGTAAGTTTTGGAGTCTGTGACTATTACTGGGGTTGGTTGAGTTTTTTTGTTGGTTGTGTTTTTTTTTGTTTTTTTTGTTTTTTGCCTTGACTGCATAATAAGCTGACTGGCACATTTAATTAACAAAACCTATCCTGTGAAAGGTGCAGATACAATTAAACACAAGTTGACATGTCAATGCACTTAGATAATGGAAAGATGAGTGGGACCTTGTGTACGAATAAATCTATAGAACTGCGGTCCGCATTTTGCGAGCTGCTTCTATATAAAATCTTGCTAATGAAACTGGTCTGTGGACCAGCTACATTGGAATCACCTGGGAAATAGAAATGACGCCTCTTAGGCCCTATCCCACACCTACTGAATCAGAATCTACATGTTAAGAATAAATCCAGGTGACTCACGTGTGTAGTAAAGTTTGGAAATCCCTCTTCTTTTTTGGGGGGGGTGGAGTGGGGAATCTCTGTTCTGAATAGTAGTTTCCTGAGAGGTAATACTAGTTTTCTGTAGGACGAGGGTACCTTTGTCAAGCTTGGGAACACCTGCATTTAACAGGTGGATTTGACTAAAGTCAAACAGGCATCCTATCCTGCGTGGTAAAGCTCTGATAGAAGGTTATAGTAGGGAGTAGTGTTTCTCAAGGTCGCTTTAAGGTCTGATGCTTTCTATGGTTCCCTAACCTGTAAGATGAATATCCCCGGGAACAAGTCTACCTTTCCAATTCCATCTTTTGTTTGTTTTGACAGATAGACACTGCAGCATAATTTTATTGCACAGTTACTCCATCAAGGCACTGGATGTCGCAGTGAACAGAGACCATGCCGTTTATTGCACAAAGGACTTATAAATACTACTCTTCTACAGGTATGTAAATAGAAGCACAGAGATGTTGATTAATGGGTTCAAGATCACACAGATTATAACTGGCGTGTGATAACTGGTAAAGAAAAGTAAATCGTAACAAAAGTTCTTAAAAGCTTGAAAAGCATTTGATTTTTTTAAAAAATATTTTTTAATGTTTATTTATTTTGGAGAGAGAGAAACAGAGTGTGAGCAGGGGAGGGGCAGAGAGAGGGAGTCACAGAATCCGAAGCAGGCTCCAGGCCCTGAGCTGTCAGCACAGAGCCCGATGCGGGGCTCGCACTCATGGACTGCGAGATCATGACCTGAGCTAAAGCCCGACTCTCAACCGACTGAACCACCCAGGTGCCCCGAAAAGCATTTGACTTTTATGTAGCGAATAAACCATATTTTAAAAGCAATATGTACTTTTTGAGTGGTTAATGCACTCATATCGTTCAAGAATCAAAACACAGAAAGCGGGTATCTGGTGCAGCGTCTTTTTCCACCTCTGTCCCCCAGCCATCCAGGTTCCCTTTCTGGAAGCAAACAATGTTATCCGTCTCTTGGGTATTGTTCCTCAAACATTTTAGCAAATGCCTGTATGTGTATGTTTATATCTATTTCCTCTTCCTACTTTTTGAGACAAATAGTAGAAGGCTACAAGTATGTTTTGCACGATGTGCGTTTAATTAACAATATATCTTGAAAGCACAGCCAATATCCGTGCACAGAGGGCTTCCTCACGCTGATGGATGCTTAATATGTTGGATGTGCGTACAATAATTTAATCACCTCTCTTGCTGGACTGGTTGTTTGCAATATTTTGCTGTTTCAAAGCTACCGTACTATATATGTGCATATTTTGCACGTTCAGAAGTAAGTACGTAGAATGATGTGCTCTTCAGGTGTATTTTAAAACTTGCATCCTCAGTTATATGCAATTCTTGTTTCTTGGGTATTTGAGTTCTGCTTCCCAAGTATTTTAGGTCTCTATTGCTACTCCTTCAGCAAAACTTCTAATGTTTGTGTTTCTGAGTGTGAATCTGACCTATTTTTACATCTAAAACCAAATAGGTGGGTTTTTTCCACACCAAAAACCAATTCTCTAACTCTCCAGACCCAACTGAGTGAATGAGTCAAATCAATTCTTAAAGATTTTTTGTCTATTTTTATGTTATGTTATGTTATGTTATGTTATGTTATGTTAGCATGTGCACGCGGGGGAGAGGGGCAGAGGGAGAAGGAGAGAGAGGGAGGGAATCTCAAGCAGGCTCCATACTCAGTGTGGAGCCCAACGTGGGGCTTGATCCCATGACCCTGGGATCACGACCTGAGCTGAAATCAAGAGTTGGATGCTCAACCAGCTGAGCCACCCACATGCCCCTCAAGTCAGTTCTGATGCTAACTACTCAGAGTTAACTACCCGTCTGTCCTCGCTTCGGATGTCAGTTACATCTGGGTGGGGGGGGTCCCTCATACTTCTGGCTGACTGGCTATAAATTGGGGTTTCCCCATGACTTCCTCCTCCAGTTCAGTAATTTGCTGCAATGGCTCACAGAACTCGGTGAAAAGAGCTCCCTTACCATTACTGTCTTATGAAGGATATGACAAAGGACAGGTACACGGGGCAAGACCAAGATGAAGAGGTGCATAGGACAAGGCGCATGGTGTGGGAGGTGTGGAGCGCCCAAACCCTCTGCGGGAACATCTTGCCCGCATTTGGATGCATTCACCAATCTGGAAGCCCTTTGAATCTCATCATTTAGGGATTTTTATGGAGGTTCCATTACACAGACAAGATTGATTAAGTCATCAGCCATTGGTGATTAGCTCAATCTCCGTCCGGGTCCTCTGTCTTGAATTTAGGGCTGACAATTCCAACCAAATAATCACATGGTTGGTTCCTCTGGCAACCAGCCCCCACCCTCAAGCTGTCTAGGGGCCCACCAAGAGTCACCTCATTAGCATAAACTCAGGTTTGGTTGAGAGGGGCTTATTTTGAATAACAAAAGATGCTCCACTCACCCTTACCACTCAGAGTTGTAGAAGTTCTTGTGTCAGGAACCCAGACGAAGATCAAATATCTATTTCTTTTTTTTTTTTTTTTTTTAATGTTTTTAGTTTTTATTTATTTTTGAGACAGAGAGAGAGACAGAGCACAAGTAGGGGAGGGGCAGAGAGAGGGAGACCAGAATCTGAAGCGGGCTCCAGGCTCTAAGCTGTCAGCACAGAGCCTGGTGTGGGGCACGAACTCACGGACCGCAAGATCATGACCTGAGCCGAAGTCGGATGCTTAACCGACTGAGCCACCCAGGTGCCCCTCAAATATCTATTTCTTAATTATATCACAATATTACAGCTATGGATTTCTGCACTCCCAGTTAGGTACCCATCTGTTTTTCTGAATTTCCTTTTTGTTTATTAGTTTTATTTATTAGTTTTGTAGTTGATTCTTGTGGGCTTTTCAGATTTATAGGGTACGATTTGCAAACAATAATTTATCTCTTCCTTTCTAATATTTATACTTTTTACTTTCTTTTTCTAAATAAGTGTTGGCTGGAAACTCTAAATCAGAGGTCAGCAAATGATAGCCTGTTGGCTAAATCCAGCTTGCCACCTGTGTTTGTAAGTCAAGTTCTATAGAATCCCACCCACACCCATTCATTTACATATTATCTGTGGCCTTTTCTCTAGAGCTGAGTAGTTTTGACAGAAACAATCTGGCCTGGGAAACCTTAAATACTGTCCAAACTTTTACTGAAAAAATTTGCTCATCTGTATGCTAGAACGATGTCAAATACTAAATCATAATTAACAGTGGGCATTCTTTTTTTTTAATATGAAATTTATTGTCAAATTGGTTTCCATACAACACCCAGTGCTCATCCCAACAGGTACCCCCCTCAATGCCCATCACCCAACAGTGGGCATTCTTTTTTTTTAAAAAAAAAAATTTTTTTTTAACGTTTATTTATTTTTGAGACAGAGAGAGGCAGAGCATGAACAGGGAGGGGCAGAGAGAGAGGGAGACACAGAATCTGAAACAGGCTCCAGGCTCTGAGCTGTCAGCACAGAGCCCGACTCGGGGCTCGAACTCACAGACCGTGAGATCATGACCTGAGCTGAAGTCGGACGCTTAACCGACCAAGCCACCCAGGCGCCCCTGGGCATTCTTGTTTTGTTTTGGACTTCCACAGAATGCTTCTGGTGTCTCCCATTTAAGTATGATACTATGATTTTTTTTAAGTTTATTTATATTTGAAGGGGGAGAGACAGAGCATGAGTGGGGTAAGAGCAGAGAGAGAGGGAGACACAGAATCTGAAGCAGCCTCCAAGCTCTGAACTGTCAGCACAGAGTCCGACGCGGGGCTCGAACTCGTGAACCGCGAGATCGTGACCTGAGCCGAAGTCAGATGTTTAACCGACTCAGCCACCCAGGCGCCCCAATACTGTGATTTTCTTAAAAACGTATCTATAAATTTTGGGGACTCTCTCCTAGTGGCGGAGTCTTATGTCACGTCTCCTTAAACTAGGATAGGACTTGATGGCTGTCTCAGTAGCCACAAAGCACAGCAACATTGCCTATTGGTTTTCCCAGCAAGGCTAGAGAGGACTAGGTCTGTTTTTCTCTCCTGGAACGCTCACTTTGGGGACCTTCAGCAGCCATTTAAAAAAATCTAGCTCCCCCGACGTCTCTACTTGGAGGTCTCACAGAGAGAGATGCCTGAGGAACATGCCAGTTATTCCTGTCTTCACGGTCTGTGCACTAGGCATTGACATGAAGAAGTCTTGGAGAAGGCCTAGCCCCAGATGTGTCTGACCACATCCCGGACAGACTTTGGCAAGAGCTGCCTAGTTTAGCCCTGGGAACCCTCGGCTTTGTGAGCAAAATAAGTGATTATTATGGTGTTAAGGCTACTGTTTTTGATTGGCTTGTTCCACGACAATAGATAACCAGAACACTGGCTTTCTAGTAAAATTAGATGTAGCTTTTTCACATCAAGGGGGAATCCACCTATTCTTAATTAGTTTTTAAAAAAAAATTTTTTTTTCAACGTTTTTAATTTTATTTTTGGGACAGAGAGAGACCGAGCATGAACGGGGGAGGGGCAGAGAGAGAGGGAGACACAGAATCGGAAACAGGCTCCAGGCTCTGAGCCATCAGCCCAGAGCCTGACGCGGGGCTCGAACTCACGGACCGTGAGATCGTGACCTGGCTGAAGTCGGACGCTTAACCGACTGAGCCACCCAGGCGCCCCATTAATTAGTTTTTTAAATAAAAAACTGAATTCTGGGGCGCCTGGGTGGCTCAGTCGGTTAAGCGTCCGACTTTGGCGCGCCATCATCTCACAGTTCGTGGATTTGAGCCCAGCATCAGGCTCTCTGCTGACAGCTCAGAGCCTCGAGCCTGCTTCGGATTCTGTGTCCCCCTCTCTGTCTGCCCCTCCCCTGCTTACACTCTGTCTCTGTCTCTCAAAAAAATAAATAAATGTTAAAAAAAATGAACAGTATATTTTAACTCCTAGCTTTTCAGCAGCTATGAAGATACACGATTTTTCTCCATAGAGATACTGTCATGATAGATGGTATTAGTAGATTCCCGACACTAGACGATCCTTGCATTTCTGAAATAAAACTCAGTCATAATTTTATATGTAGCTGAGTTCTTTTGTGTGTGTGTGTGTGTGTGTTTCAAGTTATTTATGTATTTTAAATTTTAGTTTTTTAAATTTACATCCAAGTTAGTTAGCATCTAGCGCAACAATGATTTCAGGAGTAGATTCCTTAGTGTCCCTTCCCCATCTAGCCCATCCCCCCCCCACAACCCCTCCAATAACCCTCAGTTTGTTCTCCATATTTATGAGTCTCTTCTGTTTGTCCCCCTCCCTGTTTTTATATTATTTTTGCTTCCCTTCCCTTATGTTCATCTGTTCTCTGTCTTAAAGTCCTCATATGAGTGAAGTCATATGATACTTGTCTTTCCCTGACTAATTTCGCTTAGCATAATACCCTCCAGTTCCATCCACGTCGCAAATGGCAAGATTTCATTCTTTTTGATTGCTGAGTAATACTCCATTGTGTATATATACCACATCTTTTTTACCCATTCATCTATCGATGGACATCTATCTTTCCATACTTTGGCTATTGTGGATAGTGCTGCTATAAACATTGGGGTGCATGTGCCCCTTCGATGGATGCTCTATCCCTTGGATAAATACCTAGTAGTGCAATTGCTGGGTCGTAGGGTAGTTCGAGTTTTAAATTTTTGAGGAACCTCCATACTGTTTTCCAGAGTGGCTGCACCAGCTTGCATCCCCACCATCAGTGCAAAAGAGATCCTCCTTCTCCGCATCCTCGCCAACATCTGTTGTTGCCTGGGTTGTTCATGTTAGCCATTCTGACAGGTGTAAGGTGGTATCTCATTGTGGTTTTGATTTGTATTTCCCTGGTGATGAGTGATGTGGAGCATTTTTTCATGTGTCGGTCAGCCATCTGGATGTCTTTCCAGAAGTGTCTATTCATGTCTTTAGCCCGTTTCTTCACTGGATTATTTGTTTTTTGGGTATTGAGTTTGATAAGTTCTTTATAGATTTTGGATACTAAACCTTTATCTGATATGTCATTTGCAAATCTCTTCTCCCACTCTGTCGGTTGCCTTTTAGTTTCGCTGATTGTTTCCTTTGCTGTGCAGAAACTTTTTATTTTGATGAGGTCCCAGTAGTTCATTTTTGTGTTTGTTTCCCTTGCCTCTGGAGACGTGTTGAGTAAGAAGTTACTGCGGCCAAGATCAAAGAGGTTTTTGCCTGCTTTCTCCTCGAGGATTTTGATGGCTTCCTGTCTTACATTTAGGTCTGTCATCTATTTTGAGTTTCTTTTTGTATGTTGTGTAAGAAAGTGGTCCAGGTTCATTCTTCCACATGTTGCTGTCCAGTTTTCCCAGCACCACTTGCTGAAGAGACTGTCTTTATTCCATTGGATATTCTTTCCTGCTTTGTCAAAGATTAGTTGGCCATACATTTGTGGGTCCCTTTCTGGGTTCTCGATTCAGTTCCATGGATCTGAGTGTCTGTTTTTGTGCCAGTACCATACTGTCTTGATGATTACAGCTTTGTAATACAAAGTCCGTATTTGAAGTCTGTGTAGCTGAGTTCTAATACAATTAGTTCTAGAATACAATTTTATTTAGTATTATTTGTATTGATATTCATAAGCGAAACTGTACTGTGGTTTTCTTATTTCTGTGCTATTTTGATTGGGTGTTGATTTCAGCAGGGGCAGACCTAGGTTTTAAGAGGCCTGAAGCTTGTACAATTTGGGAGGCATTCTAAGAAAAAGAATAGAAAACTATGAACATAAATTTTGCAGCAGGGTTTTGGAAGGAGCCTTTGTTAGTGAGGGATTCTGAAATTTAAGCCTTAGCTTCATTTTGTGTCTGTCTCCAGGTGTTAGTGTTATTCGTACTTTATAAAAATGTTGGAAGCATGTCTTCTTTCTTTTTGGGTGGGGCCAGAGTGAATAATATTTTAGATCACAAAAAGAAGCACCTGAATCACTTCTAGTGTCATTGTACAAAACACTTTTTATCTCTTATGCTCTGTTATGGTCCTGATGTTTACAGAGCCTTTTTAAAAAACATAGTCCACTCATTTATTTACTCATTTATTTATTTACTGAATGTTAAAGACATTGCACCAGGGACCATGAACTTGGTGGCTAAGGAGAGCAGTGGTGGTGGCAGACAGGCTCACGCTATGACACGATGGGACAGGGGGTACCTCACTGGAAGGTGGAGGGCATCATGGAGGTACATGTGATTGTACATAATTCCAGACCAGGGAAGGAGTTGGAGAAGGAAGGAGCATTCAAAGAAGGCTTCTCAGAGGGACCAGCATCTAAGTTCAATCACGGTGAAGAAATGCTTTCTTAATTCACTTCCTCCACTGAGCTCATAGGTCACAGTGGACTCTCATGACCTTTGAGTGATACTAAAAGTCCTTCCAGAAGGCTTGGTTGTTTAGCTTGTAGGAGGCCTAGGAAATGTCTACTAGGGCATGAGCTGGGTTCAGAGGCAGGTCAGACAGCAGGTCGTTCAATGTTATGGGTGTGCTGAGAACCCCGGGGACAAAGCCAGGGCAGAGGCAGAAACATGGAGTAGTCTGGGGGCAAAGGACGTGAAGGGCTGCTCCCAGGTCTGGAAGCAAGATATTTCCATCTCAGGCCTCCTTATTCCTCTACAGTTGTAAGGCCATAGGGCTGATACTTTGTTTTAGGCGAACATGGGATGGGAGTGGGGTATAATTTCACTGGGCCAAACTCCTCCTAGGGAGAGCGGGTTTCTTGGGACTGTCTGATTGAGGCTATGTAGGGTCCTTATTGAATACCTCTCTGTGTCTCCAGGGGTTTCTCCAGGATTCCTGTGGACCAAATGTTGGCTTTTCCTGGTTACTTTCCTGTCCTGGGATTCCTTCATACCCATGACTCAACACACAGAGGCAGTGCTCGCCGACTTGGTTGGAAGCTATCACGTGAAGCAGAGGCGAGTAAGGAACCCTTCAGTGCCCTTGGGTGAGACCGTTGCCTCACCTGCAGTATTACACACAGTTAGAGGATGATTTTAGGATTAGGTCAGAGCACACGTTCTAAAATACTGCGCGAAGAGCCCTTCTTCTTAGAGTTTAGAGTTGCTTAGTCGTAGAGCTTAGGGAAGTGAGGGTTTGGCAAAGTTCTGAAAGGGGCATCAAGCCCAGAGAGACACATTGGGCTCCACCAGGTGACCAAATGGCAGGAGCTTGGGTTTTACCTTTACCTAGGCTGCAGAACATGTAGGGAACGGACTCAAACACAGACGCGTGGAGGCGCAAGCAGTTTTCACCCGGCCTTGGACAAAGCGCGCTACGTGTATTTTAGCAGGCATTTGTAGTGACACTCCTCTAAGTTCTCAGTGTCATTCGGGAAAGCAGAACCCACAGCGAAGGTAGTTTCCAGGAGATGGCAGAGAGAACCAGATAACAATGAGGGGGTGGGTGGGCTGATGCCATGGCAGTGTTGGCCATCAGCCTGGCCAAATAAATGTCCAGTGATTGTCTAGGAACTTCTCATTTTCAGTTTCCCCTGGGTTGGTTTTAGGAATCGATGCATCTGGCTTTGACCCTGATTACACATTATCGGTGTAATAATGATCCCACCAATAATCCCTGCTACCTTCCAACCATTTTAAGGTTACCAAACCCTTAGACATACATTACCCACGTGATTATGGCGGCACTGGGTGAGGTGGATTAAATGGGCACTTCCATATTCAGTGACCACACTGTGGCTGCGCATTTGTCTGAGAAAGAAGTGACCGTATGCCAGGCACTGCACCAGGCCTTGGGATACATTGCGCGACTTAATCCTCTCACCAACACCACGAGAGAGGAATTTAATCATGGCCTGACGGTCGAGAAACTAAAATTGCAGAGAGATTAAGGAAGCCAGATAAAGTCACACAGCTGTCTCAAGCAAGTGGCAGATCAGTGGTTGGGATGGAGGTCAGTCTTCTGACTCAAAGTCCTGTGTTCTTTCCACCTTCCTCTTTAAAAAAAAAAAAAAAAAAAAAAGAGGAACTCTGTCCTACCTCCAATTGTTTCCAAATGGAAGCATATGTTTGGGTTGGTTGTTGAGTCTGAAATAAATAGCTTCTTTTAGACTGTTGAGACAGCCAAATGCTTTCAATATGCTCCCAAGGCCGGTGATTGGGTCTGAATAGAAGCCAGATGTCCTGGATTCCAGAGCTATTTCCTTGTTGTACGCTTCCCCTATCCCCCAAACCCCCATTAAATGGAGGAAGGGAAGGTGGGCCCAGACTGACGGATTTTTTTTTTTTTTTTGCTTTTCACATATTTCTCTTTGGAAGGAGGAGGTGAGGGAGAGCTGAGGTCACAGTTGGGCTGGAGCAGGCTGTGGGCTTGGGGTGGGATGTGGACGGGGAAGAAAAATAGCCAGGAAGAATGTGCAATCGCTTATCCCAGGCCTGTAGCACCCCTTTGCCGCCTGACCTTTCTGTATTCCTTCACAGTTGACAGCCCAGACTGGGATTCCCACTAGGAGGAAGTGCCCTGCAGTCAGTCGGCTGATTGCTAAAACAGAACCATCATAACACTTGTCAGCTCGGCTTCCTCCACGCACTTTGGCGGATTTTTTTTTTTTTTCTTCTTCTTTCCAGTTACTTGTTTTATTACTGTTTGTCAGACCGGGGAGCCTTTGAAGTTCTTTACAGATCTGACTTTTATCAGAGCACGTAGGAGTCGGGGGGTGGGAAGTGCGGTGGATGCAACCATCAAAATATTCTATTCGGCACCCAGCTCACTCACCCCACCCCCCCCCCCCGCCCCGTCTTTGTCTGAAAAGGTTTTTGACATGGTGTTTCTATACGTGGCCTGCCTTCCAGATGAGAGAGTGACATCTATTGTCGTAATATAGGGAGGAAATTATGATTACTTAATGATAGGATGTCACAGCTTGTCACTGCTTTATTTTCCTTTTAAATACTTGCTGTCACAGCAACACACAGTTGGCCTTCCATCCTGGGGCTGGGTGGGACCTCGTGCGGCACAAGGGGACGCGAGGATGACTTCTTGGTAAAGCGGGAGAGTCGGAGTGAACCGGGAAGTGTTTCTGTGTGCCTGGCCCGGCCCCCCATTCTTCCTACCTGGAGACGAAGCGGAGGCTTGTCCCAGGGTACCGGCCCTGGGAACACCACAGCCAGCTCAGTCACGTCTCACGCATCCTTAGTCCCCCCAGATCCGAATGATCCTTTCTTGTCGGGTTCACTCCCAGCATCTGGAGGGCACTGTTCGTGGAAACAGGAAGCGAAAGGTGAAAAGTGGCGGCCGGGTCTCAACCCGTTGCCCTCAGCTCGCGCATTCTCCGCCATGCCTCGACTTAGCTGCCTGATAGCAGCAATGACAACAATCGTTTGAATCCGGTTGTGTGATGTGTGGATTCCCATTTTTGCTAGGACATCCAAAACGCAAAATCCTCATTCCATCATGCAGTGTCTTCCTCAGTCTGGCCCAGACCGACCACAATCTACTTCTTACCCATTTCCTATCCTTTGCCCCAGCCATGTACCTTTCTTCGTTCCCTGAAAAATTAATTTTAATCCCGGAATGTTCCAAGCGTAGGAAAAAGCCAGAAAACCCGTCGAACTTGTGTGTCTCTCATATGTGGGTACATGTAAAAACATGTTTGAGCTTATTCCTTAAACATGTTGAGTGCGGAAAGCCGAAAAATACATAACAGGAAAATATTATTCATGAAAGCTTTTCGAGCACTCGAAGCTGTGCTGTCTTCACCTGGCAAGCGTCTACTGTCCTTTATGACACAGTTGACAGATCACCCTGCCTCTCAAGTCCCTGACTTGCTTGCCGTGTAGAATCGTTGTTGCTCCTCCGTGACTTCCCGCCAGTCGTTCATCCAGGTCTCCACTGCGTGTTCAGGCTCCCTGAATTATAGTTTCCCTTTGCACATGGGTCTCCTGCATTCACTGTGAGCCCCCGAAGGACGGTGACTCAGTTGCTTTCTTCTTTGTACACTCGGGCTATAAACTTGGAAGGTTAGTGAGACTAAAAGACCATTACGTGACACAGGAGCTTGATGTTAACTGTGGGCACAATAGAGAACAATTTAAAGCGGGGTCCCTAATGTTAATAGCAACGGCTGTCTTTTACCGTGGACAAGATGCTTTCAAGTTCACGAGCTCCACTTTGTTATCACTCTTTAGGATAAACAGTGCAGGCATGATTTTCATTCAGCAGAAGAGGAAGCTATGACTCAGAGAGGTTAGGTGACTTGTTTGTGGTCACAGAGCATGTAGGTGATGGGGCTGCCTCTTGGACTTGGACTTCTTGAATTGGAGTGACTCCATGAATCAATCCCTCCCCCTCGCTCCTTTCCTTTCTATTGTCTTCCCTCTTTCCCTTCGTTTGGTCATTAGTTGTGTAACAAATACTAATTGCATCATCGCCACGCACAATGTTAGTCTCTGGGGATAAAATAATAAGCAAAACTAGTCTTGGCCGTGGCCCCTCCGGAGGGAACAGTCATTTGGGGAACTTGAAGTCCTCCTAAACAATATCCAGCATGCAGGCTGGTGAATGTTTGGTAACTCCTTGCAAGACTGTGTTAGGCTGGAAGGGTGATCGGGAGATTAAATGCTTCCTGGTGCTTTGACAGAGTTCTGAGCACTTTGAGATTTTTCTGAAGCTAATTGGGAGGTGGGGGATTTAATTCACTTTGTTTAGCTCTGAAGAGCTCTTCCCTCTATAGTGAATTGCTTAATGGTGGAGGCTTTGATGCTGGCAGGTACTTTTAGTGGAATATGACTTTTGTTGCCCTCTCTTACAACCTGCACGGTTGTGTGGGCTGAAACCAATTAGACCTAAATTAATTAGCAAGAAAATGATGGGCCCACTTGCTGAGCCATTCACAATACCATGTGAAGAAAGAGGAACAGTGTTTGAAGGATGCGGTGTGTTTCTGCTCAACCCTAATGACTGAAGTATTTCCAAATATGGAAATATCCAGCCATTTCTCCATTAAGTGGTCCACTTCTTTTAACCCATGAAAGTCCTTTATTCAAAGGCAAATTAGGAAACTAAAGAACTCCTATGGGTCCTAGGACCTTTGATGAGCTTTGGGATGAATTTAGAAGATATGCGGAGTCATTACATAATTAGACTTCCTAAGACCCAAAGCCGATGAGGAAATTGATGGCAGAGAAATGTACGAGGATCAATATCCCAAAGCACTCTGTGCTACAGGGAAGAAGGCTTTCTTCTGAAAGACCAGCTCTGTTCTTCCTGCTCTCAGTTTCTTTAGAGTCTCCTTTGCTGAAACTTCTTCCACTGCTTATTCCTTAAATGAGAGTAACCCTGGGGCTCTGATTTCAGCTAATGTGCGGCCATCTCGTCTTCTCCTCTGATGGTAACCACCGCGTCTGCACTGACTGCTTCCAAGGCTAGCTGCTATCCCCATGCCTTCTTGGGCATGCCCTCCGGATGCCATACTTCTTCTGCTGGATATCCCACTAGCACCTTAAACAATTAATTCTCGAATCTAGCCTCCTCTTACTTTTGCAGAGCAGCCAACTGGTCACCCAGTTGGTCACTGGGGAGCTCTGTTCATTTTACACCTTACGTATAATTCTCGATTCTGTTTTGTGCCCTCCTTTCCAACCCTCATTTGGCACAAGCCCCTGCTTCTCTGCCTCCTGACTTATTTTTCTGAACACCCTCAAGGGCTCCCAGTCCTAAGCCATCCCTTAAATGTTAGTTTTTCCTAGGCGTTTGCTGCCAGGATCCTTCTCTTTGAACACAGACCTATGTGCGGGTGACTTTTTACTCATTTCATTTTCATGCTGAAGTCACCTGAATATGTTTCTGGCTACAAAGCATCTCCTGAGCTCCAAGTCCGCACATCTAGGGCAGGCACCACCCCATGGGGGATTCCACCGGCAGGTCACCCTCAGTGTGTCCACAAGCAAGTTCATGATCTTCTCCCCTAAACCTGTTCCCCTCCTTTAAATAGTATCCCTATCCATTCAGTCACACAAACTGGCAATCTAAATGCCATCAGGGACTCCCAGCTCTCTCCCTCACTTCCGTTAAACCCTTAGCCTTGTTTCCAAGGATAGTTGGCTCCAAATTTTATTTTAATTTAATTTAATTTAATTTAATTTAATTTAATTTTATTTTATTTTATTTATTTTTTGAAAGAGACAGGGAGAGCACGAGTGGGGGAGGGGCAGAGAGGGAGAGAGAGAGAATCCCAAGCAGTCTCCACGCTGTCAGCACAGAGCCGGATGCGGGGTTTAAACTCACAACACCATGAAAACGAACCATTTGACCAGAGCCAGAGCCAAGAGTCAGAGGCTTAACCGACTGAGCCATCAGGTGCCCCAAGCTCCAAATGTTAAGACTCTCAAACGTGTCCACTTCTTATCATTCCCGTTGCCGCCATTTCAGGGACGGTGCCACCGTCTCTTCTCTGAATTACTGCAAAGCCCCTTTTATCATGATCTTGCATATTATTCTGTGATTTCCTACTCCACATCCTGCATAGCCAGATTGATCTTTTTTTTTTTTAATCTTTACCTATTTTTGAGAGAGAGACAGAGACAGAGACACAGAGTGCAAGCAGGGAAGGAACAGAGGGAGAGAGCGAGCCACAATTCGAAGCAGGCTCCAGCCTCCGAGCTGGCAGCACAGAGCCCGATGCGGGGCTTGAACTCAGGAACCGCAAGTCATGACCTGAGCCGAGGTTCGGAAGCTTAACTGGTCCCAGGCACCCCGGGATCGATCATTTTTATGTGCTGAGTGGGTAACACCACTCTGAAACTTTAAAATGCTCATGGTTCTGCAGCCTTCAGGATGATGCCCAGTGCCTTACTTTGTCTTTGCTAGGCCTTTCACGATCTGGCCTTCTGATAGAATCTAGCCTCATGCCCTTCTGCTTCCCTATTGGAACTTTGTGCTCTCTGGCTATATTACACTTAGTACTTTTCCAAATGTGCAGTGTTTCCACGTGACTCTTATAAGTTATAAGAGACAGTTATAAGAACTGTCAATGCCTATTTATCTTTCAGACCTTAGCTTAGATGGTCCTTCCTGTACACGAGGAAGGCTTCCCATGATTACGTGTAACGTGAATGCTGGCTTTGTCTGTCTTTCTCATTAAACTAGAACCTTCTTGAAGACTGGGACTATGCCTTGTTCGTTGTTTTGCCTCTGGGCATAGGTTTGCTCTCTGTCTGCAGACAGAGAAGAAAGGTGATCCATTGCCAGTTGAAGATTTTGAATTTGAGTGATGTCCTGTATGTTCTCCTCTTGGCCTCAACCTTTCTAGGGTGTTTCACACTGCTCCAGGATGCTCTTTCTGAAATGCAAATCTGTCCATGCTGCTTTCCCAGAATCCTTCAGCAGCTCCTTACTGCTACTGGGCAGAATATGAGTTATGCTTTTTTGTCGTGGGCTCCCATCTTTGCTACCCATGATATATTAGCAGCACTTTTGGTAGAATTACAGTAATTTCCCCTCGATCTCAGATTCTAGAACTGCAGTGGGGTTGACTTTATCCTAGCATTCAGGGTAGAGCATGTGACCCGGCCGAAAGCAATCGTAACGAATCATTCTCTTGTACACAGTGACTGGTTTGGGGATGGGCATATTCGTCGGTTAGGGACAGTGAGCGTTCTGCTAGGAATTGTGGGAAAATGAGTCTTCCCAGGTCTTCCTGTCATGTGGAACCAAGGCCAAAACAATGGAGAGGATAGGCTAGCTATAGAGACACCCTGAGCCTGATTATTTCATCCTTGAGCCCAGTGGTAACTGAAGATGGCCTTTCCCTATGGTTTTAGCTTGCATAAGCCAATACGTTTCCTCACTTGTTTGAGCCAGATGTTCCTTACACAAACATTCATTGAGTTCTTGCCTTGTTGTGAGTGCTTTTGTTGACGTTAGGGATACAGCAGTGAACAAGGCAGGCAAGGGGGTGTCGCAAGAGACCTCACTGATACCTCACAAAAGAATGCCACAATTTCCATAATCTGCCTTAGCCTTCCCTCTCCAGCTGAAGCTGCTAAATTCAGTCTTGACCCTGCTGAACCGGAACTTTCATGTTCCTTAATCGCAGTATCCCTCCATCTCTGGAATCAGAGACTTCACATGCTATTCGCTAACCACTCTTCCCTCTTCTTGGCATCTCCTTCGTCCTCCCTATCAAGATGTCTGATCTTGTTTTCCTTTTTTTAAGATGCTTTTTATTTTTGAGAGAGAGAGACAGAGACAGAGACAGAGAAGTGAGCAGGGGAGGGGCCGAGAGCGAGGGAGACAGAAGATCTCATGTGGGCTCTGTGCTGACAGCTGAGAGCCTGATGCGGGGCTCAAACTCACGAACCGTGAGACCGTGACCCGAGCTGAAGTTGGACGCTTAACCAACTGAGCTACCCAGGCGTCCCAAGATGTCTGATCTTTCACCTCCTTTTTAACCTCTTCATCACACACCTGTTAACCATCCGGGCTCTACATTTCCCCACGAGACCGACCTGGGTGCTGAGCAGATCGTTCCAGTCGCTCCTCCAGTTGCCTCAACCCCCTTGCCAGGTTCGTCTCTCCCTGCCCTGCCCTCAAAACCACAGGGCGTCGTCAACCTGACCACCCACCATCTATGGATACACATCTGCTTTGCAGAGTGTGACTCGGGGGTGGGGTGGGAGACACAGAATCATGGAGATCAGTGCCACTGTACATTAATGCACTCCAGACTCTCCTACTCCAGTCTTCAGCATTGCCTGGGATCTTTGTTTGCTAGTCACCAGGTTTCTCTATTCCTTCCAGCTGCTATTTCAGCCTCTCACTTGCGTACCCAAAACCTCCACAGGATCCTCTGACTCTAATCTTAACCCGTACGTTATTGAATAAATACATGTTGAGGGCTTGCTACATAGTAGGCTGTTATATTGGAATCACACTGATGAATGGGGTGGATGGTGATTTCAAAGGCAGAGTGTTTGGAAGGGGAAGCAGGTGGCAGGCAGGGTGCCACGGGGGGGGGGATACGGAACCTGGAAACGTGGACTGTTGGGAGGGAGGTCGGAGGCGGCTTTCCTCCAGCAGGGACCCTTGGTGGCAAAGGGAACATTCAGCCAATGGGAGCAGCGTGTGTTGGGAGGCTCTGAGGTGAGAAATTGGTGAAGTCCAGTATGGTTTGGACCTTGAGCTCGAGCAGAACACGGCATGAATAAAACTCGGAGGGCCATCTTCTCATTCATTCACCGGTTACACTCTTCATTCAGATATCTTTGGAGAGCCATGTACCCGGGACGATTTTCTGTGCGAGCGATTTGAGATCTACGGTGGGTGCTGTGAGGGGCCTGTTCCGTTGAACCTCCTATTTCTGTGGGCTCTGTCCCACCTTCGCTTCCATTTCCTGTCACTTGGTTTCTTTGCCGGGGGGCTCTCTCTGGCTGCTGGAGTTATTCTTAAGCTTACATCTAGGGTGGCCCACGCATGCTGGGAAATTAAAGCTCTCTTCCCCCAGCCCCCAGATTTCCTCAAGTAGGCGGATGGACACCCCGTCCCCTTGGCCCCTGGGTGGGAAATCTCTGGTGCGTCTATTTCCCGCAGACCGACAAAGGTTCCTGGTACAATTACACAGCAGTTGCCCATGGCAGTAACTGACTTCAATCCTCACTCTTTACTGTCTTCCTTCTCCACTCCCTTCCCCGCATTTTTTTTGGATTCCCTCCCATCTCCTCTCCTTGCATTCCCGTCCCGGTCTCAGGGTCTGCTTTTGTGAAACCCAAATGAAGACAGTGGCGAAGGCGCTGTACCAGATTCCTGCCTTCGCGGCACGTACGTTCTGTGAAGGGTTGCGGACAAGGCAGACAGAGACACAGTATTTTCAGCTAGACTTTATGGGGCCCATCAAGTAAAATGGGATAGTAGAAAGTGACTGGCATATCAGGGAGGCAGATGTGGGGAGGGCGGGCAGCATAGATGGAGAGGTCGGGGCAGACAGGGTGGGTGAGGCTCTCTGTGGTTTTCCACTTACTGCTGCTTTTTGCGTGGCCGTGCTGTGCCAGTTCTTTCCTCCTGGCCTCGCTGCGTTCTCTGGGCTCCAATGATACGCGTCTCCTACGGTTTTTCTTCCAGCCTTTCTGGTGGTTACAACCCAAGTCCCTCGATGACCTTCTCTCCATCCATCTAAAATCCTACATGTCAGATTTTTCCGGAGGCCTTTCCTGTTCCTCTTTTACTCTCCCTTTGATGGCTTCAGCCAACACCTCGTGGGGACGATTCTCAAATTTATATCTATTGTAGATCTCTTTCCTGAATTCCAAGTCCAGATGTCCGATGTTTATTGCGTATCTCTTCCTAGATGTTTCACAGACATCCTAAACTGAAAACGTCCAAACTCCACGTAATCTGTTCTCTCCCCAGACTGGTCTTCGTCTGAAATTCCTTAAAGAGTTGTGTTGGGGAATGGCATCACCCAGGTGCAATTAGACAGCAGTCCTTTCTGTTTGTTGACTTTTGTCCCTACATCTCCAGTTGCATTACTGATCAATGTTCAGACATCATTCAGACCACTTCCTGGATTACTATGATACCTCTGAACAAACCTCTGCCCCCCCCAAGACGGTAGCCCCAGTAACAGTTCTAAAATTCAAATTTGTCGATGTCACTGCTATGCTTAAGAGTCATCATGGGCTCCCATCTACTTCAGATAAAGTTCATCCTCCTTCATGTTAATGATCAAGATGCTACAAGGTCTTGGTCCCATCTCCCTTTCCAGCATCATCTTTGTGGCTCTTCCCCTCACACTGTTTGGTGCCTCTGTGTCACTGCATATGTTGCCTCTCCCACGCTTCAGTGCCTGGTTTATTCTAGAGCATTCTGCAGGATTCAGCAAAAGCATCACGCCTTTTAGTAAAGATGTCTTGACCATCCTGAACAGGAAGAGATTTTTCCCCTCTGAGCTCCCTTCGCTCCCTCTGTATGGGATTATCTATATATCCATAGAGCATTTTCATGGTTGGCTCTTTGCCTTACCTCCAGGCTCCTTAAAAGCAGGTAATGGCTTATTTGTGTCTGTATCCGTGCCCAGTATGTGCAGATGAGCAGTTAACCTTTGTCAGATAGAGCTTACTCCATGTATAGGTCCAGGACAACGTATGGGCTTGAATCTCTCCCCTGAATCATACTGTGAAAAATTCTGTTTCATATAGAGATGCAAATTGTTAAAAAAAATCCCTCGCCCTCTTCCTTAAACCACCTGGACCTTTGCTTCCGATGACGGTGCTTCAAGAACAAAGATATCTTTACATTGACCAGCCCATTCCCTGCAGTTACCCTAGTTTATAACAGAGGGCGCTGTGGTTCAATCTTTGAATTCCTGTTATTTTTGTTCCATTTATGTGCTTATCGTCTTAGACAACAGGACGGAGAGGATGGGTTATTCAGTAATTCTTAGCTATGTTGTTTTTGAAACACGCTTTTGTTCTCCCTATCTCTATGCAAACCAATCCTCGGAGGCGGCCTGTGAAAAACAACTTGAAAAAAAAAAAAGCAGATTTGATAAATTTCTGCTCAACTTCCTATTTTCATTTACTTTGGATCTATGTTGGCAAAGCCTCTCGCACATTGTTCCCTCTCATACAAAGCATTGCCTGTCTCCGCAGTCAGCCCTTTATTTAAGCATTTTCTGTGTTCAGAGTGCAGAAATAAGCACCTTACATCTATTATCTTATTGAATCGGCCCAAACAAACTTAGGGAGGCTTAGCACGTGGAAACATCTGGAGGCTGAGAGAAAACACGATAAATTTGGGGAACCGATAGCAGTTCTGTGTTGCTTTTAGCACAGAGATGGTGAGGGTGGAGGAGGGGTGTGGGGAAAGGTGGTGAAGTTCTAGGGAAGCAGAGGCTACATCTTATGGTCCTTGTACCACCATGTCCAGGGGACTGGGCTTGATTCCCAGAGTAATGGAGTATGATTGGTGGCGACCTTACCAGATCCGTGCTTTACAAAGCTAGCTGTGGCTCCAGAGTAGACAGTGAAATGAAGGACCATAAGACTGAAGGGAGAGAGACCAGTTATGATAACCCAGTGTTCTAAGTACAGTTGACCCTTACACAACGCACAAGTTTGAACTGCATGGGTCCACTTATGTGTGGATTAAAAAAAAATAAATAAATACAGTACAGTACTGTATTTTCTCTACCTTGTGTTTTTCTCAATAACGTTTTCTTTCCTCTAGCTTCCTTTATTGCAAGAACGCAATGTATAATACGTATCACCTACAAGACGTGTGTTGATTGACTGTTTATGTTATCGCTGAGGCTTCTGGTCAATGTCAGGCTATTGGTCGAGTTTTGGGGGAGGCAAAAGTTGTACACGGATTTTCAACTGGTCAGGCGGTTGGTGCCCCGAATCCTCATGTTGTTCAACAGTCAACTGTAAATGATGACGGTGGCCTGAACAGGTGTGGTGGGATTATTGAGGGAACAGACAGTAAGGAAGTAGGAATGTAGTATAGGAAGCCAAACAGCCCTTGATGCGAATCTCTCTGCCACGTATTAAAGTGACCTGACACATTTTAGGCACCTTTGCCAAATCTATTTTCTTGTCTGTAAAATGGCGTAATAGTAGCCATCTCAGGGTTCTTGAGAAGATTATGAGATAATGCATGTTCTGGTAGTGAGAATACTGGCCCTCCAGTCCCAATCCCCAGAATTTGTGATTATGTTACCTTCTATGGCAAAAGAGACTTGGTAGGTGTGATGAAAAAGTAAGAGCCCTCAGGTGGGGAGATTATCCTGGATTATCCAAGTGACCTCAGTCTAATCACATATGTCCTTAAGAGTGGAGAGCCTTTCCTGGCTGTGGTCAGAAAAGGGTGTGAAATGGAGATAGGCCAGAGGGAAGTCTTGTTGGTGGCTTTGAAGATGGAGGAAGAAGGGGCCATGAGCCAAGGAATGTGAGTGGTTTCTAGAAGCTGGAAAGGGCAAAGAAATGGATTCTCCGCTAAAGCTTCCAGAAAGGAATGCCAGTACTTTGATTGTACTCTGGTGAGATTGGTGTTGGATTTTTGACCTGTAGAACTGTAAGGTAAGTTGCGTGTGTCTTATTAAACCTTTAAATTTGCAGTAATCTGTTACAGCAGCAATAGAAAAATAACGCCTATGCAGAGAGCTCAGCCCAGTGCTGCCTATAGCAGGCACGGAAAATAGTCAATTAGTCGGGCATGGTGACTGATTAGACATTGGGGAAGAATGGAGGATCAAGAAAGGTGCTTGGGAATCCATGCTGTTGCCATGGTTTAACGTGGGAAAAGCTGTTTTAGCAATATGAGTGATCTCTGAGTGGACATGTTCACTAGGTGGTTGGATATGGGGTCTGGACATTAGAAGAGAAGTCTGGGCTGTGGATTCACATTTTAGAATTAACATCGCAAAATGAATGAGCCAGCTTCACTTCATACCCAGTGGATAGTCGGGGGGAAATTTATCCCTCTCCTGCCGTCTGATTCCTCAGATTGATTTCTAGGGCCTTCCATTCCGGATCGCCTAAGTCCATAGGGGGCATGCCTATATCTTGGTCAGCCATTTTTGATTGCAACCAATGTCATAAATGTAGCCATTTGACCCAGGAAGATTCTGAAATTGGATGTTACTCTCCCTGAAGGAACGAAAACCAACTGAGGAGTTAGTTTGTATGTGAAAAGCAGCGCCAGGCCCCGGATTGTGGTGCCCCTCACTGAAGGTGGCTGATAGCTGGTGGTTGCTCTGACTGATTTTTAAGGTATTTGAACATCTCTGTGGTGTCATTATTTTCCCTACTGCTTTCTCTTATCACCTGTAGTCCTGAGAGCTAGTTCTGTGGTACTGTTGCTTTGTCTTGGGTGTCAGAATACTTGTGTAACCCTCGCAAGTGATTCACTGTCATGAGGATTTCCTGGCATACCTTCTCGAAGTCTAGCAGCAACAGACTGACATATGAGACAGTGACGCTTCCATACTGACATGATTTCACAACTCAGAACAGAAAAGCCCCTTGGGGGGCCTGGGTGGTTCAGTCGGTTGAGCCTCTGACTCTTGATTGTGGCTCAGGTCATGATCTCGGGGTCCTGGGATCAAGCCCCGTGTGGGGCTCCAGGCTGGGTGTGGGTCCTGCTTAAGATTTTCTGTCTCCCTCTCCCTCTGCCCCTCCCCACCGCTCAAAAAAAAATGGGGCGCCTGGGTGGCTCCGTCGGTGGAGTGTCCGACTTCCGCTCAGGTCACGATCTCAGGGTTTGTGAGTTTGAGCCCCACGTCGGGCTCTGTGCTGATGGCTCAGGGTCTGGAGCCTGCTTTGAATTCTGGGTTTCCCTCTCTCTCTGCCCTTCCCTCGCTCATGCTCTGTCTCTCTCTCTGCAAATAAATAAACGTTAAAAAAATCTTAAAAAAAAAATCGAGAAGTCCCTATTATTGTCCGGCTGTTATGTGTATAAGCAGACACCTGTATGTCTCAACCATGCCGTCATGGGCACGAGCCCTCCAGTTGTGCCATGGAAGTGTCTCTACTTCCCACGTCCTGCAGCAAAAGTGTCGGTCGGATGAAGCTCTTCACTAAGGCTTTGGGGGTTGTGTCCGTTCAAGGTCTATCGCGAGAGGAGACGCCGTATCGTAATCCTAGCAGATACTGTTGGCCAGAAGTCTACACTTTGCTTCATCCTGCGCCGGGGGGCATCTTACACGGACGGTTTCTTATTCTGACCACGGTTTAGCAAGAAGGGTATTCATGATGGCTGTCTTTGTAACTTCATAACCAATGTTCCCCATCCCAGGTTTGCTTATTTATTTCTTTTTAAATTCTAGACAGTATTTATGGAGTGCCATCTGTGCTACGCCCTGTGCTAGTTGAGGAAGATGTGTTTGTCGCCCCTCAAAGAGCTTGTTTTCTTTTTGGGGGGGGAGGAAGAGAGAGAGAGCTGCACACATGAGGTGA
>NW_024412402.1:14042631-14184331 GCF_014898765.1 Herpailurus yagouaroundi | reverse complement strand
GGGGCAGGGAGGGAGGGAGGGAGGGAGGGAGGGAGATTCTTAAGCAGGCTCTACGCCCAGCCCAGAGCCTGACACAGGGCCCTGTCTTACAACCCTGAGATCAGGAAGTCAAGAGCTGGACGGACGTTCAACTGACTGAGCCACCCAGGCGCCCCCAAGAGCTTCTTTTCTAATGGGACAAATAGCTAAGTAAACAGATACGTACTCTTTCCTGTGGTAAGTGTCACAACGGAAGGAGGCAGCTCACTATGGGGACGTGGATGGAGAACCGTAGTGTCCTCTTCGTCTTCATCATGGTATTTGCCTTTCCCTGGGGAGGCCTTGTTCTAGATTGATTGTGGTTCTTCCTCTGTGTGCGAGAGGTCTTTGGGAGACACACATATGGAAAGGCAGATACAGTTTCCGGTTTCACTGTCTCCCACCTCATCGGCCACTTAGTTTCCTGCCCTGCATGTCAAAGGACAGCTGTCTTCCCCCATTCAGGACAGAAGGAACAGAGGGACAATACCAAACCCTGTAACAGTCAGTATCTATTACCTGGAGGCCAAGGGACGGGCCCACAACCCTGTCGTCTCCCAGACACGGATTCGAGCCAAGAGTTGATCTCCGTTGGTCCCTTGGGAACAGGTCCTCCAGAGTCTCTGAACTGGACCTTTTAGGGTAGATTTATCAGACCCCTTGCCTTGCCATTCAAGGCCCCAGCCCTTTCAAGATGCTGTTCATGAGAAAAAAGTGGGACTTCTGTCTGTTTCCACCTGGATATCGCATTCTCTGAAACCTTGGCCTTGGTTCCTATTCACAGCTACACTTTGCTTGATTTCCCTTGTGTTTTAAAGTCTTCTTCTTTGATGTCCTGTGCCCCAGCTGTCCTTTTACCCACTCACTGACTTTGCCTTAAGTCTCTCAGACTGGATTTGACTGACACTCGCAGTGTGAGTGTCAATAATTAGCAAAACCCTGATCTTGATCTCTTTTCTGCTCGTCCCACAGGCTCTGGCTACTTTTGCCAAATTCTTCTTCCCAAATATCGCTTTAATTCAAGAACCTTCAAAGATTACTCCTCGCCACAGCAAATATTTGATTTTATTTATTTATTAAAAAAAAATTTTTTTTTTAATGTTTATTTTTGAGAGAGACAGAGACAGAGCCTGAGCAGAGGAGGAGCAGAGAAAAAGGGAGACAGAATCTGGAACAGGCTCCAGGCTCCGAGCTATCAGCACAGAGCCTGATGTGGGGCTCGAACTCACAAACTGAGAGATCACCACCTGAGCCGAAGTTGGACGCTTAACCGACTGAGCCACCCTGGCGCCCGTACCCCAGCAAATATTTTAAATCCTTGATCCTGCCTTCTGAAGCCAGCCTGTATTTTGGCCCTATATCCCTCTACTGCACAGTTCTCCAGCCGATGCGGACCCCTTCCTGGCCTCGGCCCATGCCAGCTTCTGTGTCAGTTACTTCATGCCCCAAATATGCTTCATTCATTGTTTTCCTTCTGAAAATTCCCACATCTGCCTGGCTAACTCTTCAGACTCAGTCAAAGCCTCTCACTACGGGGGTGCGGTCATTAATTGCCTTTTCGCAGGCTGAAGTAATGACCTCTGTTCTTCTTCTTTTTTTTTAAATGTGTATTTTAAGTTTATTTATTTATTTTGAGAGAGACAGGGACAGCGCAAGTTGGGGAGCGGCAGAGAAAGAGAGAGAGAGAGAAAATGGTAGAGCGACATGGGATTAGACTCATTTGGTGCATAACTCGGAGGTTGTTGGGTTGCTTTTTAAGATGCTGCGCATAGCTTTTCCGGAAGGTGGTTCCAGAAAGAAGTTGTTGTCCTGCATGCCAGCCTCCCGGAAAGATAGGGTCGCCCTCAGAAGGGAGGCGGGCATTGTCCTTCCGGCCCAGCCGGCCGCTGGAGGTCACTGTTGTACCACAGATGTGTGCGCAAGGCGCGGCGAGGCCCTTTCCAAGTTGGCGTCTGGGAAAGGGTGAATCCGACATCCCCGGGGCAGGTCGGAAACTCCCTGGTGAAGGCATCTTGCTGTCCTGATCCAGGCCTGGCCTGCTGACCTGAAAAATGGGGCCGGGGAAGAGCTGTGTCTGAGGCAAGAGGGACAGAGGCTGGTGCAGGGGGGGACTTCTGCAGTAATCAGATACGGGGAATTTCGCGTGGTCTGGAGTGCATTATCCTCGTCTGGCGTGGGAGGGGCTGGATGCCCCTTTGGGTCAAGGCGACTTTTCTCCTGCTGCTTTTCTGGTTTGAATCTGGTTGAGGTTAGGGAAGGTTATTATTGTTCTACGGGTCCGTAGAGGCTAGGGGACGCTAAATGAGTTGGGAGGGGGGTCTCCGACTCCACCCTAGGGGAGTCTGGGGATTGGAGGAGACCCTCCTTATCCTTCTGGGCTGTAACACCAGAGCCGCCAGGTAGAGGAGGGAGGGGAATGGAAACTGAGGCCTACTGCTTAGACATACTCCACCAACGGACCTCAGTTGTGGTGTCCAGGAGAACAGCAGAGAAAGGAAAGAATGGGTATTTCTGGTGAGAAACTCTGGGCCAGGTCTTTGTATATATTTTCTCACTTAATTCTCATAATCAATGCGTTTAGTGGGTATTATTTTGCCCATTGATTACTTGACGGGATTGAGGTTTAGGGCAAACATGTGAACCCCTATTTCTTTTTTTTTTTTTAAGTTTTTAAAAATTTATTTTGAGAGAGAGAGAGAGAGAAAGCATGCGTGCACATGCATGAGAGGGGTCAGGGCAGAAAGAGGGAGAGACAGAATCCCAAGCAGGCTCCATGCTGCCAGTGCAGAGCCAGAAGCAGGGCTCGAACTCGTGAACCATGAGATCATGACCTGAGCCAAGACCAAGAGTCTGACACTTAACCGACTGAGCCACCCAGCACCCCAAACCCATGTTTCTTGGTCTATAAAAGGCAGAGATGGTAAAGCGATTACTTGTGGGCACCTTGTGAGGATTAATCCAAGCTTGAAAACTTTGGGTCATGGGGGAACAGGGTCTCTGGCAGTAAGTTTTGACAGTAACTCCCTTCCACACTGGTTGAGAGTAACTTTGCTAGGAGTTGAGTATCTTCCTGAAAAGTCATCGTTTGTTTATAACTTTATGCAGGCACTTCTACACGTATTAACTTATTTGATCCTTATAATATCCCCGTTTTTTTGGGGCGCCTGGGTGGCGCAGTCGGTTGAGCGTCCGACTTCAGCCAGGTCACGATCTCGCGGTCCGTGAGTTCGAGCCCCGCGTCAGGCTCTGGGCTGATGGCTCAGAGCCTGGAGCCTGTTTCCGATTCTGTGTCTCCCTCTCTCTCTGCCCCTCCCCCGTTCATGCTCTGTCTCTCTCTGTCCCAAAAATAAATAAACGATGAAAAAAAAAATTTTTTTTTAAATAAAAAAAAAAAAATAATATCCCCGTTTTTGTGGATGAAGAATCTGCAACCTGAGATCTGAAGGCTTTGATTTGCCTAAGATCACATAGTGATAGCTATGGGATTCAAACTCAGATCTTTTTATGCCGAATGGAGCACTCTTTCTACCACACTGTTATTGTACTCCTGGGTACACTTTGATGATGGGAAAATATTGTACCATAGCCTAGTTAGCCACAGATGTCACTTACAGGTCATGGGGCACAACCCTTTGTTTTTAGAGATGACGGAATTTCAACCTGGAAAGATCAAGGGCCTTGCTCCAGTTCATATAGCTCTGGGGTGAAAAATGTTATCTTCCTAAGTTTGGGTTCCCAGTTTTAGTCACTAAAAAAACATGATTTCTAGTGTCGATGAGATGGGTATACTTGTCCTTAAAGATTACTCATGACTTATCTGAATTTCAAATTTAACTGGACGTCCTGTATTTTATCTGGCAACCTTATCCTGAGTCCAAAGAGGGAAAGCTCAGCTTGCTTTGAATTTTGGAAATGAAAATATTCTGCACAGAGCACCCGAGCACCCTAAGAAAGTAGAAAGACTCTCTATGGCTATGTTCTGGCCTTGCCAACCACAACCACTGTGAGCTGAGCTTGCCCATATCACATCATCTGATGGGTTCATTTTTAAGGATATCTATGGAAAAGAAAAAAGAAAAACAATTACAAATCAGTTTGAAAATATAAAGGGCTTCAGGACAATTATAAAAGAAACCAGCCCCGTTAATCATACCAGCTACTCAAGGGAAACCAAATCATGGAAAGAAAGCCCCAAGGGGCATTGAGTGGCATACCCTTCCTAGGCATACCTGTAATCAAGATTCAAAAGGAAGACTGCTAGTTCCCTTTGGAAACTATTCTGTAATGAAATCAACCCTTCTTGGTACTTCCAGGCTAATTACTGGATTCATTCTTCAATTTATTTCTAGGTATTTGGATATTTTTCATTGATGCTCTTTGTTATTTTACCAAAACACACAACGATAAATCGTCATAATGATTTGACCTGACCAGGTGGGGGTGCCGATTTTAGAACTGATAGTAAGGATATAAATATTAAGGGAGCGTCATGCTTCTTAAATATTTTTATGTTTAACTGTAAAGAGACTGTGTGTATCAGCATAGGGCTTGTAATGCTCTGTGTCTATATGGTGATCTTCCCCTTTTCTGGACAGAAAAAGTTGTCGGTTCTTTTTTTTGGTTTTGTTTTAAAGTTTGTTGGGGCGCCTGGGTGGCTCAGTCGGTTAAGCAGCCGACTTCAGCTCAGGTCACGATCTCGCAGTCCGTGAGTTCGAGCCCCGCGTCGGGCTCTGGGCTGGTGGCTCAGAGCCTGGAGCCTGCTTCCGATTCTGTGTCTCCCTCTCTCTCTGCCCCTCCCCCGTTCATGCTCTGTCTCTGTCTCAAAAATAAATAAAAAACGTTAAAAAAAAAAAAAGTTTGTTTAGTTATATTGGGAGAGAGCGAAAGAGTGCATGCGCAAGTAGGGGAGGGGCAGAGAGAGACGGAGAGAGAAAATCCCAAGCAGGCTCTGAGCTATCAGCATGGAACCCAGTGGGGGGCTCGATCCCAGGGACAGTGAGATCGTGATCTGAGCCGAAACCAAGTGTCAGATGCTTAAGGAACTGAGCCACATAGGCACCCCAAATTTGCTGGTTCTAAGGTTACATGGTGATAGGGGAAACATCCATGTGGTGTTGTGCACCCTAACACTGTGTAAACATTGGCAATTTGAACTTTTTTTTTTTTCCTAAATTTTTAACGTTTATTTATTTTTGAGACAGAGAGAGACAGAGCATGAACGGGGGAGGGTCAGAGAGAGAGGGAGACCCAGAATCGGAAACAGGTTCCAGGCTCTGAGCAGTCAGCACAGAGCCCAGTGCGGGGCTCGAACTCACGGACCGCGAGATCATGACCTGAGCCGAAGTCGGAGGCTTACCGACTGAGCCACCCAGGCGCCCCGGCAATTTGAACTTTTCGCTTCCATATCAGAGCAGTGTCTTTTACCTCTCGCCACCTTTCCCATTCACCCGCCATTTGTACTTCCTTCTCATCACTCATTATTTCAATGAATATTTTGTGCGCACCAACTGTGAAGCATACGCTGTAGTAGGAGCCGGGGAAACGTGGGTGAAAGCCACAACCCTGTTCTCAACATGCTCACCGGCTATCAGAGGAAGAAGGCCTGTGAACAATGAAGTTGAGCAGAGTAAATATGAAAACAAAGGGGAGAGGGCAGTTAATTCTTCCCTTGGTGGTGGGGGGTGGGTGGGTAGGACAGGAGCCGAAACGTCAGAGAAGAACATTTACAAGGCATGAGCGTTTTGAAGGACCTAACATGTTCAGTGAACGACAAGAAGTTTATAGTGGCGGGGAGGAAAAGAAGGCTGAGTAGACAGTGGGGGTCCATGTCCGAAAGATCTTTGTTCAGGAAACGAAGGGGTTTGGATTTAATGGGAAGGCATTGGACATCTTTAGCGGGAGAGTGACAGCAGCTTGGTTTTAAAGGAAAAGACCTGTGAGAGACAAGTCTAGGATAAATGGGAGTGGGGAGAGATCAACAGAGAGGCCAGTTAGGATGTCACTGCATCCAAAGGGGTGATTTGGAACTGGTGAAGAGCTTGGGCTAGAAGACCTGGAAAGGAGAATAGACTCTCTTTGATTGTAATCCTTTTTTTTGACTCTTCTTATCTTCAAGTCCTGCAAAACTCAAAGCAGTAGTTGCAGTGGATGATGCTAAGTATGCTCCAATTAGAGGAAGTGTTGCCAGACTTGGGAAGGGTCCATAGAGAGCTCACAAGGAATGTTACTATGAGGATATTTCTGGAAATGTTGGTCCAGGCCCAGCTTTTCAATTATGTTTGTATTAATGGCTTGAAGATGGAAACCTTGGTCAAGGTTGTAGATGCTAGAGAGTTGAAAGTTGATAGTTTATACACTGAATGAAAAGAATTGAATTCCAAACAGATAACTAAAATATCCAGAGATAAGCTAAAATCTAAAAAGATGAAATGTAATAGGGGTACATGTGAGGTGCTGCAGTTGGGTCAAAGAAATTAATGCATAATTACAGAATGGAGAAAATCTTCATTTATAAATATTTTTTTAGTGTTTATTTTTGAGAGAGAGAGAGACAGAGAATGAGCAGGGGAGGGGCAGAGAGAGAGAGAGGGGGAGACACAGAATCTGAAGCAGGCTCCAGTCTCTGAGCTGTCAGCACAAAGCTGACGCGGGGCTCCAACCCACGAACTGTGAGATCATGACCTGAGCTGAAGTCGGGCGCTTAACCGACTGAGCTACCCAGGCACCCCGAAAATCTTCGTTTATGAAAATGTGGAATTAAAACAATTTTTTTTAATGTTTATTTATTTTTGGAGGAGAGAGAGAGACAGAGTGTGAGTTGGGAGAGGGGGGCAGAGAGAGAGGGAGACACAGAATCTGAAGCAGGCTCCAGGCTCTGAGCCGTCAGCACAGAGCCCGACGCGGGGCTGGAACGCACAAACCACGAGATCATGACCTGAGCCGAAATCAGCTGCTCAACCAACTGAGCCACCCAGGCTCCCCAATAAAGGTGTGGAATTTTAAATGACGACTCATTGATATGATGTCCCTCCTTTCAAAATTAATGGTTTCTTATGCTATTGCAAAAGGTGTATGGTGTTATGGTAGGAGCTACTGTAAAAAAAAATAGGTCCCTAAATCTCAGTGGTATAATATCATTGAAATTCAATTCTTGCTCAGTTAACTAACTGTCCAAGTCAGATATTCTGTGTCTTGTGTTACTTCCCTCCACATGGAGACCCACATCCTGGGGTCCTTCCATCTGGTGAACTCAGCAACTCTCTAAGCTTTGGCCTCAATGTCATTTGCATCTAGCTTGAAGAAGAGGAAAGAGAGTAGAGAGGGGACGTCTGATTCATAAAAACCTTGGCCCAGAGGCATCATAGGTCATTTCCCCTCATATTTCATTAGCAGGGGAGACTAGCAAATACAGTTCCTGGATGGGCAGCTGTTTCGAGTGACAAATCTATGGTATGGAAGTAGGAAGACACTTCTGCTGAATTGTTTGCCATCTATGGCTTTTGTGCCATCCAGAATGGAGATATTTTTAGCTTTGGCCAGTTTCCAATTCTTGGATTCGTGTCCATTGAGAATGTCCTATTTTAGGAAGGAAATTGGCAAAATGAAGTATTTGGAGGCAACTGAATAGAAGACACAAAGATCTGTGAATGTTTCTTGTAGGAAAGAGAAGACCCAGGAGGAACTCCATGTCTATTTCCAGCTATTGGAAATTTTCTGAAATGTTACTGTTCCCCTACGTTCTGTGTTTATGCTTCTCCTTTCTGTACCTGGTTCTGTTCTGTAACTGGATGATTGATATAGTCTTAAGCTCATATTATTCGTTGAGATGCTGGGTTTATTTCTCCAACTCGGTCTTTCCTCTGAGTTGACTTGTATCCAATTACTAACCATTCGTCTTAACTGGCGTTTTAAACTGACATCAACAAATCCACATCTTCACCTCACCCTGACACCTCCAACTTGGTGTACCAGCAATTGGCTAACCAACAGTCATTCAGTTACTCAAGTTAGAAGCCAAAGAATCATCTTGGAAGTGCCATCTCTCTTTTACCATCTTCATCAAATTAATTTTCCAGGGGCATCTGGGTAGCTCAGTCAGTTAAGTGTTTGACTCTTGATTTTGGGTCAAGGCATGATCTCATGGTCATGATCTCATGGTCGTGAAATCAAGCCCGGTATCGGGCTCCGTGCTGGGCATAGAGCCTTCTTAAGATTCTCCCTCTCTTTCTGCCCCTCCCCCACTTACACTCTCTCCGTAAAAGAGAAAAAAAAAGCAGTTTTCTGGGCGTGTCAATTTGATGTCATAAATATTTCTGAACTGTATCCACATTAGTACAGATTCAATTCAGGTTTTCATCATTTTTCACCTGGATAACTGAAATAACTTCTTAAATGGTTTTGCCTCTTCTACCCTTGTTTCTCTATACCGCCACGAGGATGATCTAACAAAGAGGTAAATCTGATGTTATTATTCTCTTTTTTAAACCATATCAGAGCCTCTAGGTATGACATAGAGGTAAGTCTCTATCAGGTTCTTGCCTATGCCTAACCCCATTGTATGCCACTCCTTCCTTATAGCATTCTACTTGTAGTTCCTTGAATATACCATACTATTTCCCATTTCTGTTTCACTTTTCCTGAAAATTTTCCCTTTAGAAAATTACTTCCTTGGCTAACTCTTATTTGTCTTTACAAATTCCCTTAAGACTTTCTTTAACTTCCCAAACCGGGATTAAGCACCCCTTTCTATGCGTCCGAACACGGAGTATACTAGTACACATCTGCCTCCCCATTACAATGTAATTATCTCTAGAGCAAGGACCCTGCCTCATGCATTCATTCATTCACTCATTCGTCGATTCATTATCTAGTACCCATCACAATGCCTGGCACACATTCAAAAATGTCTGTTGACTTGAATTGTCATGCGGAAGAGAGAACAGATTTATTTGGTCTCTGCTATCTCAAAATTCAAAGCCGCAAAGCTACATGATAGCAGATTTTGGCTTCTATTAGGTGGTAAAGCATAAAATTGGTAGGTGGCTTTGGAAAATAGTGTATTTCTTCTTGTGATGTTCGAGTAGAGGCTGGAAGGCTCACTTGATAAGGAATCATGGTAGGGATTGAAGCAGCCAATGGAGGTTGGTAACATGCCGGTACACTGTAACATTTTATAATTTTGATTCACGTTTGATTTTTTTCTATAAAACAAATGTATTTTAATCATCTGAAGTGTGTTATGGAATGTAATCCATGGTTTGGGAAAATGCTTTAAAGAAGAAACCAACGCAGAGATCTGTAGAAACCTGTAGAAAACCTGTAGATCCGTAGGAGACCTGGTCTAAATAATATATATTTTAATGAGCTTTGGAAAAATAGAATTTTTTTTTTGAGTCCGACTCCTCCAGCTCACTTTTCTTATGTTCATGCATATTATAAGAGCCGGGCCACAAAGGGGGCTAAGACCTATAATTGATATGCTTTAATGAGCAATGTTTATTTTGTTATGTTACTTTCTGTACCCCAAATATCTATATATTTAGTTTCTCATAAAGGATTCAACAGAGAAAATGACTAATTGCTCAAGAGTCCACGAATACGTTCAGGGTTCTGAACTATCGCACTGATTCGATTTAGAATAATCGGACCCTTAATACTGTGACCTCGAATTGCAAGTCATTTGGTCTGGCTTTTCTGGATGGCAACATTTAGAAAGGAAACAGCATTAGGCAAATACAGTAAACATTTTCTTTTTCCAGGAAAGCGCTTTCTTTTATCTCCTGGGCCACCTATGCCTTCAGAAGCTGAAACTCCAGGAGAAATGTAGCTTTTCATTATCTAGCCTTTAAGCCTGCCAGTAAATTTTATTTTCCTAATGTCCAGGACGTTTATTTTTCTATCAGTCTTTAAGGAAGATGAACCCATTTTT
Organism: Herpailurus yagouaroundi; assembly: GCF_014898765.1. Taxonomy (NCBI): domain Eukaryota; kingdom Metazoa; phylum Chordata; class Mammalia; order Carnivora; family Felidae; genus Herpailurus; species Herpailurus yagouaroundi. Next base: position 14,174,385 of record NW_024412402.1, on the reverse strand, counting down.
CCCACAGTACGGAGGAGCATGCACTTGTATACTTTCCTTGCATGAAAACAATGTTTGTTTTTTTTGTTTCGGGTTTTTGTTTTGAACACATGTAAGCTCTTTGAGGGGAGGCATATTGCCATTATTTAAGAAAGAGCTGGGTGTGTGTGGTGGGAAGAGCACTGGATCTGGAGTTAGGACCCCAGTTTTAACTCCGGCTGGCTGTTGTCTGGGAGCTCTGCTCCCACTCACAAAATGACGTCATTGGACCAAACAGCCTTTAAGCTCCCAGCTACTCTAACATTCTGTGTTCTGAGATTTCCCATGGCACCTCCCTGATGCTTACTCATTGGGTCTGACCAACTTAAGTGAAGAAAATGACCTAAAGCTGGTGTTCAAACCCAAGGTCCTCAATTACATTTTTCACCGAGTACACTCCTCAAGAAAGAATGACGCCATTGACCGTGGATTCCCTTTCATGGACACCCCCTGCCTACATTACTAGGATGGTTTATCAGTGATTATTAAAGGTAGGCATGGGATTCTGTTTATAACAATTACTTCCAAATTTGCCTCTCTTTCACTGGTAGCTTCCCACTCCAGTTTATCCTACAAACTACTACAAATTTAATTTTCCTACTAATTTCCTTTCATTTACCTGCTCAAAAATGCATGTGAGCTCTTGATTGTTTATGGGAAAAAACCCGCCATATTCCTAAGTATGTAGTTCAAGGCTCCATACTATGGCCCCAGTCTGTCTTTCCAAATTTATCACTGAACATATTCTATGCTTTAAACCTCTGTTCTGAGCAGAACTGAAAGCTTTATTGTCGTTTCAGGGTGGGGAGATGGGAGGCCTTCCTACCTGCGTGCCTTTGTTATGGAAGGCAGTCTCCCTGCTCAGACATCCCCATTCTTACTGTTTAGAAATCCATGGAAATTTCTTTAGAAATGTAATTTTTTTTTTAAATTTTTTTTTTCAACATTTATTTATTTTTGGGACAGAGAGAGACCAAGCATGAACGGGGGAGGGGCAGAGAGAGAGGGAGACACAGAATCGGAAACAGGCTCCAAGCTCTGAGCCATCAGCCCAGAGCCCGACGCGGGGCTCGAACTCACGGACCGCGAGATCGTGACCTGGCTGAAGTCGGACACTTAACCGACTGCGCCACCCAGGCGCCCCTTTAGGAATGTAATTTAAATATTTCAATTAAAATTCAATATAAAATTTAAATAGAAGTACTTCCCTTTTTTTTTTTTTTACAGTCCGTTCAAATCCATTCCACTCTCTTGTCGCTGATCCCCAAAGCCCGCCACGATCGTGCTCAGTTACTATGTAGGGTCACCATCAACGTTTAGCCCTCAACGTATTTTGGATAATTATACGTTTTGCATTTTAGCAGGAACTGCCTACCAGTGCTAAGGTGTGTGTTTCTTGTTTTCTCACTGGATTAAGATCTCCTTGAAAGCAAGAGTAGAGTCTTAACCCATATTTGGATAATCTGTGCTTACTAGTCTGTATTCCCATATTATCTCATTCAAATCACCAGTAAGGTACTGATTATATGACTTAGTGGCTGTTTACATTTCTGTCTTCGTAGGTAAGCTACGATTTTTTTCTATTGCAAGAGCAACACCACCTGTGTTTTCTCCCTAGTGGTGAGCCCCAGTGCCTGGCACATGGTAGATGTTCAATAAGTGTTTGTTGAAAGAATGAGTGCAGTCAGATTTGACTTTGCCAGAAAGAGCTGACTTTGTAAGAAGTTGATAAATTGAGCTGCTTTATGATCAGTCTAAAACGTAGAAGGTGATTGCCTCTGAAAATAGGATGCATCTTTTCTTTGTTTCTTGGCATTTTTCCTATTAGGAGTAGAACTTGAGCAGATTAAATAGGACTCAATCTCGAATCCACAAATGACACCAAGCCTGAAATGATGCTGAGGTTGGAAGCGATTTAGTTCACTTGAATTTTATTTGGGGGATAATGTTTTCCTTCTGGGAAGAGAAATGCTAATGAAAAAATCGCCTCCCGACTACAACGCAGAAGTAATAGGAATCTGGCCAGAAATATGATCTTATGAAAATTCTCCAAGCAAAGCATCTTATACTCATGTCTGTGCCTTTGGATTGACATTCTGATGTTTGCCTTTCTCTGGTTTCCAGAGCTCAGGGTGGAGAGAGGCGCCAGGGTAACAAGCCAAATAGGTCTATTATGGGATGTCATGCTCACTGGGCATGAGTGCTGTCTCCTAGGACATTTATAGCGTTCATTACTCAGTCCAACTTTAATAACACATGGACAAGCCTGGGGCAATTTGTAAAGGATCTGAGAGTTTTTTTGTTATGAAAGTCTATATTATAGAATTAGCGGGTCTCGGGATTGGACTCGATTGGAAAGATGATCTCATCAAAGGACCCATAGCTCTCTACTGGAGAAGAACTGCTTTCAATAACCCTGACATTGTAAATGGCCATGGGTATTGGGGGACCATTTGTAAGACTAAGTTAACAGATGGTGACTGTTAACGTTGGAAGTTAGGATATGGGCAAAATGGCAAATGCTGATTCTACTTTTTCCCTGCAGCCAAGGGAGCTATGAAGAGGTGGGACAGGGAGTGGCCAGCCATCCTAACCTTTCTGCTATAAACCCTAGAGAGGAGAACATGAGGGGGATCAGTGATGTAAGTCAACCAAGAGAGATTCCGGTGTCTTCTAGATTAGCGTTTCTGACCTGTTCTCCAGCTCACTCGGAAGACTTGATAAAATTCAAATTCAGACTCAGGAGTTCTGCGGTAGGGTCTGAGATTCTGTACTTCTAACAAGGTTCCAGGTGGTGCCAGTGCTGCTGATACATGAGCCACATTTTGAGTAGCAAGATTCTAGAATCTACCATCCGGGTCAGTCTGTTGGATACTGAGCCCCATGTGAACCACCTCAAATAGAGAAGAAATAGACTCCAAGCAAATAAGGATGAAAAGATTACTGAATTATAGGTGATCAAAATTAAAAAAAAAATCCGGAAGATGATCCAGTTCATTGGTTTCCGATTTTTTTATTGTTTCTTTTTTAAATTTCTTTTTGAAAATCAAAGTTACATGCCGAATCTCAATGTATGAAATGGCTCAAAGCTTTCGTGTTTCGATTACATCTGGAACAGAAGCTTGGAGGCAACCCCTCCTCCTATGACTCTCCTCAAAGACTCCTAGTCTGTAGAACCCTAGGACTCTGAGTAGCACTGTTTGGAAACGACTGACCTTATTTATTGAATGCATTAGGAAATCATAAAATGGAACCCATATCCAAATCCTGATTGCTAGTCTGATGTTCTTTCTAATATGCAAGGGCAGCATAACTTATTACCTTGGCTTAGAAGCTAATTATCATTGATATGGGTCGTCTTTGACTATCTGAGCTCTGGTCAGTCTCTGACACAGTACTTGGTACTTGCTACATCACCCTTAGCTAACTGTGTGGGCTGGGGGAAGTCGCGTAGCCTTTTGGAGCCCCCATTTCTTGATCTATAGAATGAAAAAAAAAAACCAAAACCTGCTGTGAACTTCTCTACATATATCACCAGCACAGAGTATCCAGAATCTTAGAAGGACGAAAGAGGGGCGCCTGGGTGGCGCAGTCGGTTAAGCGTCCGACTTCAGCCGGGTCCCGATCTCGCGTGATCTCCCGTGATCTCGCGTGAGTTCGAGCCCCGCGTCGGGCTCTGGGCTGATGGCTCGGAGCCTGGAGCCTGTTTCCGATTCTGTGTCTCCCTCTCTCTGACCCTCCCCCGTTCATGCTCTGTCTCTGTCTGTCCCAAAAATAAATAAACGTTGAAAAAAAAATTTTTTAAAAAAGAAGGACGAAAGAAACATGCAGCGAATGCAAATGAAATGCGGGCAACAACTGTACTTGTCTTCTCTACCGTCGTAACCCCTCTGAATGCCTTGGCCTGTCATCAGCCGACACTCTATAAATATTTGCTAAACAAACGAAGAATGGTGATGTCATAGGCGGGAAACTATCTTATAACTTGTAAGTGTTAGATATAAATTTAAGGGACCATTAGGCTTATCATCATTATCAAATAAGCTCGAGACTGTCTGAGGTGCTCTGCTGGGTGTTGACAAAAGGGAGCCACATTCTCTCTGTCTCCGGCACCTGGTGACTCACAACCTCTGACAAACAACAAGGATTGGGATATAAGGGGCTCAGCGAGCGTTGGAGGGAGCCCCGGTCCTTTAAAAAGGGATGAGTAAGACGATTTTGCATAATACGCAGATAATGGAAACGCGTTGCACGCTGAGGAACAAGGGCAAATACATTTCGGGTGGAAAGTAGTCACAGATAATCTTGCTTTCGCACTAGGCCGCGCAAGAGATTTTGTTAGCCTTCCTCCGAGAAACTGGAGAAGGCATCACGAAAGAAGTGGCATTTGCAGCATCTTGCAATTCCCAATTCTTTTGGCAACAGGGTAAAGCATTTGTCAGAGCGGAAGTCAGACTATCATCTGGCGCGCTTCTGGGTAGAGGCCAGTCTAGAAAGCAGTTGCACTTTATGTAAAGAATCGCATAGCAGACAAGTACAAACTCTGCTCCTCGTCCCGGTCTTGTTTGTTTTCCTGGGGAGCAAGACACTGGGGACACAGTGCCCAGATGGATGGCTTGGGGCTGGGCTGTGGAACGACACTCCGCAGCAGGCATCAACCGCCCCAGGATCAATTTATCTTCTTTTCTGATTTGCAGAAGCCTTGACGGAGAATATCCGCTGGTTCTGTTGGAGGAAAGAGACTTCCTGAGACATGATGTAATTTTTGCAAAGGGGAAACACATGTCGGGTCCTGCAGTACAGAACAATACCGAGGTGCTGATAGCCCTTCTCTCAGTCACATGACAGGATACAGGGTGGGTTGGGTACTGCTACCCAGGAGCCTTTGGAGCAGGGGGCTGGGGGATGGGAAAGGCAAAAGAAAAGGCTCCGAGGCTTTTTAAGTACAGGGATTCCATTGAGTTTATGAGAGTCAGAGAGGAATACTTTTGTGTTTTTAGTTAGAATGATCTTTGTCTTTGGCACAGAGCATCTCACACGTGTGCTGCTTTTTTTCCTCCTGATGCACAGGTACTTACAGTGTTTGCACAAAGAAAAAGTGTCAGTAGATCCACATTTTGTTTCTATTGCAAAAACATTTCTTAAGTTGATTTATTTTGAGAGAGAGAGAGAGAGAGCGCACAAGCAGGGGAGGTACAGAGAGAGGGAGAGACAGAATCCCAAGCAGGCTCCAGGCCATCCGTGCAGAACCCGATGTGGGGCTCATGAGCTGTGAGATCATGACCTGAGCCGAGGTCAAGAGTGGGATGCCGAACTGACTGCGCCACCCAAGCGCAGCCTGCTAAATCTGTATTTTAAAATTCAGCAAAATAAGTGACCATTTTATCAGCATTATCATTCTTTTTAAAACTTTTATTTATTCATTTTGAGGGCGAGAGAGAGAGAGAGAGAGAGAGCGAGCAGGGGAGGGACAGAGACAGAGGGAGACCCGGAATCCAAAGCAGACTCCAGGCTCTGAGCTGTCAGCAGAGAGCCCGACATGGGGCTTGAACCCATGAGCTGTGAGATCATGACCTCAGATGAAGTCAGATGCTTAACCCGTTGAGCCACCCTGGCACCCCTCAGCGGTATCGTTCTTGCTGAAATTTTCATGATATTACGTAACTCTTGTAGCTCTTACAGAATAGTGGGTGACCCACTGGCATGAGGACTTAAAGTACACTTTAGGTTTTACCCCACCCCCCCACCCCCCAACACTTGAAGATTAAATACGTATCCATAAGCGGCAGGGAGAACTCAGGGCTTGCGTAGGAAGCAGAAGATTGACTAAGGTAATACCTGTGTATGTTCGTTTCAGCCTCTCTCTGTAGCTGGTATCGACTTGTTGCATAGCTCTGTTTTATTTAGGTGCTGTGTACTGACAAAAGGGAAAGTCCCTCACTTTTCTTCTTTACGCAGTTGTTTTTCTAGCTGCTGAGATGGTAGACACACAAGCCCTTGCTACTCAAAAGTGGATTCCTCTCAGCCCAGCAGCACCGACAGCCCCTGGGGGCTTGTCAAAGTGCAGAGATCAGATTCCGCTCCAGGGGACTCACGCACACAGTCAACCTGAGAAACACTGGTGTAAGTCATATATCGTGCCGGGGGCGCCTGGGTGGCTCCGTCGGTTGAGCGTCCGACTTCGGCTCAGGTCATGATCTCGCGGTCTGTGAGTTCGAGCCCCGCATCGGGCTCAGCTCGGAGCCTGAAGCCTGTTTCAGATTCTGGGTCTCCCTCTCTCTCCGCACCTCCCCCACTCATGCTCTGTCTCTCTCTGTCTCAGAAATAAATAAACATTAAAAAAAAATCTATATCGTGAGAACATATAAAATGAAGAAATTACTTCTGGAAGGGTGATAGTGGAAGACTGAGATGGGTCTTGAAAAATGGATACCTGGAAGCATGCGCAAAGCCTTGAAAGTGAAGAAAACAGTGGCTTAGAGAACAGGGATCATCCAGTAGGCAAACATATTATAGGGAAGATAGGAGATGAAAGGTGAAAGTAATACATCCTCTAGGGATGAATCCCATACTAGAAGTTTGGGCTTTTGTAGTACAGATAAAAAAAAAATGCAATCGCCTCATGCTTACACAGCAATACTTCTGATAGGAATAGTAACACTAACAACAATATTATATTATTAAAATTAAAGTTATAGCATGTAAATTTCTATTCAGAGAGGTTTTTTTTTTTTTTTTAATAAGAGCTGTTATTTCATTAAGTTTTTACAGAAACTGTGCATCACAGGGGCTATTCCTATATTCGTTGAGGGGCAGATTTGTGAAGAGGTGAAGAAAATCTTTTTTTTCTCAGCACTTTGAAGGTATAGTTGCATTGTCTTCTGGCTTGCATTATTCCTGGCAAGAAGTCCATGGGATTATGTGGCTCTGGTAATGTAATGTGCATTTTTTTTCTCTGTATGCTTCTGAGCTTTTTTCTTTATTACTGGTTTTTTTTTTTTTTTTTTTTTTTTTTTTTGCAATTTGATAGTGATGTGAGTTGTTGTATTTTATTTTATTTTTTTTATTTTTTTTTTTCAACGTTTTTATTTATTTTTGGGACAGAGAGAGACAGAGCATGAATGGGGGAGGGGCAGAGAGAGAGGGAGACACAGAATCGGAAACAGGCTCCAGGCTCCGAGCCATCAGCCCAGAGCCTGACGCGGGGCTCGAACTCACGGACCGCGAGATTGTGACCTGGCTGAAGTCGGACGCTTAACCTACTGCGCCACCCAGGCGCCCCGAGTTGTTGTATTTTAAAAACCAAATTTGGAAAATTTAGCCATGACTTCTCTGCTTTTTCTCTCTCTAACTACACACGTAGTAGATACTTGAGGTTGTTCTATAGGTCACCAGGACTGTCCATTTAATTCCCGGTTCCTTTTTCCCTGTTACGCTCTAGTCTAGATAGTTTTTATTACTATGCTTTCAAGTTTACTGATATTTCTTTTAATATGCTGTAATCCCGTAAACTTTCCAGTTTGGATATTGTAGTTTTCGTTTCTAGAAAATCCATATTTTTAGTGTGTGTATTATATCTTCCATTTCTTTCCACATTTTGTTGATATTTTCTTCTAAATTAAGGGTTAGTCAGCTGTGGCCTGGGGGCCAAATCCAACTGATGACCTATGAGCTGAGAATGGGTTTTACGTTATAAAGGATTATTTAAAAAAAAAAAAATTTTCTGTAGAGAGCATATGCGGTCCACAAAGCTTAGCGTATTTGTTATGTGGCCCTTTACAGAAAAAGCTTACTGCTCCATCTTTAAGTCGCTGATTTAAATCATAGAGCAGCTGTATTAGAGTCCATGTGCTAATTTTGTTGCCTCTGTCATTTCTGGGTCCGTTTCTATTGACTCATATGTTTCTCCTCGGGTGCTGCTTCTTGACAAGTCTAGTAATTTTTTATTGGAAGTTGGGCATTATGAAAGTTATGTGTTGACTATTTGAATTTTGGTGTCTTTCTTTCAAAATGTTGTGGTTAAAAATAAATAAAGAAAAATGTTGAGGTTAGTTTGGCAGGCCATCAAATTCCTTGTAGATCAACTTGATACCTTTGGGGCTTTATTTTGGGACTAGTTTAGCCATACTACCAAGGTGAGACTTTTCTGGTGTCTTCCCTCCCTCCCTCCCTCCCTCCCTCCCTCCCTCCCTCCCTTCCTCCCTTCCTCCCTTCCTCCCTTCCTCCCTTCCTCCCTTCCTTCCTTCCTTCCTTCCTATGTTTGTTTATTTTTGAGGAAGGGAGGGAGAGAGACAGACAGCGAGACAGCAGTTGTGGAAGGGAAGAGAGAGAGGGAGGCCCGGAATCTGAAGCAGGATCCAGGCTCCGAGTTGTCAGCACAGAGCCTCACGTGGGGCTCAAACCCATGAGCTGTGAAATCATGACCTGAGGTCAAGTCGGATGCTTAACCAACTGAGAGACCCAGGTGTCCCCTGGTGTCTTTTCTTAATGCTCTGCCTATTCAACAAGGTCTCTTCATTCTGGTTGATGGTTACTAGAAAACACCTGGGCATGTGTGAGCTCAGGGCGTCACTCATCTTCTAGCTCCCTGGAAGTGAGTCAGTTTTTGTCCTTACAGAGTTCCTTCCTGGACTTTCATAGATTAGCATTTGGCCAAAGACTTGAAGGAACTGTTACGTAGATTTCTGATCTCTTTCTTTGCATAGTTTTTTCCTTTCCCGCACTCTTCCCTACAAGTCCCATCTTCCTTATTGTACCTGAACTGTTATTTCCGAGGCTTCAGCTCAGTTAAACCCTGGGGCTATGCGTGGGTTGCCATGGTGCACAGTAGCCTACACGTTGCATCCAGAGACAAAGATGGGGCATCATCGAACTCGCTTGGCCATTGCCCTTCGCTCATGGATTGCACTCCCGTGCTGCCTGTAGTCCAATCTCTGAAAAGAGTTGCTCTGGGTAATTCGTTTAGCTTCTAATTTACAGAGGGAGGGCAAGTCTTGTGCTAGTTACTCTTTCAGGGGTAGAAGCCAAGAGCATGGGCATTTGACTGGGGCAGACTTACTCTCTAGTTCTGACCCTGAACTTCCCATCTGTAAGCATCTGATTCCTATTTGTAGAACAGGGATAATAATAGGACATTTGTGAGGGTTAGATGGAGGCAGTGCGTGTCAAGAATTAACAAAGTGCCTAGACGATAGTAACGGAGAATAAACACATGATGTGGTTATTATTCGCATCTTACTTTTTGGGGGGAGAGGGGCAGCGACATGAAGTCACTTGTTAAATATCCTGTAATTAGCAGTTGAATGGCTCTCCCTCCCAGGAACTAGGGCTCCAAAGCCCCTGTTTTATGTCCGCGCTGACCATGTCTAACTCCCAAAGGGATGGATGAACCACAGAGACCAAAGAGTCAAAAAGTCCAAGAAAGGGCCACCTTTGTGCAGACTGTCATGTGCGAAATGAAAGGTTCCGAACTGGGATCGGGTCTGAATGGAAGCTCAGCCCGAGACATGGGTTTGCCACGTGCTCGGGGCACACTCTGCCCAGTGGGGAGGCGGACGCGAACGTTTAGCGCGAGGAGGTTTCTTCCTTTCTGAGCATCGGATTACGCTGTAGTCTTCTACTTGCTGATTCAACCAGTACGGTTCTAATTGTTCCTACTTCCCATTTTCTTCCTCCCCCCACGTTCCCGGGGTGCTTCAGTTAGACCACCTCTACCTGTTGCAGCTGTCTCCTGCTCCCCCAGCAACCTGTGTGACGTATCACTGTAGTGCAGGGAACTCCTGCACAGATGCGCAGAATGCGAATCTTGGTAAAAGTTTGATTTGGATGCTCAGCTCAGCTCTGCGATTTCCTAGCTGGGTCACAGCGGGCATGCCACTTGACCTCTTTCGGCTCCTGGTCTGGGAAGTGATGAAAACGGGTACTCGCTGAGATTAAATAAGATAATATGTGTCACACACGTCAAACACAGACATAGCAAGAGTTGAGAAAAATAAGAACATTTTCCCCCAAATAATAAGGGTCGAGCCACAGAAATCTAACTTTTCCTGTCAGATGTTCATTCCACTTGATCTCCTCCCAGACTCCTGGACAGCCAAGAGCCCGGAGCCTGTGCTAATGTCGCTCTGAGAACCACTTTTGTTCACGGACACAACCCTCAACGGGGTTTAATCTGGAAAACAGAAACCACACGCGTTATTAAACGCAGAGAGGTTAATGTTAGGAATCTGTTAAACAGCTTTTGGAAGAACGAAAAGGCAAAGAAGGAGCACCGAGGTGACACGGAGATAGGACGTGCGGGAAGAACCCCCTTCCTTGCACTGTTCCCCTGGGGCTGCAAAGAGGCAAGTGAGGGGTGTTAGGTCCCCAGGCTTCGAGGCATCGCTCATGATACCGGACTAGGAGGAGGGCATTCTAACCTTGCTGGTGCCCCGGGAGCTCCGTTTAGGGATCCTGGGGAGCTGGGAGTCAGGCATCTGAAGAAGGGGTACTGCACACTGGTGCTGGTATCTCTGGGGGGGATCCTGTGATAAGGGAGGGTGAAAAACCCAGACACCGAACCAGTTGCTCCTGGAACTGAGTGCCACCGCTGAGATGAAACGCTTACTGGGCACCGCTTACAGAAACAGCAAGTAAACGGGAAGAAAAAGCCCGCTGTCCCTCCTCTAGCCTTGCAGTGTATTGACCGAGCCCAACAGCGATCTGGCTGGCAAAGGAGCAGCGACGGTTTCCGAGTCTCTGCCCGGCGTCAGGAAGCAGAGTCCAGAGGGGTGGGTTCGGAGCTAAGAAACAATAGCGGAAAAACCCAGCGCAACTTGCTTTGTTCGCTGATCCCTGGCCTTTTCCTGATCTCCTTGGCTCCTGGCTCCCAGATTCGCTTCCTGTTTACAGGCTTGCCTCCATGCTAGAACTTGATATGTCATCCCATTTATGCAGCTCCAATCGTTGGGATTCTCTCCTTGATTAGGATTTGTATTAGTTAAGAGTCTTTTGGGTACAAGACGCAGAAGGGCAACTTGACCTAGCTTAAATACTGTTGTTTGGCGCCTATATTGGATGACATCACCAGGAAGGACTAGGTGCCGCTTGGGGACAATTCAGACAAGGACACAGCACTGCGGGTGGGCCTCCTCCATCCCTGGTCTGATTTTCTCGACATGTTGGCCGGTTCTCTCCCCTTGGAGGCAGACTTTCTCAATGGATGGTGCATGGTCGCCTTAGCTCTGGGCTCAAGACTCATCACTGTATAGGAAGAAAAGAGTTTTCACTCTCCCGCCTCAAGGGTGAACAATTCCAGGAGTTCTGATTGGCTGCCTTTGGTCTTAGGTCCTCCTCTTGGACCAGGGGAGGAGGTATTAAGTTGGTTGCTTAGCTGAAGTCTTATGCCCACCCCCGTGAATTAGTGTGACTAGAAGAAATGCAGGAGAGTGTGGAGAAAGCAAGATCAGCAGGTGTCCACGATAATTTTTATTTAATTATAGACAAGAAGTTCTTCACCATCCATGTATAAGACAATGACAGATGGAGATCGTGCCCTGATAGATCTGGGCAGCACCTTGGTTATATCGTTATATCTACTTACACTAGGTAGTCAAGAGTCTAGATGGGATTCTTACAGGGTTGCTAGGAACCATATTGTTGGATAATGGGACACTCAACAAATAACAGCCCCCTCTTATTTTTTTTAAGTCCGAGTTCTGAAACAATTGGGGAAAATCATAGGATCCCCTTGATCTGTGACCATAAAGACATGTAATTGGTCTCAGTAAGCCTTTCATCTACTACCTTTCTTAAAAGATGGGTCAAAAGAACGGAAGTAAGGAAACGTATTGATAGGTTTCCAAGGAAGGAATCAGTGAAGTAACCAATATATTCCAATTTAGGGGCAATGTGCCAGGTGTCATGGAAGATTTCAAAAGAAATCCGGAATATTCAGGCTTGGCCCCTAGTGATGTAATTGTATAAACGGGGAGACAGGATGAACACACAGCTTATGTTTTATTTATTGGGGACTCTCTCAGCGGCTGTCCCCAAATAATCCCATCCTTCCCAGGTTCTCAGTACCTCTTCCTCATTCTTTCTCTTTCCCTCTCTCCTTTCCTGCCTATTTTATGGCATAAATGAAGGCCACTGCATTCGTCAGGGCTGAGCAGAGAAACAGATTGGTAGGAGGTATATGGTAAGACATTTATTGCAGGGGTGCCTGCAATTAATCAACACTCAGTTGATTAAGTGTCCAACTCTTGATTTTGCCTCAGGTCGTGATCTCACAGTTTGTGAGTTTGAGCCCCACGTTGGGCTCTGTGCTGACAGCACAGAGCCTGCTAGGGATCCTCTCTCTCTTTCCCTCTCTGCCCTTCCCCAACTTGTTCTCTCTCCCCCCACCTCTCTCTCCAAAAAATAGATAAATAAATTTCAAGAAAAAGAAGTTTATTGCAAGGAATTGGTGTACTTGATTGTGGGGGCTAGCCAGGCAAGTCTGAAATCCATAGGGCAGGCTGTGAGGATCGTATACAATTGAATTGAGTCAGTTTTTCCTCATTTACTTTGCCCTCCTAATCATTTTTCTTCTGAATTATTCTTTTAGGCTTCCAAGCTTAAGCCCTGAAACTGCTCTTGATTTTTCCCACTTCCCTATATCCTGTACCATTTAATAAAGACAGCGGTTCTTTCTTCCTGGTAATTCTGTTTTGTTTTTTTAATTTTTTTATGTTTATTTATTTTTAAGAGAAAGAGAGAGAATGAGAGTGGAGGAGGGGTAGAGAGAGAGGGAGACCCAGAATCCAAAGCAGGCTCCAGGCTCTGACCTATCAGCAGAGAGCCTGATGTGGGGCTTGAACCCACAGACAGTGAGATCATGACCTGAGCTGAATTTGGACACTTAACCCAACTGAGCCACCTGGACACCTCCCTTTCTTGTTTTTTTTTTTTTTTTTAATGTTTTATTTTATTTTTGAGAGAGAGAGAGAGAGAGAGACAGAGTACGAGCAGGGAGGGGCAGAGGGAGAGGGAGACAGAATCTGAAGCAGGCTCCAGGCTCTGAGCTATCAGCACAGAGCTCGATCTGGGGCTCGAACTCATGGACCTGGAGACCATGACCTGAGCTGAAGTCAGACGCTTAACCATCTGAGCCACTCAGGTGCCCCTCTTCCTGATAATTCTTACTTACGTTGGTCCATTTCTTCCTATCCATATTGCCACCTCTCTAGTTGGAGACCTTGATTCTCGTTTCTGAATTATTTTGTTAGACTTCTATTAAGAGATCTTTGACCTTTTTGTTCTTCAATTCCTCCTACATAACACCACCATATTATTAGTCTCAAAATACAATTTTTAGTATGCCACGCCTCTAACAAAATTTTTCTGTGAGTTAGAGCTATGTGCATTGACCTAGAGGGATGTCCACGGTAAATTGTTAGATCCAAATGGCAAGTATTGGATATACTGTGCATAGTAATATGCTATTTGTTGATTGACCCAAACTATATATTAGAATGTGTTTGTATATGATTGTATGAGCATAGAAGAAAGGGTGGGAGAGGTCAAACACCAAACTGTGAACACAAATTCATTGATTATCCAGGGCAGTCATTTTTTTTTTTATTTAGAAATTTTTTTTTCAACGTTTATTTATTTTTGGGACAGAGAGAGAGCATGAACGGGGGAGGGGCAGAGAGAGAGGGAGACACAGAATCGGAAACAGGCTCCAGGCTCTGAGCCATCAGCCCAGAGCCTGACGCGGGGCTCGAACTCACGGACCGCAAGATCATGACCTGGCTGAAGTCGGATGCTTAACTGACTGCGCCACCCAGGCGCCCCCAGGGCAGTCATTTTTAAATGTGACTTCATAGTGAAACTTTAAAAACTACAGAGATTTAATTAGACTAAGGTCTGGTATGGGCATCAGAATTTTTTTTAATTCACTGTTTTTTAGAATTCAAGTATAATGAACATACAGTGTTACGTTAATTTCAGGTGGGCATCAAAATTTTTAAAACTTCTTTATGTGAACCTAATGTGTTGAGAACCATTGGTCTAGAGGATCAGCTTGGCTGGAGTGATTTAAAATATGTTTCTACAGGAACCCTCTTGCACTGTTGGAGGGAATGCAAACTGGTGCAGCCACTCTGGAAAACAGTGTGGAGGTTCCTCAAAAAATTAAAAATAGACCTACCCTATGACCCAGCAGTAGCCCTGCTAGGAATTTACCCAAGGGATACAGGAGTACTGATGCATAGGGGCACTTGTACCCCAATGTTTGTAGCAGCACTCTCAACAATAGCCAAATTGTGGAAAAAGCCTAAATGTCCATCAACTGATGAATGGATAAAGAAATTGTGGTTTATATACACAATGGAGTACTATGTGGCAATGAGAAAGAATGAAATATGGCCTTTTGTAGCAACGTGGATGGAACTGGAGACTGTGATGTTAAGTGAAATAAGCCATACAGAGAAAGACAGATGCCATATGTTTTCACTCTTATGTGGATTCTGAGAAACTTAATAGGAACCCATGGGGGAGGGGAAGGAAAAAAAAAAAAGAGAGGTTGGAGTGGGAGAGAGCCAAAGCGTAAGAGACTGTTAAAAAAATGAGAACAAAGTGAGGGCTGATGGGGGGTGGGAGATGGGTATCTTTTGGGATGGGCACTGGATGTTGTATGGAAACCAATTTGACAATAAATTTTGTATATTAAAAAAATATGTTTCTACACATATGAGTACATATATTCAGCACTCAGTCAAGACTTCCATAATTGGGGCGCCTGGGTGGCTCAGTCGGTTGAGCGTCGGACTTCGGCTCAGGTCATGATCTCGCAGTCTGTGAGTTCGAAACCTGCATCAGGCTCTGTGCTGACAGCTCAGAGCCTGGAGCCTGCTTCCAATTCTGTGTCTCCCTCTCTCTCTGCCCTTCCCCCGCTCATGCTCTCTCTCTCTCTTTCAAAAATAAACATTAAAAAAATTAAAAAAAAAAAAGACTTCCCTAATCAAAAATGCACTTTGACCTGGCTTAGTCACATGAGAGAAAAGACAGCTTAGCTTAAAAATATACCATACATGATCTATAAAAGTGAGTGAATAAAAATTTCACGTATATACTTCTTATGTTACATTGCTACACACATATACACATGTGTGTGTGTGTGTGTGTGTGTGTATATATATATTTGACATTTGATTATGGATTCCTATGAAGAGACTACAGTATTATTTTGGAAACCAGACATTTAAGTGTTTTTGTTTGTATTCTGTTTCTTTTCTTTTTTCATAAGACATCAACAGCAGGAGAAGGTTTCCCGGTGCAGTCCTGGTATTTGACACCAGAGGGATCTGATGCAAAAACAGTATTTATGGAGCTTTGATAAAAGGGATATGGGTGGATGTTATCTGATCATCACTAATTAGGATTCCAGGTTCCCTTTCCCTTTCCTGCGGAATATCTAGTTTACTTGTTGTTTCTCAAAGCCAAACAACCCAAAATAGACATGGGACTGTGAATAGACGAGCTTGAATTAGGTTTCATAAGGGGCAGGTTAACTGATGAACTTAGGTAAGTGAGCCAGGAAGTCCTTGGTCTTGTCCTAGAAACCCTGGAAACCGTGGGTTAGGACCTAAGTTTGCTCAAACCTAGAGAACAGTTCAGGCTAAGGAACCGATGGCGTATTCCTTCCCGCATTCCAAGTTTGGAAACTTCGCTTATTACTTCTCTGCTTTGATCTGGATTCTGTTTAGTTAAGTTTCTGATTTGGTGATTCAATGGCGTATGAAACATTGAGGTTGGAAGCCCGCACCTACACAAGATCTACTACACAATGATTTGAGTGATAGCAAGTATTTGCAGAGGGTAAATGTTCTGTATGGGAAAGGGGCAGGCTAGTCCCTTCAGTTTCTGGGACACTCCCTCACTATCTGATTTTCAGAGCCCTTCAGGTCTGCAGTGTTACTAAGAAGTGGATGGGCACTTGGCAACAAAGCTGAGACGTATTCAGTGATGTGCTGGGCTGGCTCATAAGAGATGACAGTTAACATTTTCAAGTGTTTGGCTTGTTTTTTTTAATATTTTGTTTTCAAATTAAAAAAATGTTTAGTGTTTGTTTATTTTTGAGAGAGAGGGAGAGACAGAGCA
The DNA here is from genome assembly GCF_014898765.1 of Herpailurus yagouaroundi. Lineage (NCBI taxonomy): Eukaryota > Metazoa > Chordata > Mammalia > Carnivora > Felidae > Herpailurus > Herpailurus yagouaroundi. The sequence goes on along the minus strand of NW_024412402.1, from coordinate 14,158,242 downwards.
GGGAGACATAGAATCTGAAGCGGTTCCAGGCTCTGAGCTGTGAGCACAGAGCTTGACGCGGAGCTCGAACTTGTGAACTGCGAGATCATGACCTGAGCTGAAGTCGGACGCTTAACCTACTGAGCCACCCAAGCGCCTCGGTATTTTGCTTGTTGATTGTCAGATGTGGACATTCTTACCAATTATGTAAACTTGCAACTGATTATATTAATTAAATCATATTGAATTAGATCAAAAACAAAAACAATAAGCACTATTCCTTGTCACTTAATGATTTTACTATGTTTGCCTATTAGCTGTGCCTGCGAGGTCATTCAGGTCTATTGTGTCTGCATTATAGAAATACTATATAATGGCATAACACTCACCTTTTCCGAACTGTATTCAGTGACATCGTGTCGGTAGCTTGAAACTGGCTACTCGGAGCCATAAGGCAACAGGAAGGCCACCTGGAGGCTATGCAAGCCAGTCCCTCCCTCCCCAAATTCATACTATGGACCCTCTTCACCTACCTAATTGCCTATAACTGACTACAAGAATGGCTCCGTGTCAGAAGATGATTAGGTCATACGATTTGGCTTACTCAACATGGACACCTAGGAATGTCTGGAGCCCAGAATGGACCGCCTCTCCTAACAGCCATGGATACAAGAGCTCAGCAAAAATCAGTGAAAACGTACTGAGAGTGAAAACGGACTCTCAGAGTATCATCTATTTTGTCATTTGTAAATTCTACACTACGCATCTTTTGATCCGATAAACTCTTAATAAACACACACACACACACATACACATACACACATTTCTTTAGAGAGCTGTCAGCAGTTACTAGCATACCACTGGATGCCTTCCATTATAGAGTTTCTTCTTAACATAACCTGGGCTTAGAGGTAAGGGTTCAGGAACAACATGGGAAGGAGGGAATTGCTCAAGGGTTTCTGGATTACAAACCTTGAAGAATTCAGAGGCAAATGATCTTCGCAAGTGAGGCCGAGGCCCAACACAGGCAATAGAAGATCCTGTTAGTATGTAGGAAGGCAATCTGAGATGTGTAAATTTCCCAACTTTGATATCCCTCAACGGATTGGGGGGGGGGTCTCTTGGAGACATTAGCATAGATATCACTCTGAAAGCCAGGGCTGCCTGCAGTCATAGCCACAGGAGAGAAGCAGGGGGGCTGGATGAAAGAAAGTGGAGTCTCCCTTAATTTCCCTCCCTTTCCTTTCCTGCAAAATATCTAATTTACTTGTTAAAGCCAACCTCACATTGTTTATCCAGGCTGTCTATTTTTTGGTCCTAATTGATACTCATTAAAATCAAAATAAAATTACAACTGCAAAACTTGGCTGGGGTTTTGATTCGCTGCCGGCATGCCTGCAACCAAGAAGACTTACTATATTAATGCTCGCGTTTTGAAACCCCAGGTATTTTAATAGTGAACGAATGTGAAAAAAAGAAAAAATGGTGCCCTTGTTCTAAAATTTCTCTCCAGCTTCTATTACGGAACATAACAAAAAGAGAGCCTGGTTCCTTTTTTTTTTTTTTTTTAATTTATTTTTTTTAATGTTTACTTATTTTTGAGAGAGAGAAAGAGCGTGAGCAGGGGAGGGGCGGAGAGCGAGGGAGACACAGAATCCGAAGCAGGCTCCAGGCCCCGAGCCGTCAGCACAGAGCCCGATGTGGGGCTCGAACTCACCGACGGTGAGATCATGACCTGAGCCAAAGTCGGGCACTCAACTGACTGAGCCACCCAGGCGCCACAAACAGAGCCTAATTCTTAATCGAGATTGAAGCTCTTTCATTAACAATCAAAAAAATTAACTTGGTATGGAAGAATAACTGATGTGAACTTGGAATGGCTAAAACAATTGTTTAGCGTTTGGTGCTGATAAGGCTGGACTCCTGGGTTCTGTCCCCCTGTAGACTGGTTACCTTTACCTGGATGAAAACTCTGATCCACAATTAGGAAGGCATTCCAGTTGGCAGAGCCATCTTGCAGGTGCAATAATTGGACACTGGGGACGGGGCAAGAGTTTGTGAATGGGTCAAGGCAGATCAACCACCACCACTCCTAGAAAACAATTCAAAAGTACATCTTTTACTGAGACTAGGTCATTAGCGTACACACCCTTCCGTTTGCCATCATACACCCAGCTGTGTCACTGAATTGAGCGAAAAGCTAAGTCTTAAATCTCATCCAAAGGAGATTGTTGGAAGAATCGAAAGTTCATGAGGTGGAGTAGAAAGAACATATTACTTTGATGTGGATGTGGGGCTTCTGCCATTGATGAGTTGGTGTTTGTTACTATATACTAGACGTAGTACTAAGTGCCTCCCATTTTCTCACTTAATCTTAAAAATCCTATGAGGTAGATGCTTCTGCAGCTCCATTTCCTGGACAAGAAAAAGGTAAACAGGGCACCTGCTATCCCACGGGTGAACTGGCGTTTGAACCCAAGGCTGTAGAGCTTCCAAACCCACAGCCTTACCCATTCTACGATGCTATTTCCACACCAGCTACCTTGTGTTTAAGGGAGAGTTGATTAATGTCTCCCAGGTCTTGGTTTTCTCTCTTTTATAAAGGTGATAATAATGCCTGTGCTTCCACGGGAAGGGTACTAGGATCACGAGATAATGTAGATGCTTTGTAAAAAGTCACACAAGTGTGAAGCATTATAATTCTAACTTTGGCATGAATCCTAAAGAGAACATTAGATAGCAAGACTATCATTTAGGTGCAATGTAGATAACTGTCAGCGTGTATCCTGGGCCAGTGTTTCTGATTTATTCATCTGTTCGTTTTTTTTGAACAGGTGTCGATTGGGCCACTAAGTAAGAGAAAAAGACTTGGCTTTGGGGTCGATCAATTTGGAGATTGTGGGAATCAACTCTTAACTGTCTCTTGGTTGCTGTCAGAACTTGTCAGACAAATCACTCAAACTCTCAGAGCCTGAATGACAACAGCGACTTCAGAGGGCTGTGGCCAGGATTCATCAAGATGATCTGGGTGCTCAATACATGTAGGTTTCTTTGCCTATCCCTAACTCTTGCTAAATGAGGGTAATATGAAGTTTACAAAGTAAATAAACACCCAAGCCCAGTATGATTTTAGAACTAGAGGAGAATTAGAACTCATCTAGCCCAGATTTCTCTTTTTGCCAGTGTAGAAGATGAGGGGGAGAGGGTCTGATTCAAGATTACCTAGCCGGCGAGTGACAGAAATAGGACCGGAGTCCACGCCTTCTAACTCCTAACTTTCAATTGAGTAAAAATACCCTGGCACCTGAGTGCCTCTGAATAATGACAGTGTGTGGTCTTCCTGTCCAAGCTTTAGAGGAACGGACACATAACAGTTTTAGAAACGCGGTTTGGAGATGCAGTTGTGAATCGGGCTTTGCTGAATCTGGACAGATGACTTCATAGCCATTTTCCCATTTTATAATTGAGGTGCCACACGTGAACCATTCCCCTTGCAAAATGTCCTCGTGTTTATCGTACGAGCGTGCAAGATCTCAACCTGGCTCTTGTCCTCTTTGGCTTGTGGACACCAAAGGTGCACACGTACAAAAGTTGAAGGAGGTAGAAACGTAACCTAGAATTACTCCGCGGTGAGTGATACAGAGAATGACAAAAGCATTTCAAAGAGAAAGCTGTTTTGTGGTTCTAGAAATGCCTCGGGGGAGATTGTGAATGTCCGTCCATTTGAGTATAATGAAAAGGAAGGACATCCTAGGCAGAGATCAAAATGTGAGCAAAGGTCTGGGTGGAGGAATCTGCAGGGCGCATTTAATTAGTAATTAGTCTAGCCGAGTGCTAGGGGCCAGTTGAAGACCTCTGGGAGATTAGGTTGGAAAGAAAGATTGGCATGGCACAGAAGGTCTTGAATGTCATATTAAGAGTTTGAATTTTATCCGACAGAGGACGGTGACCATCTGAAGCATTGGTAGCAGGGAGTGCCATGAACGCAGAGGCGAGATTTATCTGTGGTGTGATAACAAGGAGAAAGACTGGAGCTAGGATACTAGTTAAAAGTTTATTTCAATAAGCTGATAGGATGATGGCCAAAAGGACATAAATCAGAGATACGAAAGAGGTAGGATAGAACGTTTTGGTGAGTTAGAGACAGGAAAACTCAAAGATGATTTTTCAAGTGGGTAACAATTAGATTAGTGATAATATGACAAAAATGGAACAATAATGAAATGGAATTGGGGGAGGGAACTAGTAGGGTACTTTGAGATCGTGAACTTGCTTCTAGACTTAAGATTTTTCATGTAATGGTGGGGCACGTGGGTGGCTCGGTCAGTTGAGCCTCTGACTCTTGGTTTTGACTCAGGTCATGATCTCGTGGACCTTGAGATAGAGTCCCCCCATTGGGTTCTGTGGTGGCAGCTCAGAGGCTGCGTGGGATTCTCTGTTTCCCCCTCTCTCTGCTGCTCCCCAGCTCACACACACTCGTTCTCAAAATAAATAAATAAACATTCAGAACATAAAGGTGGCAAGTACAGAAATCTGAATTATGATGGTGTTTAAGACCCTTGTGTGCCAGCTTGAAATTGTGAAACTACGAGATTCTGAATAATTTAGACCCCAAACCCTCTAAAATATAAAAACTAACTTGTCACTAAATTCTTCAGATTTGATTTTATTATCTTAATGAATGGGAGAAGGAATTTATTGTCTCATGTAAGGAAAAATAACGGTTTTTAAAAATCAGTAATGATCTCTGAACTTACCTGGTACGATTTTATAAAACTGAGGAAAAATTCATATCCTGTAAAAATCTAATGATGAATTTTTGTGCGCACCCCCCCCACATCCACACCCACACCACCACTACCGCCAAGATCAAGCTCACAGAACATTTCCAGCATTGCAAAACTGCTCTAGAAAGCTCTTTTCCAGACCGTAACCAAGGATGACCACTGTTTTGACCCAATCCACATGGATTATTTTTGCCTGTTTTGAACTTCATGATAATTGGATCATAATCTACACACACACACACACACACACACACACACACACACATTTAAATATTGTGTTATTTATTTATAATTTTTTTAAATGTTTATTTTTGAGAGAGACAGAGTGTGAGCAGGAGAGGGGCAGAGAGAGAGGGAGATACAGAATCCGAAACAGGCTCCAGGCTCTGAGCTGTCAGCACAGGGCCTGACTTGGGGCTCTAACCCACAAACTGTGAGGTCATGACCTGAGCCGAAGTCGGACGCTTAACTGACTGAGTCACCCAGGAGCCCCTAAAGATTTTATTTTTAAATAATCTCTACTCCCATTGTGGGGTTTGAACTTACAACCCCAAGATCAACAGCCACACGTTCCAGTGACTGAGCCAGGCATATATATATATGTGTGTATTTAATATTTACATACTTTTGTTTAATATTTTATATTTATACGTGTGTGTGTGTGTGTGTGTGTGTGTGTATTCTTATTCTTTTGGTCCAAATACATTTCCCCAACATTTTATTAACAGGAATTTTAAATATACACCAAAGTGGAAATAATTTTCCAATGTACACCCATATGTTTACACCCAAATTCTACCATTAACATTTTATTATAGTGTATACTCTTTGAGGTTTAAATTTATCATCTTGCTTTTTGTTCTTTATTCGTATCATCTCCTCTTTCATACTTTTTCTCTTCTATGCTAGTGTTTTTGATTATTCTTTATGATTTTGTTTTACATTTTATCTCTGTTATTGACTTATCACCTATACTTCCCTTTCTATTAGTTTTTCTACAGTGTATTTTCTTTTATTTTTGTTTATTTTTTTAACATTTATTTATTTTTGAGAGACAGAGAGAGAATGTGAGCTGGGGAGGGGCAGAGAGAGAAGGAGTCACAGAATCCAAAGCAGGCTCCAGGCTCTGAGCTGTCAGCACAGAGCCCAATGCGGGGCTTGAACCCGTGAACCATGAGATCATGACCCGAAAGGCTCAACCAACTGAGCCACCCAGATGCCCCTCTACAGTGTATTTTAATATTTAATTTACTAAGTCTACTTTTAAATAACATTAAACTAGTTCGTGTATAATATAAAACCCTTAGTCCAGTATGCTTCAATTTCTCCTCCTATTCTTTGTGTCATTTTACTTCTGACAATGTTATAAACCCCTTAATATGTTGTTATTACTTTTACTTTACAGTCAGTTATCTTTTAAAGAAATTTAGAAAATTATTTTTAAATGTGTCTTTTTTATTTGCAGACATACTTAACCATTTGTGGTGTTTTCTGTTCCTTTGTGTATAGAGCCCAATTTCTGTCTGGTATTGTTTTCCTTCTGCCCAAAGAATTTCTACCGAAATTTCTTGTAATGCAGGTCTGCTGGCAATGAATTAACTCAGTTTTGTTTGTTTGAAAAAGTTTTTATTTTGTCTTCATTTATGAATGGTAGTTTTGCCAAAATAGAATTTTATTTTATTTTATTTTTTTAACATTTATTAATTTTTGAAAGAGAGACAGAAAGTGAGTGGGGGAGGGGGAGAGAGAGAGAGAGAGGGAGACACAGAATCTGAGGTAGGCTCCAGGCTCTAAGCTGTCAGTACAGAGCCCAACGTGGGGCTCGAACTCACAGACTGAGATCATGACCTGAGTCGAAGTCGGACGCTTAACCAACTGAGCCACCCAGGCACCCCCCAAAATAGAATTTTAGATGAATAGTTCTTTTCATTCAGTATTTTATTTTATTTTATTTTTCCATTTTTAAAATTTATTATTATTATTTTTTTTAATTTTTTTTCAACGTTTATTTATTTTTGCGACAGAGAGAGACAGAGCATGAACGGGGGAGGGGCAGAGAGAGAGGGAGACACAGAATCGGAAACAGGCTCCAGGCTCCGAGCCATGAGCCCAGAGCCTGACGCAGGGCTCGAACTCACGGACCGTGAGATCGTGACCTGGCTGAAGTCGGACGCTTCACCGACTGCGCCACCCAGGCGCCCCTATTCTTCCTTTTTTTGAGAGTCTAGAGAACTTTTATTTTTTATTTCTATTATTTTTATTTTGTGAACCTGATTGACACACAATATTGTATTAGTTTCAGATGTGTAGTTTGGTGATTTGACAAGTTTGTGCATTATGCTGTGTTCATCACAAGTATATCTGCCATCTGTCCCGTTGTGTTGATATTGCAGTGTCATTGACTGTATTCTTTATGCTCTGCCTTTTATTCCTGTGCTTTACTCCAGAACTAGAAGCCTGTATCTTCCCTTCACCCATTTTTCTTAGCCCTCCACTTCCCTTCCCCCTGGCAACCATTAATTTGTTCCCTGCATTTACAGTTCAGACTCTGCCTTTTGTTTATTTGTTTTAGATTCCACCTATGAGTGAAATTATATGGTATTTGTCTTTCTCAGTCTGACTGATTTCATTCAGCATGATACTCTCCAGGTCAATCCATGTTGTCACAAATGGCACGATCTCATGCTTTTTTTTTTTTTTTTTTTTTATGGTTGCAATGGTAATCTTCGATTGTGTGTGTATGTATCACATTTTCTTTTTCCATACTTCTATTGATGGACACTTAGGTTGCTTCCCTATCTTGGCGATTGTAAATAATGTTGCAATAAACATAGGGGCGCATGCATTTTTTTGAATTACTGTTTTCCTTTTCTTTGGGTAAATGCCCAATAGTGGCATTATTAGATCATACAGTATTCATATTTTTAACTTTGTGAGGAACCTCCATATTGCTTTCCCACAGTGGCGGTACCAATTTACGTCCTCACCAACAGTGCATGAGGGTTCCTTTTTCTCCAGCATCCTCGCCAACACTTGTTAATTTCTTGTCATTTTGATTTTCGCCCTTCTAACTGGTGTATGGTGATACTTCATTGTGGTTTCGATTTGTATTTCCCTGACGATTAATGATGTTGAGCGTCTTTTCATGTGTCTGTTGGCCGTGAGATTCATTTTTATTGTTGCACACATCAGGAGTATTTTTTTGTTGCGTGATATTTCGTTGTATAAATACCCCACACTTTTAATTTCCTTATTTTTTCCACTGTTGATGGATGTTGGCATTGTTTCCAGGTTTTGACTACTACAAACAAACCTGTTATAAGCATTCTTATACATGTCTTTGGTGGACACAAACACAAGATCTGTTTTTGAAAAGTAATTTCTGGAATCCTTTGGAAGACTGTGTTCCGTCAGTCCTTAATACGTATGTGTTTTTACCAGTGAAGAACCTTCTGCAGGAATAATGACTTTCTAAATGGTTGGTAGGAATGAAGGAAGACCATTCATCAAATATATTTCTGTATGTTGTACTAGGATGTCTGTGTACTTCTATAATACCATCCTTAAAGCTCAAAGGTAATACAACTAAAGATAAGGTCTCTGCCCATCGTATTTGAAAAATTACACGAACACACGCTCATCACCACAAAGGAATGTGCACATGTTCAGAATCCATTCAGAGGCACAGAATACTATATAGAATAGCAGGACTTTGATATAGTTAAGATCTGTTGGGGTGCCTGGGTGGCTCAGTCGGTTAAGCGTCCGACTTTGGCTCAGGTCATGATCTCAGGGTTGATGAGTTTGAGCCCCGTGTCGGGCTCTGTGCTGGCAGCTCAGAGCTTGGAGCCTGCTTCAGATTCTGTGTCTCCCTCTCTCTCTGCCCTTCCCCCACTCTCTCTCTCTCTCTCTCTCTCTCTCTCTCTCTCTCTCTGAAAAATAAACAGAAAAGAAAAATTTATTTTAAAAAAATGATTTGCTTGTGAACCCTTTTCTGGATCTTTTTAACTGTCCTTAAGCAAGTGACAACTCCTTGCCTTAATTTTCATAACTAGAGAATAGTGAGATTCTTACACATATTATAGGTGTGGAGACTGGATGAGATAGCACAGGTCAAGCACCCAAAATAGTGACTTTTCTTGGGGGACTTGCTGAGTTCTTTAAGGAAGGTCAGCACACAAAAACTATAGACAAGAAAGGAAGCATTCTGCCTAAAGAGTGTGTGTGTAAGCAAAGGCGTGGAAATGGCAACTCATTTGACACCTTCCTAAATGAAATATTGCCGAGTTTGGCTAGAGCGGCGTGTTTATGAAAAGTAGTTGTTATTGAAAGATTTGGGTGGAGAGGCAGGTTGGGAGCAGATTGAAACGTTACTGCATGTCAGGATGAACCATTCAACCTTATCGTGCAGGGAAGTGATTTTTTTTTTTTTTTTTTAATAGGGAAGGAAAATGCATAAGTGTTTGGGAGTAAAGCAGCTTGGCCATGTTGAAAAGCTTGAAAAGAGGGGAGATGGGAGGCATTGAAAATCTGTGCTTTTCATGGACGAATGGCCTCTGCGGGACACGGCGACATTTTCCGAGAGAAGATTCCCATTCAGCCAGTCAGACAGACCTGTTCACTGTTCTCTTCTGGGTCCCTTGCTTTAGATGATTGCTTTCCATTTTTTCCCTGCCAACTCCTGTTCCAATCTTCCTTCAGAATTTGGCTCAAGGTTCACCTCCATCAGGAGACCTATTTGGTGTCTGGTCTATAACTGATTTTTAATTTGGGTCAATGATCCATTAAAGAAAAATGGTTCCCTACTCTGAACTATATGACCGACTGCTGTGAGATATGCCAAAGTTTTGTAGACACGATTGAGAAACGGTACCAGTAAGAGTCAGTCAGCGGCTCTGTAGAAGAAAGCAGGTAGTGGCTCGGATGGAAATGAAGTCAAGCCCTCATTATATTTCCCTCTTTGTGTACTTTTCTGGGATGATGCCCACGTCTGGAAAGAGGAGACTGAATATAGCTCCGAATAGGTTAGCTGTGAGTAAGCATCTGTGTTCTTGGATCTCTTAGCTTAGGGAGCAGGAGGAGGTCAGCTCGCTTAGGAGGGAAGGGAAGGATTTTAATTAATGCACAGATATGCCCAGCATGCAGGGCTATGTAAAATGGAAAGTTTTGCAACAAATTAACTTCTGAAAAATGTGTGAGGTTGCTCTGATAACTTGCTTTTATTTTGTGACCAGAGAGGAGAAATGAGTAGATCTTTAACAGTATTTAAGTTTGTATCTGGCTCAAATATATTTCCAGCTTATTGCTTGGTTATTTCAGGCCGTCTGTTTTGAAGTCAATTTTATTGAAGTACAATTTACATAAAATAAAACTCGCTCTTTTTAAGTATACAGTTAAATGAGTTTTGACACGTTTACGGTTATGTAACCATCATCACAGCTAAGATATAGAACATTTCCAAATCCCCTAAAAGTTTCCTTATTCTCCTTTGCAGTAAATCTCCTGCTTCCATTCCTGTTCCCAGTCCATGACCTCAGTGCTATCACTTTAGTTTTGTATTTTCCAAAATCTTACATAAATCAAATCTGGCTTCTTTCCCATAACCTCTGCTTTCGAGATTTATCCATATTGTTTCATGTATTGGTAATTTGCTTCTTTTCATTGCTGGGTGGTATTCCATTGTATGAAAATACAATACAGTTGGCCCTTGAACAACCTAGGGGTCAGGGGGACCAACCTCTGCAAAGTCAAGAATCTGGGTATAAGTTTTGACTCCCCAAACCTTAACTACTAATAGCCTACCATTGACCGGAAGCCTTACTGAGAACAGAAACAGTTAATTGACACATATTTTGTATGCTATATGTATTATATACTGTATTCTTACAATAAAATAAGATCGGGAAAATGTACTGTTGAAAAAAATCACAAGGAGAGGCACTTGGGTGGCTCAGCCGGTTAAGCGTCTGACTCTTGATTTTGACTCAGGTCATGATCTCACAGTTGGTGAGATGGAGCCCCCCGTTGGGCTCAGTGCTGACAGCGCTGAGCCTGGTTAGGATTCTCTCTCTTCATCTCTCCCCTGCTCGTGTGCTCGCTCACTCAAAAAATAAATAAACATTAAAAAAAGAGAAAATCATAAGGAAGAGAAAGTACATTTACAGTAAAAAAAATCTGCATGTAAGTGGACCTGTGCAGTTCAAACTTGTGTTGTTCAAGGGTCAGCTGTAGTTTTATTTATTTATTTATTTATTTATTATTATTATTTTTTTTTATCAATTCACTAGTTGATGAACATGTGGGTTGTTTCCAAGTTTTGCTAATTAAGAATAAAGTTGCTGTAAACATTTGCATGCAGGTCTTTATATAGATGCATAGTTTTATTCTCTGGGGTAAATACCCAGGCATGGGTTGGATGGATCATATGGGAAGTGTATGTTTAGCTTTATAACAGAGTGCTAAACTATTTTCCAAGGTGGTTATACCATTTTGGACTTCCATCAGCAAAGTGTAAAAATTCGAATTGCTCTGTATCCTTGCCATTACTTGATATTGTCAATCTTTTAAGTTTTAGCCATTTAGTGGTTGTTTAGTGGAATCTTATTATGGTTTTTATTTGAATTTCCCTAGTGATTAAAAATATCGAGCCTCTTTTCATGTGCTTATTGGCATATATTTTCTTTGGTGAAATATGACTTCTGATATTTTTTCCTTTTTATTAATGGCTTGTTTGTCTTATTGGATTTTGAGACTTCTTTATATATTCTAAATATAAGTTCTTTATCAGATATAAGTGTTGCAAATATTTCCCCAATATGTATCTTATCCATTAATTTTTAAGGGTTGTTTTTTGAAAAGTAGAAGTTTTATAAACCATAAGAGACTCTTTTTTTTTTCTCTCATTTTTGCTTTATTTAGTGGAAATAATATATGTGTATGGGTTTGCACAGACAGATGTATAGCCTACCATTCCTCTTGTCTTTTTTTTTTCTGCTTCCTTTTTAAAATTTAATTTACTTTTTAAATTTATATCCAAGTTAGTTAGCATATAGTGCAACAATGATTTCAGGAGTAGATACCTTAATGCCCCTTGCCCATTTAGCCCATCCCCCCTTCCACAGTCCCTCCAGTAACCCTCTCTTTGTTCTCCATATTTAAGAGTCTCTTATATTTTTGTCCCCCTCTCTGTTTTTATATTATTTTTGCTTCCCTTCCCTTGTGTTCATCTGTTCTGTGTCTTACAGTCCCCATATGAGTGAAGTCATATGGCATTTGTCTTTCTCTGACTGACTAATTTCACTTAGAATAACATACCCTCTAGTTCCATCCACATAGTTGCATCAGGCCAGATTTCATTCTTTTTGATTGCCGAGTAATATTCCATTGCATATATACCATATCTTCTTTATCCATTCATCTGTTGATGGACATTTGGGCTCTTTCCATACTTTGGCTATTGTTGATAGCACTTCTATAAACATTGGGGTTCATGTGCCCCCTTGAAACAGCACACTTGTATCCCTTGTATAAATACCTAGTAGTGCAATTGCTGGGTCGTAGGGTAGTTCTATTTTTCATTTTTTGAGGAACCTCCATGCTGTTTTCCAAAGTGACTGCACCGGCTTGCATCCCCACCAGCAGTGCAAAAGGAATCCTCTTTTTCCGCATCCTCGCCAACATCTGTTGTTGCCTGGGTTGTTCATGTTAGCCATTCTGACAGGTGTGAGGTGGTATCTCATTGTGGTTTCGATTTGTATTTCCCTGATGATGAGTGATGTGGAGTATTTTCTCATGTGTTGGTTGGCCACGTGGATGTCTTCTTTGGAGAAGTGTCTATTCATGTCTTTTGCCCATTTCTTCACTAGATTATTTGTTTTTTGGGTGTTGAGTTTGGTAAGTTCTTTATAGATTTTGGATACTAACCCTTTATCTGATACGTCGTTTGCAAACTTCTCCCATTCTGTTGGCTGCCTTTTAGTTTTGCTGATTGTTTCCTTCAGTGTGCAGAAGCTTTTTATCTTGATGAGGTCCCAGTAGTTCATTTTTGCTTTTGTTTCCCTGGCCTCCGGAGATGTGTTGAGTAAGAAGTTACTGCGGCCAAGGTCAAAGAGGTTTTTGCCTGCTTTCCCATCAAGTATTTTGATGGCTTCCCGTCTTACATTTAGGTCTTTCCTCCATTTTGAGTTTCTTTTTGTGTCTGGTGTAAGAAAGTGGTCCGGGTTCATTCTTCTGCATGTCTCTGTCCAGTTTTCCCAGGACCACCTGCTGAAGAGACTGTCTTGATTCCATCGGATATTCTCTCCTGCTCTGTCAAAGATTAGTTGGCCATACGTTTGTGGGTCCATTTCTGGGTTCTCTATTCTGTTCCATGGATCTGAGTGTCTGTTTTTGTGCCAGTACCATACTGTCTTGATGATTACAGCTTTGTAATACATCTTGAAGTCTGGGATTGTGATGCCTCCAGCTTTGGTTTTCTTTTTCAGGATTGCTTTGGCTATTTGAGCTCTTTTCTGGTTCCATACAAATTTTAGGATTGTTTATTTTCGCTCTGTGAAGAATAGAAACCATAAGAGACTCTTAATGACAGAGAACAATCTGAGGGTTGATGGAGGATGGTGGGTGGGGGATGGGCTAGGTGGGTGATGTGTATTAAGGAGGGTACTTGTTGTGATGAGCACTGGGTGTTGTACGTAAGTGATGAATCCCTGAATTCTACTTCTGAAACCAATATTGCACTGTATGTTAACTAACTAGAATTTAAATTAAAAAAAAAATAAAAGCATAAGTTTTAAATCTGGATGAATTTCAAGTTAGCAATTTTTCTCTTTTATGGTTCGTGCTTTTTTGTCCTTAATATACAGAATCTTGGCCTGACTCAAGATTGCAAAGATTTTGTTCTTTGTTTTATTTTGCTCTAGCATACTTTGTTTCTTAAAAAAATTTTTTTTAATGTTTATTTACTTTAGAGAGAGAGAGAGGTGTGAGGCAGGGGAGGGGCAGAGAGAGAGAGAGAGAGAGAGAGAGAGAGAGAGACAGAAACCGAAGCAGGCTTCAGGCTCTGAGCTGTTGGCACAGAGCCTGATGTGGGGCTTGAACTCACAGATCACGAGATCATGACCTGAGCTAAAGTCAGATGCTTAGCCAACCGAGCCACCCAGGTGGCCATGTTTTAGCACACTTTGACTTTAAAAGGCTATCCCTATTTATAAAGCTTATCTCCATTAAAATTTTTTAGTCCCTTCAGTGAAAAGGGACCGATTTCAATTGATCACATATGCATTAGGCCTATTTCCTGTTCTATATGACTATCTTTATGCCAACCTATGCCAATCAATTACTGTAAATTTGTAGTAACTTTTGAGATCAGTGTAATTCTTCCAAAGTGTTTTTCTTTTCCAAAATTGTCTAGTGTATCCTAGGTCCTTTGTATTTCCATGTAACTTTTAGAGTCAGCCTCTATATTTCTAAAAGCTTGCTGGGGATTTTGCAGGGGATTGTGTTAAATCTGTAGATCAGTTTATAGGGAATTGCCATTTTAACAATACTGGGCCTTCTGATCTATGTACCCAGAATGTCTCTCCATTGACTTCAATCCTCTTTAAGACGTTTTAGCAATGTGTTGTAGTTTTCGGTATATGAATACAGTATATGAATTTTGCACGTGTATGTGCATCTGTGCGCACATGTGAGTGAGGGAGGGGGAGAGAGGGAGAGAAAGAACCCCAAGCCGGCTCCACACTGTCAGGGCAGAGCCTGACGCAGGACTTGATCTCACGAACTGTGAGATCAGGACCTGAGCCAAAATCAAGAGCTAGATGCTTACTTAACCCACTGAGCCACCCAGGCGCCCCAGCAAAGAAAAATGTTTCAAGTAGATAGGCAGTGCTGAGACAGGGAGGTAGAGGCAGGCTTGGCTGTCGAAGATCTTTCCAGGTTCACGTTTCCAGTTCCTTTTTTAGACCCAGCCCTATCCGAGTTTCTGAATTCCATTACCACCATGTCATTTATATAACAAATACCCTGACCCTACTTTTTTCTTAAGCTCCCTCCAACTTGTTTCCATTATTTGTAGTTGGAGAACGTTGGCTAATATGCTTTTTCCAGTTTCCCAAATTAGATGCTTTATCCCCCTTGGTTCCCTAAGGAAACTTCCCAAACTGTTCTTTCCAATGCCGTTGCTGCTTAATGAAATCCTTCCTTCAAGTAATATGGAGACTCCCTTTCTGCTTTTCGCTCTCTTCCCCTTCTTTCTTTTGTATGCTTCATTGCTGTTCCTGACCCTGACATTTTTCCCAAGGGTGATTCTTCCATTATATTCTGTTTCTTCTCAGCACATTTTTGGTCTCTCGCAAATTATAGCATTTTTTTAAGTGTCTGTATTGCATAGAAAGTAAAGAAATCAGATTTCTTCTGATATTGTCTACCCGGTTCACTTTGCAAGCTCCAGTTTTGATCTCATTTCTGCTATGAGCCCCTGTGTCACCATTTTCTTTCCTTCTGCTCCAGAAAGAATATAGGTAGCTCTTTGTATATGAATCTATTATATCCCCTCAAGGCAAGGGATCGTATCTTACTCATCTGCCTTACCAGTACTTTGCATTATGAGCGCTTAAGCTATAGTGGTCATCAGCAGGTAGGTGTTGAATGAATGAGTGAATGAATGCAAGGCTATCTAGTTTGCTCCGTATGAGATTGGAGAAACAGCCTGGTGATCACACGTATCCCTTGGCCATCGTGTTCTCCAGAAGGGCTCTGTTCATCCTTTCTCTTCCCACTTTACCCTGTTTCTCTGCATGATCTTGGTTACCTCCAGGATGTCAGTCGCCACCTGCCATATGTCAGTCCCTCCAGAGTCTGTATTTTTAGTCTCGATCTGTTTCCTTAGAGCCCAACTCATAATTTCAGCTAACTTAGTAGGCTCTTCCAGTGGGTGTTTCTGAAGCCACTTCAGACTCCGTTTAGTCTGCTGAATCTTTATTCATTAACTTCTCCACCTACTCCTTCCCACCTTCCTTCTCTTCCTTCTTTTCCTCCTCTTCCTCTGATGCTTTAAACAGTGAATGGCAACACTGTGTAGTCAACTAAAGAAACCTGATGTGTCCCCAGTGCGTAGCACATTGCTCGGTCCTGGTGGCCACTCGGTATTTGCTGAATAAATAAATGCCATTCACTAAGATGGCCAAGTCAATTAAAAATGATAAATCTGGCGGTTACGTTTAGGAATGGTCTCAGACTCAACAGTAAAAAGCTAGAACGGGAGCGGGCTTTTCCACATTTCACTTTTGGTGTCTTAGAACATCAAACAAGCCAATGTCACTCATGAGGTCTTAGTTTAAAATCAGACCTGGAGGTTAATTACTCGTCATCCTCCATGAAACTGTCTGGAATGTTTTCCTCTAGGCCCGTGGGACTTTGTCTTGATGTCCTCTCATGGCCGGGACATGGACTTCTTTAGACAAGTCCCAAGTTAAGTTTTTCCGTCTCCTAGAGATGGGGGATATTTTGTGTTAGTAGCACATTGGGAACAGGGCTCAGCACTAAGTTTTCACTCTTCCTTCTTCGGTTAATATTAGAGGCATCGAATGAAATGGAAGAGGAGGGGCTTTGGGGGTCAGACTGATAGGAGTTTGAATTCTGGCTCCTTCATTTACTAATAGCTTTGTGACTTTGGACAAGCTACTTAAGTTCCTCGAATCTCAGTCTCATCATCTGTAAAATGGAGACACTATTAGGCACAGCGTAGGGTTATCTGAAAGTTATGTGTAACAAGCTAAGCACAGTCTCTAAAACAGGGGAGTCTCAATAGGCCTGGGCTTCCTTCCATTCTTCTGTTAGAGGAGTGGTGTTCTCTCAGTTACATATGTTGATTGCGTGTCTGTTTCCTCATCAGTGAATAAAACGATACTTACCAACAGGATTGTTGTGAGGACTAAATTAGTTATGTTCATGTGGAGTGCATGATTATTTAAGAAATATTCAATGCCTTCCTTTCTTCCCTCCTTGTAAGACACGTGGGAAATGGCTGAGTGTATTTCGAGTCTGTCAGAACCTCGAGTCAACCTTCAGGCTCTTGTTATACTAGGAGACCCAGGAAGATAGCAACACGGAGGAGCATTACTGCTTTGCTCATTTATATGATTCGGCGCTGCTCAACAGCAAGGGTTATGAGAGGAAAACTGCCGTCTTCTCTGTGACCGCAGCATGCCCCAGCCTACCTTACCAGATTTGCCTTGGCGGGGTCTTTCCTCCTGGTACATTTAAGCAAAGGAAAGTGACTAATGCCCTGAGAGCTCTCACAGATTACTTGTGGGTACCTACATTGGCTGATTGGCCTAAGCATCAGCCAATCCTTCTCCTCATCCAGTTCAGTTATTAATTAGGCAGTTAATGCCTTCAGCCACAGCAAGGTATATTTCCCAACCATCTGGACTACTGTCTATTTCTTCCTCCTCGGTTCTGCAAAATGCACCCCTCTTCACTCTCCGCCCTACATAAACTGATGGTGGTCCATTCTCTTCAAAGACCCAGAAAATTCTCTTCTTGCAGCTCACAACTCCAACGAAAGTAGTAACGGCACAACAACTATTTGTATTTCTCTAGAAACATGTAACTGTAGTGATGAGGGAACGGATAGCACTTGAGTGGGTATGTTTGTGTAATGGTGTGAGTTGGGTCTGCGGAGGGCACACGGAGGCAAGGTTTTTCTAGCAGGTGCCACACACTGACGTAAAGATTACAAAGAACTATTTTCCAGGATGGGTTGATAAATGGATGACTGTCACCAAATCTCTGCCTTTACTCTGACAAATCCTGTCACCCACCAGCCTACTTAACTAACTTAAAAGCCTCTTGGTTTGAATTTCTGTGGGTGTGGCAGGAGGGGAAGCCGGTAGAGGGAGTTTGACTAGTAAGAAGAGGGAGCAGAGCAGAGGCCACGGGGATGGGAATTTCCATGTGGGAGACTTTTGGAATCTGGAAGCAAACAATTTATTACCCCAGACCTACCATTCCCCTTGATAGATTGCTCTTGGCATTGGCCTTGTTAAAAAAAAAAAAAAAAAAAAAAAAAAAAAGTCCTTGTTTCTTAGAAAAAATTAGCGAGGCAAATACAGGACATTCAAATGCAGCGGTGGGAAGGCAAAGAAGGGAAAAATGCACTTGGCAAGAATTCGGAGGCAGCCAATTGTCTTTATTGAAATGGCATTGAATTAAAAACTCAAAGGAGTTAGTGGCATCTTCTTTAGGAGAGAGATTTAAAAGAAAAAAACAACCATCAGGCCAACTCTACTCAGTAAACATTGTAGACAAAAAAAATGTATGCAAGGTTTCTTTTCTTTCTTCTTTCTTCTTCTTCTTTCTTTTTTTTTTTTTTCGTTATCTCCAAACAAAGAGATCCGTGCTTGCTACTGAAACGAGGCAAACATACTGCCCGCATACCCTGGCGGTTCTGAGACTCTCTCAGTACGGCGACAGGGCTGTCACCCCACCCCCAACACCACGTCCCCTCCATTCCTGGCCCGGAGTCCTGTCCCTCTGCCTGGTCCCGAAGCCCCCCCCCCCCCCCCCCCCGTTCACTCGGGCTTGTTTCCAGAACACGGACTTTGTCAATAACGCGCGCAGCATTTCTCCCACCACCGATGAATGGTCAAAAATGAGGTTGGGGGGGCGGGGGGTGGGGGACACAATTAGAAACTGTAATGACTCTCCGGACATCTCACAATATAAGCCGCATTCTTATTTTTCTAAGGCATTAGCTACAGATTGGGCAGCATTTGTCATGCGTTGAGACATTTCCTGTGTCTTTCTGGCAGGGCGACGTTCGCGTTAGAATGCGGGAGCTTCTCGTCTTCCCGCTTCCTCTCCCCGGCTCGCTCGCTCTCCCCCCTCTTTTTGGCTTGCCAGTTCCAGCACCTTCCCATACATTACCCCGTCCTTTCATCTCCAAGATGACCTGAAGTGACCTTTTGCTTGGCACGAGACGTGATTCAACTGATAATAAAAGAGCTGGGGGAGGGGGGGTGGGAGGCTCTGCGGCTGTCTGCGCAGGGCTGCAGCCGGGAGGGGCGCCCAGAGGAGGAGGGCGGGGGGGGGGGGCGGGGGGACCGCATCAATTTAAAGACAAATGCCGCCGCTTTTTTGCTGTGCCATTTCCTGTAATTAATTTTCCACATATCCCCTATTACACGAAGGGAAAAGATTTTTTTTTTTTTTTTTTTTTGAAGCATACCACTCTCTTTGTTTAAATGGAGATCCTCTCGGGTTTGGCGGAGGCTGGGAAAGGGGGGCGGGCGGGGAGGCTGGGGAAGGAGGGGAGGCTGGAGTGGAGGGTCAAGGAGGTGGGGGGTAGGGGAGGCTGGAGGGGGGCTGGTGTTGGCCGCAGAGAACGGGGTGGGGGGGGTAGGTGTTGCTGGGGAGGAGGGGAGGTCGGGGAGGGGAAGAGGGGAAGCAGGGGTGGGGGGTGGGCTGGCACCCCGCCCCCAGCGGGCAGGCCAAGCCCTCTGCCGGAATGTGGGGTCGGCCGCCCTGCAGTTTTCTTTCTTTCTGCCCGAGTGTTTGCTGCTGGGAGCCTCTCTCCAAAGCAACGGCTCCCGCTGAGGTTCCAGCACTCGGTTCCCTTCCATTTTACAGCGTCTGCCTTGGAGGGGCGTGGGTTTTTTTCCGGAGGCTTGCTTGCTTTGTTGTTTTAGGAAACTAATTTTTCACTAACTCCAGAACTCCAAATAGATGCCCATGGCAAGTCTCATCGATCCTGTCTCTGTCTCTTACTTAGGGAGGGAAGAAAAAGAACAAACTATTTATTTGGATACTCAGCTGAGGGTGCAGAAGTTGCCACAGCAACAGCCCTGAACCTTGCACTGCCAAAGGCTCTTATTGTAGCCTGGTCCGCCTTCCAAAAGACCTCCTCTTTAAAGAGACACGCTAGCGATACTCTATCGCTTGGGGGTGTGTGTGTGTGTGTGTGTCCATTGACATATCATCGACACCATTGGAAGAGACAAAGGCAAGGATTTTCTTGGTGGTTCGCGGGATATTTTTAGCCAAGCTTGACTAGATGAGATGTCAGACGAGAAACATTGGGCTCCGGAAGTCACTGGGGACCTGAGATCAGGCAACTTCTTGTCTAAAGGCTTGTGAAATGCCGAGAACACACCATAAAGGTGTCCTGGCCCCTCTTGAGGTTGTGGACAGCTTTCATACATAAGCTGACTGGGGTGATTCTGCAGCTCACGCAACACCCCCTCCTCTCTCTTGCCAAAGGACAGGGGCTGGAGGTGCTCTGAGCTCAGGCAGGTGAAACTCCTCCTCTTGGGTCTGGGAAGATTCCTCTTCCTGAAGGACCCCATTGGCTGAAAGTAACATGCAAGGCAAGGGGTTTGCTTCACATTCCATTTTCTAGTTTCACCCCTTCTGGTTTTCCTTGGCAACCATTCATTTATTCATCACGGACATCTTGAATGTTTGCTCGAAGGCACTATAGACATAGGTTGGAAAAATAAAAGAGTGTTCTTCGCCCTTGCCCTCCAGAAGCTTACCATCGAGAAGTGGAAAGAAACAAGTAAATGGATAGTTAGATTCAGGGGCGAGAAAGGGCTTGTAGGGTGCTGCCATTTCAGGGAAGGAGTAACTATGTGATGCGGCCGGATCCATTACAGCTGCCGGTGTGATTCCCATTAGTTCTTTAACTAAAGGACATACAGCCTGTGAAATGCCTGATGGAATGCTTTCCCCTCTCCTCTCTGCCAATCAATATCCCTTTTCTATCCTTCTTCAAAAGTGCCTTCTGAGAGGAAAAGAATTGCCATTCTGGAACACATGAGTGCCTGGAAGCTGACCTCAAGGATCACAGTGTGGACGAGCACTGCCGTTGTCTCTGATGAGAACCTCAGCTCACTTTCTAACCTGCTGGAGAGAGGCAAAGAAACCAGCACCTTCCATGGGCCATACATTATGCTGATTGTTTATTTATTGCACCTACATTCTATTGAGTCCTCGTGCAGTCTTTCTCACCTGGTACCTGGTTGTATCAGAATATAGAAAATAATTTGAGTTTGACTGTGTTCTTAATGGTCCCAATGGATGATAAATAACTAGTAACATTCTATAATTTTATTAATTAAAAAAAATTGTTTTTTAACATTTATTTATTTTTGAGACAGAGAGAGACAGAGCATGAACAGGGGAGGGTCATACAGAGAGAAGCAGAAGACACCGAATCTGAAGCAGGTTCCAGGCTCTGAGCCGTCAGCACAGATCCCGACACGGGGCTCGAACTCACGGACTGTGAGATCATGACCTGAGCCGAAGTCAGACGCTCAACTGACTGAGCCACCCAGGCACCCCAATTTTATTAATGGTTAAAAATAAATAACTCTGTGCAAGCAGGGGAGGGGCAGAGAGAGAGAGACAGAGAGGGAGACACAGAATCAAAAGCAGGCTCCAGGCTCTGAGCTGTCAGCACAGGGCCCGACGTGGGGCTCGAACTCACAAACCGCGAGATCATGACCCAAGCGGAAGTTGGACGCTCAACCAACTGAACCACCTGGGCGCTCCGTAACTAGTACCATTCTAGATGCATGGAGAGAAATCGATTCATTGTATACAATGGATGCTTGAAGACATTAGGCTTAATTCTCTCCCAGACCTTCCCTTGTGAAAATTACGAGGTATCCTCATTTGATAGACGAGGAGACTGAGGCTCAGGGAAGTTGCTCAAGACCACACAGCCAACAGTGATGGAACTAGGGATGAGAATCTTTCCTTTTTGACTCCCTAATTTACCATCTTTGAAGATGGCTTGAGTAGTTTGCACCATGAAAAAGAATTGGCTACAACCCAGCACGTGCCTATTAACAAGAAAAAAGAATGGAATGTTAAAGTTAAAATTTTCAGTGACTTAAAATCGTAACTGACTTACAGCATTGGCTTGATTGGAAGCTCTACAAAGACCAAAATTGAGTCTTGTCTTTCTCTAACAAGATCTCTCTTGGAATTGTCTTTCAAGTTTAGGCCAAGGATCTCGCCCAGAAAGACACCGCTAAAAGCGACAGGAACACCTTGTTTTTAACTCAGACCATTACCCCGTAGCCTGATCACTCAGGAGACCTGACCTCACATGACTTGTCAAATTGAATACCCCTCAAAGGCTGGAGACTTTGTCATCAAAATCAATGACTAACCCTCTAGCTCTAGGGCCATTCTGGAAAAAGAGCTAGATAACTCTTGTCATCGATACAGGCACGTGTGGCAAAAGGGAACACTTTTAAAGGGGTAATGGTGATTTGCAGGTGTTTTTCTATGAACTTCCTTCTTCATGCAGTAGGTTCTCAGGTTATGCAACCTTGGGCAAGTTACTCAAGCCCTCTGTTGTTTAATTTCATCTAAAAAGTGAAGTAATAGTATTTGTCGCATAGGATCATGGTGAGGGTCACCCTGAGATTGAGCATACAAAGCAGTTAGCACAGTGCCAGACCCACATGAAGTGCTATTTATTACACTAGCTATTATTATGCTAATTATCATCATCACTTTTATTTGTATTAGAATTGATTGATTCAAGTGGATAGTTGGCATTTTTTTTTCCCATGCCTACGGTGGACGTAAGCCACATTATGAGGCTGATAAATCTTTTTCTTTCTGAATTCTTTGTTCCCCCCCTCACCATGACACCACTTCTCCTGGTTTTAAACATCCATTTATCCCCGCACTCCTCCCTTCTTCCATCCTTAGCCCTCTCGAACAAAACAAAAACTCTTGCTTCTAAAATAGCTCTCTTATAAATCATTTACACCAGGGATCAGCATTTCCCCCCCCCCCCCCTGGAAAGAGCCAGATAGTAAGTGTTTTCGACTTTGCAGGCTATATGATGTCTGTTGTGGCTATTCAACTCTATTGTTGTAGTGCAAAAGCAGCCACAGATAATAGGTGAATGAACGCGTGCAGGTGTTCCGATAAAACTTTATCGATGAACAGTGAAATTTGGATTTCACGTGTCATGAAATATTATTATACTTTTACTTTCTTTCAACCATTCAGAACTGTGAAAACCAGCTATAACTCCTGAGCCCCGTAAAAATAGGCAGTGGGCCCGTGGTTTGCCGTCCCCAACTCATTCTTTAACTAGCGTGAGTTTCCGTCACTGTGGTACTCTTAGGAATATTGGCATTTTCTTTCTTTTTTTTTTTTCAAGTTCTAGAATAATGTACAGAAAACACATCTTGGAGGGGCAATGACTTGCATGGGGTACTCACATAATGGCAGCTTACCACCCTTGGTTCTCTATGGGAAAGATGGCGGGCACGGTGAGGGGCATAGCTTGGCAAGCTCAAGGCATTCATATACAGGAAAATGTCAAAGCGTCCGGGAAGAGGCCGTAAAAGGGCGTTTGCCATCGTGTCACATTTGGCTTCAACCAAATTTGGCTTCAACTACCCTTAGTAGTATTCTGATTTGGGCGAATCTCTTTAAAGTCTTTGAACTTCATTTTTCCTTTCCACCTTCCGTAAAAGTGGAAATGATGATGCCTATTCTAAAGAGTTCTTAATGAGACTAAGTTAGGTGCTCCCTGTGAAAGTGTGTAACAGGACGATGCGGACTGGAACGTGGTCGATATTCCATAAATGTTTGAACAGCGTATTAGCAGGCACTCAGCTCATGTTTTCTTCTGTCAGTCATCATGGGGGCAGAAGGAGTCAACCTTGGCTGTTGTGATGTGAAATCTAAGAGGAGTAGTACTCGATGGTATACTGGTATTTAAAAAGAGGTCTTCTGTGGGGCACCTGGATGACCCAGTCAGTCGCGCATCTGACTCTCGATTTCAGCTCCTGACTCTTGATTTTGGCCCAGGTCACGATCCCAGGGTGTGGGATCGAGCCTCCCGTCAAGCTCCACACTGAGCATGGAGCCTGCTTAGGATTCTCTCTCTGTCTCTCTCTCTCCCCTCCCCCATCCTATGTCCCCTCACCCGCTTTCTCTCTCTCTCTCTTTTTCAAAAAAATAAATAAGAGGTCTTCTGACTTTTTTTTTTTTTTTTAAGTGTCAATACGAGGGCTGGTGAGAAGGCAAATTTGGGACATTCTTGGCAAAGAAAAAAAAAATCGATCATTTGAAATGAGTGAAACCCAAGCTTGCAGAAGTGGCTGTTATCAGCAGGTTAGGACTTAGCTCGAGATGCCACTGGTTTCTGAGAGAACAGTCAAGGCGTCAGGGCCATTTCTGGAACGGCATCTTCAGGCAGGGGAGCCATCTCTGCCTTGTTCCCACGTGAATCAGGCTCTTTGAAAGGAGAAGCAGGGCTGTTTGAGAGAGCCTGTTTACACAGTCAGGATCTAAATCACTGATTAGGGATGTGGGTATGTGCATGCATGCGTGTGTGAGAGAAAGAGGGAATGAGAGAGACGGAGAGACACAGAGAGAGAGTGAAACAAGCACACCCACAGGGGCTGGGGCTTATCTTTGTACTCACTGAGGGTAAGCCTTGCTGGTGGAGAAAAACACGAGAGAGGTGGCCTAGGAGGGGGGAACCCGTGCAGACTGTTCGTTGTATGGAAAGAGCTCTCCACTCAGCATGGGGTTCTGAACTGAAGGACAGGGATCTCTTCTGTCCCGAGAGAGCTTACAGGTGTACTTTTCGCATATATGATTCTAGAGATTAATTCCTACTAAAAGGAATGTATGTAATATTCCTGATAAACTGATACCTCTTAGATTTTAGAGATTGAACTTCAGCTTCAGAACCATTCTGTTTCATCTCCCTGGTTTTAGCAACATGTAAATGTGATATTAGCCCAGTATTTTACTTAAGATGAAGTTTGGATTCCATTTCTCACGATTTAAGGTTTTCTGAAGGTTCAAACACTCCTACCTAAAGTCTACGAGTTCAGGAAGTTATCAAAATTACAAGAACATATTGGGGCGCCTGACTGGTTGAGTTGCTAGAATGTGCGACTCTTGATCTCGGGGTTGTAAGTTCGAGCCCCATGTTGGGTGTGGAGATTTTACTTAAAAATAAAAACTTAAAAAAATAAAATAAGATTGCAAGAATATAGGATCATATTTAATTATGTGAACTTGTACAGGTGAGAAGAGTTGATCTTGCGAATTCTTGTAATGCTACAAATCATATGGACATAATGTATTAGCTTAAATTGTAATTTCTAGATCTTTGGTCAACCTTAGACTAATATTAATTCAGTTAATACATAAACTTTGGAGATGTGGTCAATTTTTAAGTAAGAAGAAGATGCAGATATTAGTCACTAAATATAGTTTTAATTCCCTTTGTTCTTTACTTTATATGTAAATGACAGTACCTTAACAGGATATGCAAATGTCTTTAAGTGATGTAATGTATACGCTTCTTTTTCTTTTTTTATGACAATTTTGATAAGTATTAAATTTTTTTAATGTTTATTTATTTTTGAGAGAGAGCGAGAGAGAGTGAGACAGAACATAAGCAGGGAGGGGCAGAGGGAGAGGGAGACACAGAATCTGAGGCAGGCTCCAGGCCCTGAGCCATCAGCACAGAGCCTGACACGGGGCTCGAACCCAGGATCCATAAGATCATGACCTGAGGCGAAGTCAGACGCTCAACCCACTGAGCCACCCAGGTGCCTCTATACTTATTTTTTGATCTTAAAATTCATCAGTGATATAAAATGTGTGTGAAAAAATTAGCGAGACTGTTTTTGGTTCCTGCCTTCCAGTTTTCTCTTAGGTCTGAAAAACAAAAGATGCTTACTTTAGTAAGGAAGTAATTAATATAAATTGTTGAGGTAATACGAGGTACAATAATTTTAGAGACACATAAATGTATTACAAAATAATAAATATGGTTTGTCTCTTAAGGAGATAGTTCTAGTTTATTAGGATGATAAATTCAATTATACATACACAAATATACATATGCATAGTTTTATTTTATATGCTGATGAAGTTAAAAGGTTTAATTAAAATAGTCTATTGTCATGTTTATATAATTGTATATGTCTAAATACAAATAAAAGCATATTAAGATCAAGTTAAAAAGTTTAGGGGTGCCTGGGTGGCTCAGTCGGTTGAGTGTCCGACTTCGGCTTAGGTCATGATCTCGCGGTTTGTGAGTTCGAGCCCCGTGTCGGGCTCTGTGCTGACAGCTCAGAGCCTGGAGCCTGCTTTGGATTCTGCGTCTCCCACTGTCTCTGCCCCACTTCTGCTCACGTTCTGTCTTTCTCTCTTTCTCTCTCAAAAAATGAATAAAACATTAAAAAAATAAAAAATAAAAATATTACTTGTAATTGTTTTTTTGCCTTTAGATATGATGGTTTATCTTCCTCTTCTTTTTCCTCTGATACCTCTTCTTGATTTTTAGCTTTCCAAGGTACAATTCCCAAATCAGAAGAATCACGCTGTTAAGGTACCTTTTAAACAAAATCTATGTTTGGATTTCCTGGTATGGCCATTAAGCAGCCCAGAGATGAACTCCTTCAATAGAAAATTAGGATGTTTTCGTATGAATTTGCCTTTGTCATCATGCTTTCTTAGAAATAGCGCTTGGGAATGATTTAGGGAACAGTGGTGTATTTTTGGACACTTCCATTTTTTTCTGGACCTTGTAAGGAAAGTTCGTTTCCTACACTGAACCCCAAGTTCTTTTGATTGAGTCATACCTAATGATCTCTGAACTGCAGATATCAACTCCTGGTGCTGAATGGTCCAACACTGTCTCAGACTATTTGATAACCCCACTAGAGTATTTTTTCCTGAAAAGAGATCATTGGATGGCCCCTAATCCCTGCTACTACCTTGGCCGTATAAAAGTCTGTTGACCGCTACCCACAGATGGGTCGTACATCTGTCATTTTGATCAACTTTTGCTTGAATTCAAGACAGTCTCTGATACCATCCGGGATGTATCTTGGGCCATAAGTTTTTTTTTTTTTTTCTCAGAAAAAGAGATCTTCAGATAATTGAAGGAGAAGAACGAGGTCCCATTTAGCGTTCAAAGGCTTTAGCACCCGAAGGGGTACTTTGGAAAGCTGCATCCAAATAGGTACATTTTTAAATCCCTGGAAGGGATTTTACTGATCATGCTGACGTTCCAAAAGACCGCCCCCAAAATTAATGGATCTAGCACAGCTGTGTCTATTTAGATCGGTAGCAGCTTTCCAATTACAGGTAGATATGTGATCGAAGCGGGTCTTTACAGGGTGGCCAGAGGTGGAGAGCTGAGTTCCTGCTCTCCAGGAGAGGGGACAGAAGAAGATCAGGTGTGGCCAAAGGCCCCATGTTTAATATGTCTTCAGCTATTTTGGTGGCCAAATAAGGAATAAAGAATTCTTGTCTCAGGAATTACACAGACATGTCAGGGGGTAAGGCAAAAGCCCGGAAAAGTGAATGTCTTGAAGCTCGCTCTGGATATAAGAGGCCAGGCTTATAGAGGAATCCGGAATCAGTTTTAGACCACTGCTGTGGGGAAAGAAGGATATAAAACTATTAATCTACTTATGGTCTTGATCTGGTTTGAGTCAAAAAATAGTGCCAAGGGGCACCTGGGTGGCTCAGTCAGTTAAGAGTCCCTCTCTTGGTTTTGGCTCAGGTCATGATCTCACAGGTTCATGGGATCAAGCCCTGTATCTGGCTCTGTGCCGACAGTGCAGAGCCTGCTTGGGATTCTCTACCCCCCTCTCTCTGCTTGCTCTCTCTCTCTCTCTCTCTCTCTCTCTCTCAGAATGAATAAATAAACGTTAAAAAAAAATAGTGCCAAGGGGCACCTGTGTGGCTCAGTTGGTTAAGCATCTGACTTCTACTCAGGTCATTATCTCACCATTCCCAAGTTTGAGCCCCACATCCAGCTGTGTGCTGACAGCTCAGAGCCTGGAACCTGTTTCAGATTCTGTGTCTCCCTCTCTGTTTCTGCCCCTCCCTCACTCGTGCTCTGTCTCTCTCAAAATAAACATTAAAAAAAATAGTGCCAAGCCTATACATTAAGAGATACAATACCTTAGATGACTAGGATTGATTTTTATAAAATTACGCGCGCGTGTGTGTGTGGTCTGGAATGATGTATTAGGTATCTATTGCTGTATGAAAAAAAATTACCCCCAAACCTACTGGCTTGAAACCACACACATTTGTTATGTTACAGGTTTGTGGGGGAAGGACCTGGACTCGTCTTAGCTCATCTCACAGGATCTGTCACAGGCTGCCATCAAGGTGTTGGTTGGGCTCAACTTGAGAAGTTCTGCTTTCAAGTTCAGGCAGCTCTTGATAGGACACAGTTCTGTGTGTGTGTGTGTGTGTGTGTGTGTGTTGGACTGAGGGCCTCAATTTCCCATGGGATGTTGTTTGCAGGCAACCCTCAGTTCCTTGCCAACGTGAGTCACTCCCACATTCATCAAAGAATGCAGACGGAGAAGTCAGTAGAATCTAGCAAGACAGAAATTCGTCTTTTGTAACCTGATCATGAAGGCTACAGTCTACCACTGTTGATGTATTCTGTGGATTAGAATCAAGTCACTGGGTCTGTCCCACATGCGAAGGGATGGGATTATGCAAGGGTATGAATACCAGTGGAGATCATTTGACTGCTACCTATGAAAACTGCTTCCCACAGGTGATACTCATAAGTAAATTAAACAATACGTCCCCTTGACCTCAGAAGCTCGACCGTTAGAGTGAAGTTGTTTTTCTTTGGGGTAAAGTGAAGTGTGAAATATCACAAGTAAATGGGAACTCTCAAGATATTTTATCTTGAAGTTCTGTAAGAGGCCAAACACTTAATGCACACGTTGGTTTTTAAGGTTCCAGACCTGTGTGAACATATTATTGCCCTTTTCCCAGATGAAGTGCCAGATGGTTTTGAATGAGGAGTATCCGCAAAGTCATGGTGCTTTGTGAGTATTTACTGTTTCTCTTGGAAACTACAAGGCCTGTGTTGTCATCAGCCTTATTCCAGTTAATTACCTGGGTTTGCAGGCCTCTCCTTCGAGCAGCGCCGCTGAATAAGTCAAAGGTTTTACACTTAGTGAAGCATCTCGGAACATGGGTAATTGTGGTGTTTGCTTAGGAAACAGGAGGGAGTATTGCTGTTTTTTTTTTTTTTTTTTTCCCATCCGAACTTGTCTAACTGTAGAAACAGAAATTTGGTTTGACCATATCTGGTAGATTGTCAACAGCTATTAATTCATTCTCTTGGAAATGGAAATCTTTGATGAGTACGAAGTGTTTTCCGATGGATTAAGAATTAGATAAACATTTAAGAGACTGAGTCATAGAAGGAACAATTATTGGCTATATCTGGAATGGCCTTTAAAACAACCTTTCCATTTTACCTTTGAAGAAATCGAGGCACGGAGAGCTGAGTTGTTTACCTAAGAAGATTTACCTAACTAGCTCTTAAGGGGATATTTTCAGATTGGTATCGGGTCTACTCTTTTTTTTTTTTTTTAACGTTTATTTATTTTTGAGACAGAGAGAGACAGAGCATGAACGGGGGAGGGTCAGAGAGAGAGAAAGACAGAATCTGAAGCAGGCTCCAGGCTCTGACCCATCAGCCCAGAGCCCAACGCGGGGCTCGAACTCACAGACCGTGAGATCGTGACCTGAGTTGAAGTCGGACGCTTAACCTACTGAGCCACCCAGGTGCCCCTATCGGGTCTACTCTTGATCTAGTTCAACTCCACACTACGAGCACTATAGTGGAAAAGGCACTGGACTGAGAGCAAAGAATCAAATCCCACAGGCTTTGTCCATTTTGTTCCCCACTGTATCCTTACGAGAAACTGGAAACCTATACCTGAAACTGTAATAAAGTATATATCACTGGTACTTGTGGAACATGTAAATGGATGAATGAATGAATGAATGAATGGAATCCTAGTTCTGTGATGTACTGGCTGAGTGACTGTGGACAATTTGCATTCTGTCTCTGGCTTTGAGCTTCCTCATATCTGAAGTGAGACTTTCGGTCTGGTTAATCTTTACAATTCCTTTCAGTTCTAAATGTCCATGATTTAAGAATGCTAAGAAGTAACATTTACTGGGTACTCTTTCTATCCTGTACTATTGTTTACACAATAATGCCATTTGAATTCTTAAAACCACTCTGTGATACAACAAGCCTCTGAGGAAAATCACGAATAGCTAACAGTTGTATTGACTCTGAGCCAGACACTGTTATTAACTCATTTTAATCCTCCTCTCTTCCCTATGAGGTACAAGAGAGGTTGAATTTGTCCAAGGTCCCATAAGTGGTAAGGGGTGGAGCCGGAACTTGAACTCCAGTGGTCCAATTTCAGAGCCTACCTGCTTAAATATGTTGTTATACTGCATCGTAACATTGTAAGGTCAGAGGCTGTGGTTCATTCTGTTCAGTTAAACCCGAGTTCACGCTTCCTTGTGGCTACCAACTTCTTTTTCTATTTCCCGTTCATAAACATGATCTGCACGCAAATACATCAGCCTTTACATTTCTTTAGCAACTCAAGGCTTCCGTTGCTACATAAGCTGCTGATTCAATAAATTTATATCATTACCCAGTTATTTAAATGGTGGGCAGAAGTTCCTGTAACCAGCACTCCCCCTATTCAAAGACTGGAAACGAAGAAATATTTTCTGAAGTCATGTCTGGGTATGGTGGGTGGATGTTTGGCTTGTTCTGAGAAGTGTAGCTGAAAACTCCAGAATTACTCAAATGTTTGCACTGGTGAGGCTTACTGTGCTGGCCAACTGGCCGCAGAAAGACATCAGTCAAACCAGTGGAGAATGAGGAAGATGAGGTTCAGATGGTTATGGATTCATTTGTTTTGTTTTTGTTTTAATCTCTTTAGACCGTCAGTCAAGAACTCTGTGCTTGCATTCCTGAACACCTATTATGACTAAGATTATATTAGCTATGTATCTGCATGAGAAATTTACAGTAAAATTAGGGGTCATTTTTTAAAAATAATTTATTTATTTTTTTTCCTTTAGGAAAATTGCGATGTTCCTGATGATACGGAAAGGTAGGTATTTTGAGATAGTTGTCTACTCTGATGGAATCCACCGAGTGTCTTATTAGTGTTTGCTTCTATTCAGCCAGACTGTGATTCACGTCCACATGGATGTGAGTGGTATTGTATGGGGTAATGTTAAAGAAAAAAATGCCAGGAGACCAAAGATTGAGTGCTTAGTAGGAACAGTGATTTTATCAAGCAGGGTACTCAATCTAATACAGGGTTTAGACTCTCAGGGGGATGAGATTTTGGAGAGAAGAGTGAAATGGGTCCTTTAAAGGTAAAAGATGTCAGTGGTCTCTGTCTCATAGTAGGAGAGCAATGTCTTTGAGTGATGCTGATTGATTGGTGATGCCTGGGCTTGTCCCTTAGGTAAGTGGAGGCTAGGTGGAGGTACTCTTCTGCATATCAGGGTGCCTGCCTCAGGATAATGGTGGCCAGCTGCCTCTGCTCTGTATGTGACATATTGCCATCACATTATGCCACCTGCTTAGTGTCAGCGGTGGCCAGTGGCCAGGTCAAACTTACCAGGAGTGAGCCTGTGGAGCCTAATCTAGATTTAAGAAGTCCTGGGTTCTAGTCTTGGTAATGCCATTGACTCAGCTGTGTGACCTTGGACTCCCAAGAGACTTCTCTAGGCCTCAGTTTGCTGATTTGTAAAAAAAAAAAAAAAAAAAAGACAAGGTGGGCCTAGATCTGTGAAAACCACATCACATTCTGCTAGAGGTTCTGCTGAAGGATTTCAAGAGTGACCACAGTGCCCTAACTTGCCCCCACCCAACTCCCACCCGACAAGAGAATCTCTACGCATCGCCTATTTTACGTAGGGGACTTCTTCCGCATTTCTTCAAAGAGCAGTTCTCGTTCTTAAAAATAAAAAATGATCTTTAAGGGATCTTGCAACTCAAACAGTCGATAAAATCTAGTTCAAAACTATTTGACCTAATTATTATTTTTTTAATCAATTACATTCTGACTGAAAACATCATTTAAGAGGATGCTGAATGGAAGGATGGAAGAATTAGGGTTTCTTTTTTTCCTTCCAGGCTTTTAAGATTGGCTTGTTGACATGACACCGTGCATATTTGGGAGTCCGGGATTATGTATGAATTCACGTTTGTGAATCTC
This sequence comes from Herpailurus yagouaroundi, assembly GCF_014898765.1. Classification (NCBI taxonomy): domain Eukaryota; kingdom Metazoa; phylum Chordata; class Mammalia; order Carnivora; family Felidae; genus Herpailurus; species Herpailurus yagouaroundi. The sequence continues at coordinate 14,126,378 of NW_024412402.1, read as the reverse complement.
AAGTTTAGCCTGGGAAATGTAAATGTATGGAAGACATCCTGTTCACACAAAGAAAATAGCTTCGCATATGATTTCCTTTGGTAAATATTTTAAAGAAAGATGGCATCATGTCCTCCGAAAGGTCTCTTTTCTTCATTTCTCAGAGTGAATTTCTACTGAGCTCCTTGGAAAAAGATAAAAAAAGAAAGTGAAAGAAAATCATAAAGCGTACACCCATTTAATGTACCAAATGTCCCATCCGAGGTTTCAGGGAGGTGTAAATACTCCTACACTACACAGCGCATCCCCAAGATCTCTGCCCACAGCCAAGATCAATGGTGCTGTTAGCATATCTGTGTTTTATTAAGGCGACTAAATGGAATTTGTGTGCGTTGGGCTACTCGTGATTTGGCAGGAAATATCATGTATGGTGTAAAAGTCGTCGACTATATTTCATGGAAACTAAAGTGAAAGTCTACTTTTCTGCCCAAATGCTTCATCCTTACGTAGGGAAATCCCATTAAGATGAATGTTCTCCTTATGCATTCTCCTGATGTCTTAACCTCACTGGACTCTCCTTTGAGGCTCTCTCTGGTGGGTTTGTTTGTATCTCCACAGCTCTAAAGGGGGCCTTCACAGTTCTAGCTAAAGACCAGAGGGGTACTCCTCCAAATGGGATGCAAATCGAAATGGCATCAAGATGGCTTCATTCAGCTTCGTGCTGTCTTGGGTAAGTGCTGGCCTCTGTTTTCAGCGACTCTCTCCTGACAGGCACAATATTTGTTGGGCAATGAAGAGTGTCTAGGCACCTGTGAAACTCCATATTCAACGATCGTGGGGGAAAAGATGAGTTAGGCACTGTCTCCCCTTCAAGGGTCTTGTATGGGTACTCTTGTTTTCTCGTGCTGCATACCTTGGTGACTTAAAACGATGATGATGATCGTCATTTATTTTGCTATAACTCTGCAATTTGGGCAGTTTGGTGGAATCGCCTGGGCCTCCTCTCTGCCCCCCATAATGTCTGGGCGCCTCCACCAGGATGACATGAATAGCTAGGGGCTTGAAACAGCTCAGGCTGAATGGGCATCTCCACTTTATGTAATCTCGAAGTCTTCCTACGTGGTCTCTTTAGCAAGCGCTCTGAAGGTAGTTGAACTTCTTATATGGTAGCTCAAGGCTTTCAGAGCTGCAGCTCCATAAGGCCTGCATTGAAGCTAAAAAACTTATGACCTGGCCTTGGAGGTCTGTTCTTAAAGGCAAGTCACTAAGCCCAGACCATGTTCAAGGGGAAGAGAACAAGTCTTTGGCTCTCAACAGTATCCAGCATATCATGTGATATTATCACATGTATTCCCACCCCCCCACCCCTCCCCACCCGTGTTCACAGCTACTCCAGGATGAAAATGTAACAGATGAGAAATTCAGGTTTTGCTGAGGTGGCAAATGGTGAGTCAGGATCCAAAGTTTGGATTCTGGTCTTGCTAGAGGAGAACTCTTAGGTCTTTTATTCAGTCTGGGAGAAACGAACAAACAAAAAACAACTGAGGTCCAAATAAAGGAAAGGAAGCCTGTTTGGCATCACACATGTTATCAGCAGAATTAGGAAAACCAATGCCTAGCAGGCTAAGCCAACAATTGTGGCCTCACGATTCTAGGCCACTTAGCAGGACTCCGAGGGAGGGGCTTTGAAAGAGTTAATGGAGGCCAGTCTTTCAAAGCTGAGTGACAGTACCTTGGCTGTTTTTAGATGAGGCAGTGCTGTAGATGGGCAACAGACACCGGTGTTATTGTGCTCCCCCAACCCTGGCAATTCCAGAAAATGAGAGGAACACTGGGAACAGATGTCCAGATGACTTTGATCTCAGGTTGAGGTACTTGGGGTGAAATTATTTTGTATTGTAGTCTAAAAATCTGTTATGTTTAAATGTATTTTATTTATGTATTTTCTAAAGTTTATTTATTTACTTTGAGACAGTGTGTGTGTGAGCAGGGGAGGGGCAGAGAGAAGGAGAGAGAGAGAGAGAGAGAATCCCAGGCAGGCTCCACACTGTCAGCATGGAGCCTGATGCGGGGTTCAAACTCGTGAACCGTGAGATTATGACCTGAGCTGAAGTCAAGAGTCGGACGCTCAACTGACTGGGCGACCCAGGTGCCTCTTCAATGTATTTTAAATGAGTGCATTAACTAGGATTTGAAACTCAAAATGGGTACTATCTCTTTAAAAGAAGGAAGTTTTATCCTGTCTCGTGTTAGAGAAGGTTGCTAAGGATGCCACTGTATTTAGATTCATCAGCTCCCAGCCATTGGGTGGGAGGAAAGGAATCTCTCTTCTAAAGGAGAATTAAGCTTTTTGATTGCAAAAGATGGACTGGCGTCATACTGTTGGTAGGTAGGATACACTGTGGGTCTACGGTCCTTCTCTTTTTGCAAGCGAATGATGAAGAAAAGCAACTTCCTCCTTTCAAAGAAGGAAAGTAGAAGACTACACAGTATGTGTGGGTACCGCAGGCAGAGAGATAAAGAGAGAAGAGAGAGAACCAGCCTCTGATACCAAGTTACTTTTTTTGTGAGAGAGAGAGTGTGAGCAGGGGAGGGGCAGAGAGAGAGGGGGGGAGAGAGAGAGAATTCCAAGCAGGCTCCACGCTGCCATCGTGGAGCCTGACGCAGGGCTTGAACTCATGAACCGTAAGATCATGACCTGAGCCCACATCAAGAGTCGGATGCTTAACCAACTGAGCCACCTAGGCACCTCAAATGACTTCTTTTTAGGAGAAAAATCTATAACAGGAAAGATAACCCCAGAGTTTTCACACCTTATGAAGTTGTCGAAAACTCCAGTAACACAGACCATTGGGGAGATCCAATCTCAGATAAAGAAATGTATTTGTAATTATTGTGTAAACATGGGGAAAATTTGGGATAGGTTAATCAGTATTTGTAAGACTTAAGAATTAGTGTATAAGATGTTCAAATGTGTGAAGGGGCTTTGTGGTGAGTGGGTAAAGGTGTGTATGTATATTGCAGCATGTGTATTTCTTCCTATCTACCTTAAACTGTTGTTAATCTATTTTTTTTTTAAATAATTGATGATACTACTTAGGTTTTTTTCCATTTTTTTCAACAAAATGCCAGTTAAGAAAAAGGATAAACAAGGAGGAAAGTAACCTGCTTGTCTTTAATCTCAGTGGGAAACCACAAAATTTGAACCCCAAACCCCAAGCTAATACATGGTTGGAGACCTCTGGTTGCTTACTCTCATTAGAGGCCACGTACATAAGAATAAATAGGCAACTACAGAAAGCAAGCCCATGAAGAAACGATTGTCATCCTGGTTTTTTATAGGTCAGCCCCCATATTTATGTAACCCCAGAACACAGTCTAAGGAGATCGGTTACCTGCTTTAGGTGGGGCCTAGGAAGAGGGCAGGGGTGGAAAGGGGTCCAGAAGAAGAAGATAAATGAGTAAGGTGTGAGATGGCTACATGGAGAAAATTCACCTTGGTTCATATGACTTCTGGTAGCCAAGATAATTTTCTTTACTCTTAAGGAGAATCTGCACGTCGTTAGCACTTGTAAGACTTCAGACTCTCTAGAAGACTCTTCGGAAGGTCTTCCTTTTGAAAACTGAGTTAACCTTTTCCTTCAGCTCCAACCTAAGGCGCTGTCCGGTTACAAAGTTGGGACACACTAAAATCTCTGGGGGACTGCAGATTTGTGGGTGTCTCCTGTTCTAGATATGGATGGGGCCATCTCAGGTTGTAGGGAACTGCGTGGCCCAAGGCAGGGCACCATTCTCAGCCAAACCTGACTTGGATGTCAGTTTCTTCGGCTCTTTTTCTGAGGGTGAGGTGCCTTCTGCCTTCCTCCATGGCCTACCTTGCCCCTCCCCCAACAGACGCATGCACTCTGCCAACACTCCGGCTTGGAAAACTATCGAACAAGCAATGCTATGAAATCAGATAACTGTTCTCGCTGAACATTAGAAGAATTCTACAAAGACCACATTTTCATTTTGTTTCTCCTTCTGTTTCTAAACAGGGTGTATTCTGATGCGCCTGGAGGCAGGAGGTAGAGGAGGCGGGCACAATTTGATTTTCTGCTGTTTCATTCACAGTTTTAATGCACATCCTTTTCCAGCACATTTGAATTTGGTTGGGCAGATATTCTCCCTTCATTTCCTTGTGTGAGTCGTGAGCTATTCTTGTTCCTCCTTTGACCTTGAGATCCTCCTGGCCCTTACTTCCTTAGCAGGAATGAGTTAGAGAGGAAGGGTTAGGGCAGGAATTGATCTCTAGACTGTTGAATTTTGCTGGGAATTTCACGCCCCCCACGGAAGGTGTTTTCTTTTTCACCTATCTTTGAAAAGGCTGGGGAGCTTTAACTCTGTGCTTTGAGAGCTACAGTCTCTGCTCTTCAAAAAAACCTAATATCCAACAGGAAGCTCCCATCCACATTATTATAGGTGTATTTGTTTTTGCCTCTGGGGACAACACATCCTTTCCTTATGTCATATTCATGTATAATCCCTAAGTTTCCAGCAGTTGGTTCTCTCTTCTTCTGGTACCCAGAGCAGTGCCTTGAACATGAGTATTTATTATTCCTGGAGGAAAGAGATAATAGGAGTTTTGTACATTTTCCAATAGTTACTGAGCTGTTGACACTCATTGTTTCCAGATGACCATTTAAGGCAGTGCTTGTACTCTGGGAATTAGGAAGGGGGGATCTGTAATGCTTTCCCATTACCACATCTGCCAGGCAGTTTGCTATTGGCTGTTTTTATAGTGTCTTCTAAGAAGCCAGCCAGATTACCCTCTACAGTGTCCCCAAAGGCTGCTGGGGTGGGGGACACAAGGAAGCGTGAGCTGGTGGGAACTTTGTACCTCTCTCCTGCTGCAATCAGAGAAGACCTCCTTTATGTATTTATATATTTATTTGGAAAAAAAACAGGTTAGCTGTTTTGTTTTTTTTTTTAAGTTCAGAAACGATTGGAATATGAAATAAGTTTGGAATTCACAGCCCCTTGTCCCAAGGCTATGAGACCCAGAATGGGAATGTCCCATGTGTCCCCTTCCCCAACAGCTTCATGACCAGTTTCTATCGGAATACGAGGAAAGTTATCTACTGCCAATTACATTACTTTTGCCCCTTCCAGTCTCTTCTGACCTTATGTCTGCCTCTGTTGCTTCCGTACTCCCTCCAGTCATGATGGGTAAGTATGTTAACCAGGTTCCGAGAATTTCTGGAACAGCTAAAAAGTGATTAGGAAGGATTTTACTGCAGTCAACTAATCACATAAAAAGAATTCATTCCGACCAGAGTTAAATGATGTGCCTCTGTCCTAGGGCCTTATGTGTCCCTTCAGTCAGTGTTGCTTTAAGAGGAACCTGTTAACTGAATTCCATTCCTTGTAAGACTTTGAATCCTATACATTATTTAGGGGCATCCAGGATGGAAGGACACTTTGATCTAATTCCCCTTTTCCAGACATTCTAGTCAGTTTGTTCCTGATGGGCTTGACTAGGACACAATGGGTATTGCTAGATTAAAACAAACAAACAAACAAACAAACAAACAAACAGAAACAAACCGCTGTTGGGTAATTGGATAGTTAGATGGTAAAAATTTCATCTCTGAGGTTTCTTTTTTCCCTCCAAATGTATAATGTCAAGAGGCAGTTTAATGGATAGGGATTCTCTAAATTTCACGTGTAGCCCATGCCAAGAATTTAGCATCAAGCTTGACAGATCTTCTCAAGACAATATGAATTAAGAATTTCCTTTCTTGCAATATGCTTCTTTACCTCCTAGCCTCCCCAGAAGCCTGAAATCATCTTTGGCTACAGTCTACTTTGTCCCTTTTCTAATCGCATTATGTTTCTTTCCTTTTCCCCTACTTTCCATCGAGGGACTGGCTCATGGCTAGGTGGCAGATTTCTGTGGATGTGTCAGCATGTAACTCACTGAGGGCAGCAGGCGTGAGGAAAACTCTGGGTACCACCAGGATGAGCCATGTCCCAATGATGCGCTTGCCTGGCTGGTTTTGGACCAAGAATCTGGCTATATCTGGAAGAGAAATGCCTTTGAAGAGAAATACTAACTTCTATGTCTACGAGAGAGCAACATAGTTTAACCTGAAATCTTTTCAAACCTTTGACTGAATCTGTACTCCGTTCGAAGGAGGCCAAGAGGCTTCCTAAAGGCCAACTCAGTTTTCTTAACAAACAGATCTGTAGCAGAAATTCTCCTATCCCTTCTCCAGTTACTGACTAGGCAGATTAGAGAATGTCCTGTACCACACACTGCATAGTATCGATGCAAATCTAACAGCACAGCCAGCTCACATCTCCCATCAGTTGAGTACCCAAGAGCCAGAGGTCTCTGTTCCCATGTGTCTTCCCGTCTTACTTGTTACCCAAATAGATATCACGTATTTTCACATGACGTGAGATGTTTTTTCTGTGAAAACTGAGTTGCATGCTTTGGAAAGAATTGGGAAGAGAGTCACTAGAAATTGGCTCTTAAATTAAGTATGGTAAAGGGGCGCATGGGTGGCTCAGTCGGTCAAGTGTCTGACTCTTTATTTTGGCTCAGGTCATGACCTCACGGTTCAAGCTCTACTGGGAGCTCTGGGCTGATGGCGCAGAGCCGGCTTGGGATTCTCTCTCTCCTCCTCTCTCTGCCCCTCCCCCGTGTTCTCTCTCTCAAAATAAATAAACTCTTAAAAAAATTAAGTGCAGTAAAGACAACTACGAAAAGTAGGGGAAATGTCCTAAATATCTACAACACTTCCAGGTACTTTTAACAATTACTCCAGGGCAAAAACTTTAAGCCAGGACTGTCCTGTGTAAATTGGGACATACCGATTTATCAGACCAGGCATGTAGAGACTGAAGGAGTAAAGATGCAAAAGGGATGTGTGTGTGCACGCGCACGCGTGTGTGTATAAATTTGCCTTGGTGTTATAGTTGATAAAAAGTCATTGCAAATTATTGCATTATAGGAGAAATACACGTACTTTGTTTAAACATTTTACTAAAGTACAATCAATATAGAAAAGGACACAGATCTTAAGCGTAGAGCCTAATGAACTTTCACCAAGTGAATAGAAACATGAAGCCAGGACTCAGAACAAGAGACAGAATATTGCTAGTATGTCCAAAGTCCGTCTTGGGGCCATAACCAGTCAATATCCCCCAAAGGGAAGGCACTATCCTGAATCCAAACATTATAGATTAGTTCTGTTTTTGTGTTCTATGTAAATTGAATTTTGTAGAATGCATCCTTTTTTGTGTTGGCTGCTTTCATTCAACATCATTTTTCTGAGATATATCCATTTGGTTGCATGTAGTTGTATTTCGTTCATACTTGTTGCTGGTTAGTATTTCATAGTATGATTACACAAGAATGTATTTATTCGATTAGCTTCTTGCTGAGTCTTTGGGTTGCTTTCCGGCTTTGTTTATTACAAATACACTTGACTCTTGAACAACACAGGGGGTTAGAGGCACTGCCTCCGTGCAGGTGAAAATTGGTATATAACTTTTGACGCCCCACGAACTTAATTACTAATAGCCTACTGTTGACCGGAAACCTTACCAGTAACATAAACAGGTGATTAGCACATATTTTGTGTGTTAAATGTATTATCTACTGTATCCTTACAAAAAAGTAATCTAGAGAAAAGAAAATGTTACTAAGAAAATCATAAGGAAGAGAAGATATATTTACAGTGCTGTACTGTATAAAAAAAAAAAAAAATCCATGTCTGAGTGAACCCATGTAGTTCAAACCCGTGTTGTTCCAGAGTCAACTATAATGTCAAATGAATGTTCTGGAATATCTCTTATTGAATATATACACATTTGTTAGGTCTGTACGCAGGGATAGCGATTACAGGTCATAGGGGATATGTATGGGTAACTTTAGCTTGATATGGCAAACAGTTTTCCCCAAATGGTTGCACTGATTTGCATCCCCGTCGGTAGGTTTTAGAGTTCCAGTGGCTCCATTTCCGTACCATCACTTGGTATTTTCTGTCTTTTTAATTTGGCCTTTCTGGTAGGGTGTGCAATAGCAATTCATTGTAGTTTTAATGTTTATTTTCTCAAAAATGAGTGAAGTTAAGTATGTGTTCATGGTCATTTGGATATCTGCCTTCAAGAAATTTAAATTTTTGCTCATTTTCTATTGGACACGTAAATCTTTTTTTTTTTTTTTTTTTTTTACTGATATGAGGAATCCTTTTTTGCTGTTAAACATTTCTATGCTGAAATAATTTTGGATCTACCAAAAACTTGCAAAAATAGTACAGAGTTCCCATATAACATTCATCTAGCTTCCTCTAATATTAAGATCACCTAACCATGATATAATAATTCAAACCAAAAAATTAACATGTGTGCAATACTATTAACTAACCTACAGACTTTATTAGAATTTTAGGAATCCGGGTTTTCCAGTCTTCACTTTGTGATTCATTAATGAAATGATTCTCAGCTTTGGCTACCATTGTTATCAATAGGAGCTATTTATTTGTTTACTAAAATTGTATATATTTAAGTTGTACCCCATGATTTGACATACATGTACATAGTTAAATGATTACTACCATAAATATAATGAACATATCTTCTTCCATAGCTACCGTTTTATGTGTGTGTATGTTGAGGGCACCTGAAATCTATTCTCTTAGCAAATTTCTGCTATTCTACTAACTACAGTCAGCATGCTGTATGTGAGATCTCTAGATGTGTTCATTCTGCGTAACCGCGAATTTGTAGCCTTTGATCAACATCTCCCCATTTTCTCCACCTCCTTGTCTCTGGTAACTACCATTCTATTCTCTACTCCTTTTTTTTTTTTTTCTTTTTCCTACTCTCTGCTTCTATGTATTTGGCTTTTTTAGATACCAGGTATAAGTGAGATCATGCATTCTTTTTCTTCCTGCGTCTGGCTCATTTCGCTGAGCATAATGTTGAGGAATTCTTTCTGTATTCCGATTCTGATTCCTTTGTCTGGTATGTGTGTTATGTATGTAGCCAGTCTGTGGCTTGCCTTTTCAGAAACTCTCTTAATGCTTCTTTTCATGGGCATAAGTTCTCGATGTTAAGGTTGTTCAACTTACCATACGTTTCCTTTCTGGTCCCTGTGTTTGAAACCTTTGCTTATCCCAAGATATCATTTTGGGTCTACTTCTTATGTATCTTTTCTTCTGTTTTAAAAGCATACTGAGGGAAAGACAGGATTTTAAGAAGATCGAGGTGGCTTATGCGTGCAGGGTGGCTTGGGAGGAGAGGTCGGGAACAGAAAGATTAGCCAGGAGGCTGTGGCATCCACCTAGACGCCAGGTATAAAATAAGCCCAGACTAGGAGAACAAAGATGAAGAGAGAAGGGGGAAGAATAGAATCAAGGGCTCTGTTGATCTGTTGGGGCAGATCTTCTTGCCTGAATGGATGAGAGCAGAATGGGTAGCTCGGAGGCTTGCTTGGATACTGAGAGAGTGTAGACATTCTGTTCTTGCAGGATCCAGTCTTTCCAGAAATATGCTTTGTGGAGATACCATGGCCTCTGTTACAGTGAAGAAGATGTTGAGTGAGTATTGGCCATGGGCAGAGAACAGAACAAGTAGGAATACCTTCCCGTTTAGGAAGTAGAATCCTGGAACAACAAAGGACTGGCGAAGCCTCCTGGGGGAGATGGTTGGACTTGATCTGAGAATCGTTTTAAGAGGAACCAGCCGGCCATCTCTTGGTGGAGAGTAGGTAACGTGCCGACTGGGGCGGGGAGTTGACACAGATGACCTCCTGAGCTCTCTGACAGCTTTAGTGAATCCTTGCCTGCCTTTCGACTCAAGGCTGAGTCATGGAGGCCATTTACCATTGTGAAGGCAACATCTGTTTAATGCCAAGAAGGGCCGGATTTGCCAAGTTTACTTTTCCGAAGCAGTACGGTAATTAGTAGATTTTGTTGAAAGTCCCTCTCCTTCTCTCTTTGCTAAAATACAGATGTCGCATTTGAATGGCTTATGCCTTGGGACTCTCTAATTACGCAGACTTCAACACAATCACGTCACAAGGGAAAGATCTGTGTAAACTTTTGAGAGAATGGAGCCCGGAGTTTAGATTTTTTTTGTTACTACTTCATTTTCACTGTGTTCCAGCAGAAGACGTGTTTCTATGATTTAGGTAAACAGTTTTCTCCATCTGATTGGAGATTGAGGCAAAGGCACCCTGTTCTTTGCTACGTCGGGATGTTGGGGCAGATTAAAAATTTCCACTAATTTCTACTAGCATTTTATTCTGAGAAAGCAAAGGAATGAGTAGAGCATTAGATGTGCAGAGACTCTGATTTTTAAAAATCCTAGCGTCCCTTCTGATTCCCTCATCCTTGGGTGTGCTTACCTGCCTTTGTTCCTGATATGTCCTCACAGGACTGATGAGGAATTGGGTTCCTTTTGCAGAAGAGTCTAGTCTAGTGGAGCTGTGTTTATGGGTTCATATATTAGCTCTGTGGCACATCCTAAACCATCTATCTGGGTTAGGACCTTCTGGAGAAGTCCCTGCCTTATTCTTTACACTCCCTACATATCCTCGTACATTGCCTTACATATAGAAAATACTTGGGACTCCTGGGTGGCTCAGTCGGTTAAGTGTCCGACTTTGGCTCAGGTCATGATCTCACTGTTGGCGAGTTTGAGCCCCGCGTTGGACTCTGTGCTGACAGCTCAGAGCCTGGAGCCTGCTTCGGATTCTGCGTTGCCCTCTCTCTCTGGTCACCCCCCCCCCCACTCCTGCTCTGTCTCTCTCTCTCTCTCTCTCTCTCTCAAAAATAAAAATTAAAAAAGAAAAAAGGAAATGCTTAATAAACAGTATTGGAAAAATCAGTTGAATAGAACAGGGAAATAACGGTGAGAGATGTAGGTAATTGAATCTTTGGGTATACGGCCCAAACTTACATATATCTGTCCTCGTCTCTGACCGCAGACTGTCGTATAGCCTGTCCTTTAGCCCCCATGGCCAAGTTGCCATTTCTTGAACGTTTCTTCTGTATATACCTCTAGTGAACACCTGTAAGTGTACCCGAAAGTAGAGAGAGATTGGTTTAGAAAAAAATATTTGAAATAACAATGGCCAAAAATGGTCCAAATGTGATTAAAAAAACACAAACTGAAGTTCCAAGGTCAGTGAACCCCGAGTGAAATAAGTATGGAGAAAACCACATTTCTTACCTCTGTGATTTGACGCATTTCTGCTGCTTCAGCTTGGCTGAACTGTTCCCTTCAAAGCAGAAGCCGCCAGTAGGGGCTTCACCAAAAAGATCTCCAAATGACTATTTTTTTTTTTTAATTTTTTTTTTCAACGTTTATTTATTTTTGGGACAGAGAGAGACAGAGCATGAACAGGGGAGGGGCAGAGAGAGAGGAAGACAGAGCATCGGAAACAGGCTCCAGGCTCTGAGCCATCAGCCCAGAGCCTGACGCGGGGCTCGAACTCACGGACCGCGAGATCGTGACCCGGCTGAAGTCGGACGCTTAACCAACTGCGCCACCCAGGCGCCCCTCCAAATGACTATTGATAAGCGTATGAAAAAAGTGCTCTGCGTTATTATTCACTGAGAAGCACAAGTTAAAATCATAAGGAGATGCCACTCTACTTCCACAAAACGGCTAAAATTAACAAAATGACAATACTTAGTGAGAATGTCAAGTAAACGGAGCTCTGAGGCACTGTTGGTAAGTAAGTCGATACAATGGCTTTGAGAAAACTGGCGATGTCTAATAAAGCTGAACCCACATCTTCTGTGATTCACTAGTGAATATATACCCAAGAGAAATGAGTGTTTATGTCTATCCATGGACAGTTACAAGAATGTTCACATAGTCAAATGCTGGAAACAATTCAAGTATCTATCAGTAGTTGAATGTTGGAGTGTGCTCTGGGTACTCTCAGAACGATGGATTCCAAACGCTTGTGTTCTAGTGCATTCCGTGCTGAGGTGGAAATACGCCGAGGAAGTGCAACTGGGCCCACTGTGGGTTCTTGATCCAGGAAAGAGAGTTGGAAAGCCTTTGACCCTCTGCCTGTGATTTTATTTGAATCAGATAACGAATGATAAATCACATTGCGGGAAAGTGATAAGGGTCGGAGCTGGAGTGGGGGCTCCAAATGGATGGTCAAGGCAGTGTTACCTGGATTAACCGAGGGGAAGTCATAGTAATCAATGACTGCGTCTATTTGGTCCCCATGACGGAGAACTTGGCAGAGAACCAGTGGTGTGGATCTCTGAAAACCACTTACCCTCCTGATTTCTGTAAGACAATAACCTCATTTGCTCTCCCACCATCTTTGATGACTAAATAGCGCTTTGGGCGCGTTGTGAGCTCGCCATGTATGTGGAGGAAGCGTCAGAGTCCCGACCCGGCTAGCTGCAGAGTGGAGAATCCCCTATGCCTCTATCTCCATTCTGTCTCTTCTCCCCGGGCTCAACTTACAGCCTGGGCCTGGCAAGACTGCTCCACAGTCTGCAAAATTCCACGGAGTGAGGTCTGAATTCTCTTCGAGGGTTCCTGGAACCGTGAGAAAGAAGCCAGGAAGGTGGATGGCCAAATGTAAAATAATTAAGAAGACAAGGTCTATGCATTTCACTAACTCACTTTCCTTCTCCCCATGCCCTTCCCTGAAATGGAGGCGGGAATGCTTTCCAACTGGAATGAGAACCTGTCTCCATTCTGAGCCAAGGCAGAGTTAAATAAGCCATTGTGCCATGTGCTTATGGGTAATTAGGCATGAAAAGAATCTGCAGTCAGCTCCCTCCATTGTTCCTCGCAAGCTGTCCTTTTGCCATGTGCCCGAGCCCCGGGGTCTCAGTGCTGGCACCACTACAGAGATATGGATGTCGTTGTCATGGCAACTCCTCTGTGCTAAGCAACTTTATGGTCTAATATTATTAAGAGGGCAGGGGTCAAAAGCCACTGAGGGACTTTGTCTCCGAAGCCCAGGATCACTGTGTCAGGGATGGGGCAGGATTGCACGCTCATGGGAGAAGAGGGGAGCTCAGGAAGCACCAGATTGCCCCCACCACAGAGCCCTTTGTGGCGGTGAGATGGCCACACTGTGAGGCCAATAAAATACGTCTCTGAGGCTTCTAAGTTTCTGTCTCCCGTGGCTCTGTCTCTGTGGCTGGCTCTCCCTCTTGGGAAAGGACGTGCTTGCAGTAGTCTTCATCTGAATGTGAATTCTAGAATGTCACTTCTGTTTGTATTTGTGTTTCCAGTCTTGACTGCCAACTGTGAAATGAAAAGCATTGACCAGGAGGTGGTAGAAAATATTTGGGGTGGGGGGGACAGATCCCTTTCCCTCAAACCCTACGCTTGCATACTGAAGGAGCTGCCTTGCCTCTTCTTTCTGGTTTAACTTTTTAGTAGACAAGAGTTCAAACGTTGACACAAGTAGGGAGACTAGTATAATGAGCCCCCATGTTACCATCACCCCAGTTGCTTTCTCTCTACAGTTGTTCGCCTCGCCTGGCAGATCAATATGGAGCAGAAGGGGGTCCCTTATACCCCGCTCCCCTCCACCTCAGCCTTAGCCGGGGAGGCTCTGGCTCAGCAAGCTAGGATAAAAGATTTCTTCAAGAGTGACACAGAGGAAAATGTGTTGGGCCCTTCCCAGGCTCTTTTAGAGCATCGCGCTAGATGCTGAATGTCAGGGCTTTCGTGGTGCCGCTGTCAGCCAGTCACAAGACCTAGGATTGCGTGGAGCACCCCCATAGGCAGCCAATCGGAGGCCAAAGGTGGCTGGCCTCTTAGCCATTACCTAAAAGACTGTTCCCTGCCTTTCCTGGGACGAGCTTCACAGACTGCGCCATCCAGTCATCTAAATCAGCAGATTGCCTCTCAGTGTTGACCAAGAGGAGGGTTCAAAAAAGGCTCCCCATCTTTGACTCATGCGGTGCCTTTCCATATGAAGTGGCAAAATGTATCCACTGTTCTAACAGAATCTGTAAACCCTGCTAGCACTACAGAGGGAGTCACAGTACCCTGAGCCCCCTTCTGAATCAGTTCTCGGCCTCAGTGGGCAGGGAAGAGGGGGCCATGCTGTACATGAGAGACTGTGTTATAATAGGGTTATTCTAATCTGGTAGTGAAGTAGATTTATGATGCTAACAAATTCTACGGAAAGGTGACGTGGCATGAAAAAACTCAGGTTTAAAAAAATTATGCAAGAGGGTTGAAGAGGTGGAAGCATTTTCGTTCTACTCTACTTGGCTCTTTGGCTGGTCTCAGAATGAGATCGATGATAAGAGCGACTAAAAGAAGAACACCAAAATTAATTTCCTATATAATTTTCCATGAAATTATGAGGCCCCAAAAGGCAGCCAGGTAATTGAAACTTTGTATCATCCTGACCTAAGGAAAGGGGTTGGGGTCAGGGAATACAGAGGGGAGACAGGCCTTTTAGAGGAAGGCAGAGACAGTGTTTGGAAAACAAAGTTTGCCCAGGTAGGTGGGTCAGTTTCTTAGATGAAAAAGATACCTGGTAGCAGCTGTCTTCCTGGAAGAGACCCCCTTTCCAATATAACTTTAGGGGAAGTCATTTGAGGCAAGGTAAAGAGCTTCTCCCAAATCTGTGGTGTTTGGATTTCAGCGCAGAAGAAAGAATCCTTACGCCCAGCAGACATATTTTGCAGGAGTAAGATCTATTTCCTTTCAGTCCCATCTTTGAAACTTCAGATAAGAAGTTTCATAATTTGGAAGCTGAGCTGGTAGTTTGCTTCGTCCCTGCTTCATGGGATCAGCCTCGGTCACGAGACTAAGTTAGTTCAGTCAAACAGTTGGGTCTCGTTTTGGGAGGTCGGTAAGGTAGGTGTAAGTCAGAGATAGGCCTATATTGTGTAAGCAAGCAACCAGGCATTTATTTATTTATTAAAAATATTTATTTATTTTTGAGAGAGTGAGAGGGAGCATGCACGTGTGCGTGAGCAGGGGAGGGGCAGAGAGAGAGAGAGAGGGAGGGAAAAAGAGAATCGTAAGCAGGCTTCTCACTGGGGATGAACCCACGGACCGTGATATCATGACCCCACCGAAGTCAGACGCTTAACCAACTAAGCCAACCAGGTGCCTCGTAACCAGGTATTTAATAAGAGCATATCTATTTTAACAACGAGAAAAACAGTGGTTAATGATCCGAGCGACTATAATCTTAGTTTCTGAGTTCTGAAGGTAGCCTGTCAATAAAATTTCTAGATGTCAGGCTCAAAGCATCTTCAGTTAGAGTGAGGGCAGGCAGTGGCAATCTGACAGATCCTCTTGGTTCGCAGTCTGAATGTCTCTGGTGATCTTTCTTTTAAGTTTTTTTTTTTTCAACATTTATTTATTTTTGGGACAGAGAGAGACAGAGCATGAACGGGCGAGGGGCAGAGAGAGAGGGAGACACAGAATCGGAAACAGGCTCCAGGCTCTGAGCCATCAGCCCAGAGCCCGACGCGGGGCTCGAACTCACAGACCGCGAGATCGTGACCTGGCTGAAGTCGGACGCTTAACCGACTGCGCCACCCAGGCGCCCCACTGGTGATCTTTCTGAGTGGCCCACACAGCGACAGGCACGAATATGCACGAATATGTTTAAACACGAGCGATTGCGGCAGTTTCTCTGAAGTTTCTATCAAATTGCTCACATTCAGTTTGCAGGGCTTCGGGGAAGAGGGCAGCTTTTGTTCTTCATGATTCCAAGTCAAAATGGGAGAAAAACTGGAAATGTTCATTTGGAGGGTCATAGCTAGAAGTGAGGAAACTAGAAGAATTTAGGATCCAGTCCAATTTACGGGTAGAAAACAAAATCTCAAAGATAATAAACAGCACTAGGATCTAATATGCACAAAGGTATGCTACCAGCACCTAATTTTTTCTCCCTAAAATCACCCTCATTTCTACCAGAGATGGCCAAATTAAGACTAATTGATTTGGAGACTGTGTCTAGTCTTAGCACATTTGGCCTGATTATTTACCTAAGCGCAGAGAGAATAGTGATGGACCGTATAGTCTCTTTCAAATCTGCTTTGGTGGAACTTTTCGTAAGGAACCTCAGATTGAACCTTTAAAAACCTCTCAAGGCTGAGAAGCCAAGCCAAGGACTCCCCATCAGACTTTGCCTGCAATACATATAGGCTTGGTGAACTCGTCTGTTCTGGAGGTTCCCCCAAATACCCCGAATTTCCTGTGCCTGCTCAAGAGGTGCTCTTCCTTCTTCATCCGGAAGGCTGTTGGGAAAGCTGTAAGCAAGGTACCAGGCTGTTTTCCCAAAGGGCTTTATTGGCTCCATAAAGTCAACTTTGGTTCCTGAACGCTGACTGCCATATCGATCTGATCCTATGTACATTCTCGAACCCAGCATTCCAGTCAGAGCCTTGATAATATAATCAGTGTTTTCAATTGTGTTCTGTTACAAGGAGAACAGATTTTTACTGCACTTATACAAATAAACATATTGTCATAAAAAATATTCACCAAGTGTCTAAATTCTGGAGGGATCAGGGGAAAAAGTAATTGTTTTATTCCCAGTCACAAAGGTATATCTTACCCAACTGCTCTAAGATAAAAGTAGTTTAGGGGCACCTGGGTGGCTCAGTGGGTTGAGCGTCTGACTTTGGCCCAGGTCATGATCTCACAGGTCATGAGTTCCTGAGTTCGAGCCCCGTGTCAGGCTCTGTGCTGACAGCTCAGAGCCTGGAACCTGCTTCAGATTCTGTGTCTCCCTCTCTCTCTACCCCTCCCCCACTTGTGCTCTCTCTCTCCCCTCTGTCTCTCAACAATAAATAAACATTAAAACAAGTAGTTTAAAAGAAAAAAGGTTAGGTCTATAAAAACAAAACATTAAGGAACTAACAGTGTTTTAAACAAAAATCATAAAAATTATAATCATCCTCATCAGTTCATTCAGTCTCATGTACTTCATTCTTGTTCTGCTTGAATCTAGTTTTACCATTAGTTCTGGAAAATTTTTACCCAGTGTAGTTTCCTGATCTTAAAGTTATCAGAAGCTTGTGCCTGCCAGAGTTCTTTACATGAATCTCCTTGAAGATGAGTCACTTTTTCAGGAATGCTTTTGCAAAAGGATCGGAATAGAACAGTAGCTGTAAATGACAAGACTTAAAAATGGCCATAGTCAAATATCTGATGAGAGTTCATCGTAATGCAGTTGATAAGCAAATTTGGTTATTTCTGACACACATTTTAAGATAATGACTAGATTTATGACTGATTAACATTATCCCAGGACATAGCAGAATTTAAGAGTTGTATAGAGTTTTTTGGAACATGAATAAACCTATATAAATACAACACAAGCAAGGCTTGGTGTTAACTTCTTATTTGACAATACAGTAAAACCTTGGCTTGTGAGCACAGTTTGTTCTGTAACCCATGCTTGTAATCCAAAGCACTTGTATATCAAAGCGAATTTCAAGAACCATTGGCTCAGTTCTGATCATGTGACCTTCGGCATCGTGTACTACTCATATTGCAAGACATCGCTTGTTGATCAAGGTAAAATTTATTAGGAATATTTGCTCTTTTTACAGAACACTTGCAGAACAAGTTACTCACAATCCACGCTTCTACTACTTTCTATGTAATTTAACATGCCAAATAAGCTCAATTACTTTAATAGCTCTGCTTTTATAGAGAGAGAACAAATCTTTTGAGAAGTTCCAAGGACCCTCTACAAAATCCCAAAGCTAGTTCGAGATCAAAAAAACTTCATTTAGAATTTGATTTTGGGAAGTTTGTCAAAAATATCAAAAGATGTAGGGGCGCCTGGGTGGCGCAGTCGGTTGAGCGTCCGACTTCAGCCAGGTCACGATCTCGCGGTCCGTGAGTTCGAGCCCCGCGTCAGGCTCTGGGCTGATGGCTCAGAGCCTGGAGCCTGTTTCCGATTCTGTGTTTCCCTCTCTCTCTGCCCCTCCCCCGTTCATGCTCTGTCTCTCTCTGTCCCAAAAATAAATAAACGTTGAAAAAAAAAATTAAAAAAAAAAATATCAAAAGATGTAGACACTTGACTAAAAAGGATCTTAGATCATTATGAAACAATACTTAATTATCTATTTTACTAAAGTGGCAATAAAAGGTTTCAAACGCAAATACAGAAAGTTACATAGCTTTGAGTAAAACTTAACTCTTTTATTTATGTGTTTGTTTGTTTACTTATTTATTTAAAGTTTATTTTTGAGAGAGAGAGAGTGAGGCAGAGAGAGAGGAAGAGAGAGAATCTCAAGCAGGCTCTGCACCATCAGCTTGGAGCCTGACATGGGGCTCGAACTCAAAAACTGTGAGATCATGACCTGAGCCAAAATCAAGAGTTGGACACTTCACTGAGTGAGCTGCCCGGGTGCCCCAAAACTTAACTCTTTTAATATTAAGATTCAAAATTACTCAAGATTTGGTATTCTTAAGTAATTGAAGATCTGATAATGAAGATAACATTAGGCATAGGAAATTATTTTAATGAAACAAAAATCTTTGCTTTCTAGGCAGATTTACTTAAAAGGTAAAGAAAAACTTTCACAGTCTTTTATCAGGAACAGACCAACAGTCCAAGAAAACTTTGTCGTTTTAGCACATGAAAGAAAATTAGTTCCCATTCAACATAAGTTCACTATTGATATTAAAGCTTATTTTTAAAATCTTTATAATAACAATTCAATTTTAGCCAGCTTGATTATCCAAGGTAAAATTCTTTTTTTTCCTCTTTCTTTCTTCCCAAGTCGTTATAACATTTTGCCCTTTATTTTTCTCTTTCCTATTCTGAAATAACCAGTTTTGCTTTAGGACAAAATCACTTTCATTTCCCTCAACAAAAATTCATCTCCATACCTCATATCTTTTCCTAGTCAAAAACACATTCTATATTCCTTGCATGCAGATTTGTCTCCCTTCCTATTTCTTGTAGCTTCAATTATGTATATTAATTAGAACGCTAAACTCTTAGAAACATCAATTTCTAGTGAAAGCTAAGAAGTAAGAAATTGTGAACTGTTGCACCGGCATTTAGATTGACAAATTTATGAATACGTTTCATAATTTCTAGAGACATATGCTTCTTCAGAGTACAATCTTTCAACAGCACATGTTTACCAACAGACCCAAATTTATCTTTTAGTTCCTCTGTAATAGGAAACCAAAAGTATATAAACCTATATTCAGTAATTATTATTTCAACATTTTATTTTATGTCACAATGGTCTAGATATTAAATGAATTTCCATCATTTAACTTAGCTTCGTAAGAAATGCTAAGATTTCTGGCTACCGGAAATATTTGGGAAACTATTTTTCTAACGTTTATTTATTTTTGAGCAAGAGCACAAGTGGAGGAGGAGTAGAGAGAGGGGGCACAGATGATCTGAAGTGGGCTCTGTGCTGACAGCGGTGAGCCCAATGCAGGGCTTGAGCTTACGAACCCACGAGATCAGGACCTGAGCCACAGTTGGGCACTCAACTGACTGAGCCACGCAGGTGCTCCAGGAAACATTTTTAAAAAAAATTTTTGGGGCGCCTGGGTGGCGCAGTTGGTTGAACGTCCGACTTCAGCCAGGTCACGATCTCGCGGTCCGGGAGTTCGAGCCCCGCGTCGGGCTCTGGGCTGATGGCTCAGAGCCTGGAGCCTGTTTCCGATTCTGTGTCTCCCTCTCTCTCTGCCCCTCGCCCGTTCATGCTCTGTCTCTCTCTGTCCCAAAAATAAATAAACGTTAAAAAAAAAAAAAGGCAGAGACAAAGGAAAACAGTAATCATCAACAGAAAGCAAAAATACTCGTAACAAATCGTTATTGGAGTCTGTATACCCAAGGAACTAGTTCACACAAATACTCTTCTGAGAATCTAAATCTAGGAAAGGGAAAAAGAACCCCTACCACCCTCACTTCCACCAGACCCTACAGGTAGAGCTCAGGGAGACCGACAGAGGGAGAATTCTTACCTTCTGCCAGATTTTTTAAAATTTCATTTATTTATTTTGAGAGAGAAAGAGACAGTGTGAGTGGGAGGGGGGCAGAGATAGAGAGAGGGAGACAGAAAGAATCTCAAGCAGGCCCCTCACTGTCAGCACAGAGACCAATGCAGGACTCGAACTCATGAAACAGTGAGATCATGACCTGAACCAATACCAAGAGTCAGATGATTAACCGACTGAGTCACCCAGGCACCTCCCATTACCCTCTGCCGGTTGTTATTGGACGTCCCAGGGTCTCAGCTGCAGAAGCAGAGCAAAGAGTGTCCAGCCAGTGTAGGTCCCTTCATGGTGTTCAACTGAAGGGATAGAAAAGTTTTCCTTCTATTCCTTTAGGTTCTTTGTCTGGTCTAATAATCAAATTGATATAAGACAGATTAATAGGAAAAAAAAAAACAAATTTAATTTCACACATACAAGAGCCCCGTAAAATTAGGAGACCCCAAAGGCAGCCAGGTAATTGAAACTCATGTGACATCATGAGTAAGGAAAGGGACAGGAGTGTGAGCAGACAAAGGAGAGGTGGGGGGAAGACCATCCATAGGAAGGTGAGAAGAGATGTCTGGAAAACAAATTGCCCCAGTATGCAGATCGGTTGTTAGGTAAAAAGAGAACTCTGATAATAGTTTCTTTTTGGTAGAGGCCCCCTTTCCAATGTAAATTGAGGCAGTTGATGGGGAGGTAAAGCGCTTTTCCTGAATCTGCCGGGTTTTGATTTTCCTTTGGCTCAAAATATCCTTTTGCCAGAGAGAAATATTTTGGGGTAGCAAAATCTCCTCCCGTATAGGACCAATATAGGTTTCTTTGTAAGATGTAAAGAAGGAAGAGTCAAGCTCAGTTTCAGGTTACCAAATACAATTTTCTACAGTATGGGCATGACAAAAATGACCACTGCTCCCATATCGCCAAACATTTATCATTTCTAGAATGCTTTTCAGGTGAACAAACATGTAGAGCTTTTCCAGGTGAGAGTTACTGAGTATTCAGTTCCTGGGAATTTGCAAAAATTCAGCCCGAAGTGAAAGATAGCAGTGTTGGAGCCCATCGAGAGCTTCAAGCACTATATCAGAGACATAGAAACAAGCGGCGGGCAGGTGGATCGGGGTGGGCACCGCACGGTTCGGTAAGTTTTGGGCTGATCTTACAAAGAGAAAACGTAAACGTTTGCTTCTGTAATTGACAGGACTCACATTAGTCACTTGTCAAGGACACACCTAGTCTTTCAGTACAGCCAACTCTTCTATGAGATAAGTAGGTAGATGCTTACGCCCCCATTTTATAGGTAAGGGAACGAAGACCGAGGGAAGTTACCTATTGAATAATCAAATGAATTGGACAAGCCTTAGACCCTTTGCCTCCCAATCCAGAGAGCTTGAGGAGTAAATCCGTAAGACAAACCGACGAGCCACGTTCATCAAGGAAGCTTATTTCAGCCTGTTCCGGAATATAGAGCTCAAATGGCTCTTTTTTTTTTTTTTTTTTAACATAACCGGGTTTTATTATCGCCTTACCTTTGTTTTGTTTGCTTGTTTCACAGATGATGCTCCCTTAAAAACAACTTTAGTTAGGCTTGGCTGACTTCAAGGAAGAGAAATATTCAACCCAACATAACTTGAGGGAAAGGGAGCTTAATGTAAATGTGTTTTTAAAAGCCCAGGGAAAGAAAGCCCCGTGGGACTGAGGGGGCTGTGGGGATGGGTGATTCCTTCCGCCTCTTGTGATGGAACCACTCTTTTCTACTACTGGATTTCATTTCTCTCTCCACCAGTGGGTTCTTTAGTCTTCTTAGAACTCAAGTCTTCTCATAACTTTGACCTCTATGTGGCCCCTTATGGCTCTTCTGGACTCTAAAAGATGAGCTTTCTTCACCTTTTCTTCTACTGATAACTAACAAATACTCATGGTAGTTCCTTGCTCAAAGTCTCAGGAGAGGAAATATGACTAGCCTGGCATTCTGAGAGGTTAGGATTAATTGCCCTTGGATTAGATGTCCATGCCTGGGCCAGTCGAACGCAGCCTGTGTTGGGGTTCATATAGACAAAATGGTAGCTGGAGCCTACCCTTTCAGGGTGATCTCTAGGTGGAGATCCCGAGTTAGTGCAGTGAAACTACACTTGGTGATTCTACCTCCTTCTTTCTCATTTACTTTTCAGCATGGACAGGACTAGGGTGAAGCAAATGAGACACCTAAGGTACAAGATTTTTTTAATGTTTATTTTTGAGAGAGAGAGAGAGAGAGAGAGAGAGAGAGAGAGAGAGAGAGAGAGTGTGTGAGTAAGGGAAGGGCAGAGAGAGAGGGAGACACAGAATCCAAAGCAGGCTCCAGGTTCTCAGCCATCAGCACAGAGCCTGATGCGGAACTCGAACCCACGAACTATGAGATCATGACCTAAGCCAAAGTTGGATGCTTAACCAACTGAGCCACCCAGGTGCCCCTAAGGTACAAGATTTAAGGCTGCACTCACTCTCAGATGCTGATCCTGCCCTTGCACAACGTTGAGAATCAGTTTCACCTTAAATCTTGTACCCTGGATGCCTCTCTTCCCTCACCTCATCCCCATTCCTTCACCAAATGTGTTCCCATGAAGGTCACCAATGACCTGTATATTGTTGTATCCAACAACTATTTTCAGGCTTTCAAGATCTCTTTCTCAGCCTCTTTGGGTGTTGGACATTCCTTCACTGAAACGCTCTTCCCTTTTCTTCATGTTTTCCCCAGGTCTCCAGATAATCTTAGTCTCTTTCATGGCTCCCTCTTTTCAATCAGTGTTCACATTTGGGCATACTATATTTGATTGTCTCTAAACATCCCTTAGAGCAATTTATCTATAACCACAGTTTCCACCTACACCGTATGTCGGTGTGATTCTGAAGTTTACGTCTTCAAATCAGATCGATCTCCTGATAGTCCATATTCCATTTGTCTTCCACCTTTGATGTCTCACAGAAACATCAAACTCAGTATGTCCCAACTCAGAAATATGACTGTCCAATGCGAAACTTTCTCTGCATTCGGTATTACCCTTATCAGTAAATTCACGAGAGAAGTCAAAACAATCGACCATGCCATTCATGACTCCGCCCCATCTCAGCCAATTGGTTGTGAAGTGTTTCTGACGGTCGCCCACATATATCTTGTATCTGTCCATTCTTGTCCATCTCTACGTTACTGCCTAACTCAGACTCTCATCCCTTCTCCGCTTGACTAATGCAGTTGTCGGTTGGTCTTCCGGAGCTCGGTCTTCCTCGCTTTCCAACCCATTCTCCACACTACAGCCAGACTTATCTTTCAAAAGTGAAATTCTGAATATTTTAATCCCTCGTGTAGGATTCTTAAATGGCTTACCATTGTCTCAAAAAGATAAAATCCAAATGTTTTGGTATGGCCTTCAAGATCCTTCATAACCGAATCCCTTACTTTCTCTGAATTTCATCGACCACACACCTTTCCAGAGCCTATAATCCAGCGGTGTCCTATTACTAATATTTTCCCCCATCAGGTGCTTTCATGACTCTATGCCTTTTATATGCTGTTCCTTGTACCACTATCCCTTGTTTGCTCAGGAAACTCCTACTCATCCTTAAAGACCTAGCTCAACTTTTTGCTACTTTCTGACAGTTTCTCATATAACCAGGGTTGAATGCTGACGCTATATTGGAATGTGTTTCTACATCTGTTATCTGGTACTTACCCTACCAGTTTGAAATGATTTCCCCCTTCTTAGACTTTGAGTTCCTTTCAGACCAAGGATTTGTTTTACTCCTCTTTGTAGCCCTGGTGCCTTATTCTTTCCCATCGCTAGCACTCCATACTCAATATACATTTGGAGACGCATTGACCTTTGTGGGCTTAGTGGATGTGTGTTGATGAATTAATATGCTTTCTGGTTTCCAAAGCATTTTTACATCATTCATAGTGTGTGGCCCCTTCTTTTCAGTGGGCCATTTCTGTTTTGGATGTTTTTGGACCGTGGTTTGCCCTAGAATTGATCCTACTGAAGGACAAAGCGGAGTGGCTGGAAAGGAACCCAAAATTCCCCCAGGTATATCTTTGGTGATAGTATCACCCAGCTCTCCATTTTAGCTCTTTGGTAGAGCTCCACTTTCTTCTCCTTAGATGTCCAGTATGTCCCTGCCCTTCTTTATTTTCTTCTCAAAAAGTAACCTTTCTGTTCTCAGGAAATAACCTGATAAGTTTTTTTTTTTTTTAATTTTTTAACGTTTATTTATTTTTGAGAGACAGAGATAGAGCACGAGCGGAAGAGGAACAGAGAGGGAGACACAGAATCCAAAGCAGGCTCCAGGCTCTGAGCTGTCGGCACAGAGCCCAGTGCGGGGCTCAAACTCACGAACTGCGAGATCATGACCTGAGCTGAAGTCGGACGCTTAACCGACTGAGCCACCCAGGCGCCCCTATGATAAGTTAATTCACCCTGAGGTGAATGATTAACAATGCTCAAAGCAGTTGTTCCTTTAGAACCTTCCAAATTGCAGCAGTCACGAGTCCACCAGCCAGCACCTTCAAATGGCCTACTGGGGTCTCTGACCCTCAAATTTCTTCCTCCAGAGACATGTTGCTCTAATGGCCTGGATTAAAAACCTTGTAGTACCTTTAAAATGTAATATTCTGGGGCGCCTGGGTGGCGCAGTCGGTTAAGCGTCCGACTTCAGCCAGGTCACGATCTCGCGGTCCGTGGGTTCGAGCCCCGCGTCGGGCTCTGGGCTGATGGCTCAGAGCCTGGAGCCTGTTTCCGATTCTGTGTCTCCCTCTCTCTCTGCCCCTCCCCCGTTCATGCTCTGTCTCTCTCTGTCCCAAAAATAAATAAACGTTGAAAAAAAAAATGTAATATTCAGTAGCCAGTCTATTAAATATTACTGGGAATCCTGACATTTATTAGTTTGTCTATTACCATACTTAGCAAAGCCCTGAAGAAATACTTGTCTGATCAGGGGTAGGAGGGTCCGGGGGAATGATCTAGGAACAGGGAACAGGCACCGTCTATGAAGTCTGGTCAGAGTGGGGTTCCTGGGTGATTTGGGAGCAGAGCAGTTAGCTGGCATTTTGGGCAGTGTTAAGGGGTCCTGTAGAAGGGAGGGAGGAAATGGAAAAAGAGCGAGCGCATTTGCTGATTCATTCGCTGCATTTAATTGAATTTTACTAGAGACCAGGCACCAGGGCTGATCAAAAAATAAATAAATAATAAGGTGATGATTTTGCATCATAGGGACTCATTATCTTGCGGGAGAATTAGAAACCGAAAGTCACAAAGCAGTATTTTAAGTCCAATGGCAGAGGTTAAATATAATGTGCTCTTGGAGCACAGAGGAAGGAGCAGCTACCACTGACAGGGAAAAGGGAAGCTGCAGAGAGAAGGCAATACTTGGTTTCGGGCTGGATGGGGAAACATGTTTTCCAGGTGGAGAAGAGGCGGAGGAGCACTCCAGGGAGGAAAGATGTGGCAAAGGGATTCATTCCTCAGCAAGTGTTTATTGGGCACCTGCTATGTGCCCAGTGCTTTTCTAGTGGCTTGGGATCTATCAGTGAATGAACACACGGGATTCCCTGCTCCTGGAGTTCGGCTCTAGTTGGGGAGACAGAAAATAAACAATGTGAATAATTAACATGTATAGTCAATTGCATATGGTGAGTGTTTAGTAAAGACAAAGAATGAAGCAAGCATGAGAGAGAGAAAACACTGGGATGGGGGGCTGATATTTTAGATGGGGGGCATCGGGAGACCTCTGGTGGTCAGTAAACTTTTGAGTAAAGTTCTGAGGGAAGTTAGGGAACTAATCATATGGATGTCAGGGATGAGAATGCTTTGAGCAGAATAAAAGAGGAAGAGCAAAGGTCGGAGCTGGGGGCAGATGTGGAGTCTTTGAGGGACAGAAAAGAGATCAGAATGCCCAGAATGGAAAGATCGAGTGGGGACTCATAGGCGATGAGATCGGGGACATAAGGAGGAGGCAGATAATTTGGGGCTTTGTGGGTCACAGTAAGGATTTTGGCTTTTACTCTGAGCAGGATGGGAAGCCATTAGAGGCGTCTGAGCAGAGGAGACATACATTCTGACTTAGGTTTTAACAGAACCCCTCTGGCAATTGTGTTGATAAATGACTGCAGGGAGTCAAGGGCAGAAGAGGATGACCATTTAGGAGGCTATTTCGACAATCCAGGTGAGAGATGATATTGACGCGACCAGAGTCGTGGCAGTGGGGGAGAAGTGGTCAAATTCGAGACTGATCGTGAAGGTGAGCCACAGAAGTTCACGGTGCTTTGGACACGAGGGACAAGAGCAGAAGGAATCAAGAATAGCTCCCAGTTTTTAAGCCTGAGTCAGCCGCTGTAAGTTGAGAAAGGAAAGGAACTGGTTTTGTGAAAAACATCAGGAACTCAGTGTGGGGCATGTTAGGTTTTGGTGCCTCGTCAACAGCCAAGTGGCGGTGTTAAGCCGGTAGTTTTGGATATATGGGGAGAGGCTGAAGACAGCGTAGTACTGAGAGTCACCATAACCATATAGATGGCATTTAAAGTCATGAATCGAGAGGAGGTTATGTACATCACAGATGAGATTATGTAAAGAATGAAGTGCAGATGGTAAGAAAGAAGACATTCTAGACAGGTCCTCGGGGGAATCTAACATTTAGAAGTCAGAGCGATGAGGGCAAACAAGGAAAAGAAAATAAATAGATGCAGCTGGAAACGGAGGAGGAAAACAAAGCTAACATGTTGTCCTGGAAGCCAAGAATCTGAAGTGTCTCAAGGAGACTTTTCACTTACGTCAAAAGCTACCGATAGGTAAACAATGATGAGGACTGAGAAATGACCTTTGAAGCCAGCAGTGTGGAGGTCACTGGTAGCCTTGGGAAGGGCCCTTTCAGGGGAGTGATGGGGCCAAAAACTCGATGGAGTGTGCTTCAGAAAGAATGGGAGCACGTAAAAAGATAGACGCCCGCCATCACTGGCCATCAGGGAAACGTGTCAAAATCCCAATGAGCTCCCACCTTACACCCACTAGGACGGATATAATGAAGATAGCGGCTAACGACATGAACTGGCAAGGAAGGGATCTAGAGAATTGGAACCCTCATACACTGCTGGTGCTGCTACTGTGGGAAATGGCCTGTCAGTTCCTCAAAAAGTTAATCATGGCGTTATCACACGACCTAATAATCCCATGCATCTGCACGAAGATTGGCAAGATTGACTAGCCGAGAGTGAGGGTAGAAAAGGAGAGGCACGAAGCCGTGTACATGAATATTCATAGCAGTATTATTCACAATAGCCCCAAAGTAGAAACAGCCTAAGTGCCCATCATCTGATGAATGCATGAACAAAATGTGGTATGTCCTTACCATGGGATATCGCTTGGACAGTGAAAAGGGATGCACCTCTGATACGTCATCCGATATGTGTGGACCTTGAACACATTATGGTAAGTGAAAGAATCTAGTCATAAAAGACCGCATACTGATTGTAGCGCAGATCTATAGAGCCAACATAGTCAACTCTATAGAGGCAAAAAGTAGATTGGTGGTCACTAGGGTCTGGAGAATAGGAGACAGGGATGAACAGGGAATAAGAGCTAATTGATAAGGAGGTTTCTTCTGGGGTGAGAGAAAAGTTCTAAAATTTGATGGTGCTAATGGTTGCACAACTCTGTGAATGCTAAAAACATTGAATTTCATACTTTGAATGGGTGAGTTTTATGGTAAGTAAATGATATCTCAGTAAAGATAAAGAATAAGCGAGAGATAGTAGGAAGAACTAGTAGAGAATTCTTTCAAAAAGCGGTGGCATGAAGAGGGAGAACAATAAGGGTGGATGGGGAAACTGGATTAAGGAAGGAATTTTTTTTTTAAGATCAGAGAAAGATCAGTATATTTAATGATGTGGCAGTTGATCTAAGGGGAAGAGGAAGTTAGCTGATACAGGAGAGAGGGGACCCAGTGGAACAGTGTCTGGGAGTAGACAGGAGAAAATGGAAATTTAGTGCGTAGGTGGAGGGATTTGCCTCGCTGGGAGTATGGATAATTTTCCACAAGGATAACAGAGGAAGTAGAATATATTCATACTGATTCTGGTAGGTAGGTAGATTTGGGGTTGGAGGTTTTGCCAATTCTCTTCTATTTGCTTCATTCCTACCTCCCCCCCCCCCCCCCCCCCCGTCCCCCCACTGTAGTAGAAAGGTAAGATTGACTAGCTGGGAGTGAGGGTGGGAAAAGAGAGGTTGAAAATTAGAGGAGACACTCTGAGATGGTTGTCCTGGAGAGTGAAAAGAAGCACGGATTAGGGAAGAAAAAGGATGATGTCTGGGGAGCGTGAAGGACCCATATGCAGTCGCATGAACGTGAATGTAAGAGGACATGAGTTGGCATGCTTATGTATTTTCCTCCAGCTATCTTTGGTTGCCTGGGTTCAGGCGTGGAGTGGGTGAGGAATTGGATTTAGCCAGGGTTTTTAGATTTTGCCAGATTAGATTGGGTTCCAAGAAAGGAGACTCTGAGATGGAGATCTGTGTGCGGGAAGTTTGTTGAGCGGTAACTCCTTTCAGAAGAAACATCTGTGAAGGAGGGAAGGTGGGAGGATTTGGAGGAGGAGAGCCTAAACAGCAAATGCTGTTGCAGCTGAGGTCTCAGACAGTCCTACGGGGAGCCAGGAGCTCTCAGAGTTTTCCCAGATTGAGGCAAGGGGTCTGGGCATCTGTGCCCCTTTGTGGATACTTAGATCCGGAATTCCTCTGGGGAAGAGGCACGGCCTTGGGCAAGGAGGCTTCCTTTGGGTAAAGGGGATTCTCCAAGAGGGACTTAGCTATGAAGTGGCAGCAATGAGTGCCTCAGATTTCAGTGGAGGTAACAGATAGCACACCACAGGATCCACTACAGTTTACCCTTTGCCCTGTTTATGTTACTAAATTTACTACTGGAGAGAGCTTCTCCAGGGTTCTGATTCATCTCTTGTCCTGGCCAAACGTATAAAAAGGCTAGTGGGACTAATCCCACCTCTGTAGGTGGTCTAGAGACTGCCACTGATACTTATCATCTCCCTAATCTATACCCCTTCTAGAAGCTCTTCTCCCCTGGCTAGCACCTCTGCCTGTCTAGATGGCTTGCTTGGTGGGATGACCCAGGTTTTCATATATGAGATGTCTGCGGTTCTGGTGACCAAGCCATTCTCTGGATTTGGCTGCTGCGCTTGCCCATTTTTACCATCAACATTGGGCAGGCGAGTACCAAGAGGTACGATATCTGATCACCCAGTTGCCAAACACAGTCTCCACTTTTCCCTTTTGGAAGAGCCATCTTACCTCCTTCGGAAGCTCAAGGTCAAGTTCTTCTGCCGGTACGGTGACACCCTTCCTCGACTGCCAAAAAGCTTGGAAGTGTCCAGGTGACAGGCATAGCTTAAAGTTTAATGGGGCTATAATGTGTCCCCTGGTTGATTTCCGTTCACGAATGAGGACCTTTAAATTGTGGAGCAGAACTGTGGGTACAGGAAGCACATATTCTCACGTGGGTCCCTGGGAGCGCTGGGCCACTTGGTGTCCAGACCCATGCATTCTACATACTGGGGGCATGGGATCATAGAGTAGTCTTTATATTACGGTGTATACTGTGTCCTGGGGGGATGGCACCCCATCCTTTCGGAATATCGTCTCCAAGCTGACGCCTTAGCTGTACTTTCGAAAGGTCATTCTACTGCTCTATCAGTTTAATAGACTGGAGTGGTACATTAGCGGATAGGACTAGTGGTTCCTATGGTCAGGCGCTCTTTGTCATACCTCCTTTTACCTCGCGTTTCTTGGTACAGGCCAACGCTACGTGGCATTTTGTGCTGGCGGATCAAACGTTTTGCATGCTCTTGGGTGGCGGTGCTGGCCAAGGCCTTGTGGGCAGGATAGGCAGACCCATAACTGGGTTTCGGGGTGTCCTGTAAAGAGGAATTGCCGCTCCTTGCAGCATGAAAGAGATTTGGTGTAATAAACTTGCCGCTAACATCTTGCTGGTCTTCTCTAGTGACAGGGTTACGTCCGGGGCTCTCTGTTTGTCTCTGCGGCTGGCAGGCTTAGTGTTTGGCAGCATCGGTAGTTAGATCAGCACTAGTGAGTCGTATTCCGTGCTGCTGGGCCCGTGAAGAGCCTCCATCCAAGGAGCACCATTGCTGCTTTGTTAATAAGCCTATTACGCTGGATTAGGATTCATTATTCTGTCCACTTGGTTGTTTAGTGTTTATTCCATGTGAGTGCCCTCTTGTGGGCACAGCCAGCAATAGAGAGTTTCATACTTGGTGATTTTTTTCCCTATCCTCCCGTTTGCACGCCCTTTCCCCCCAACCTCCTATGCGGAATCTTCCAGACTTTCGATGTTCTAACCAGTAAGCCACATCAGTCATTACTGCCCCAGAGTCCGTGTGTATTTGCACCTCAGACCACGTCTCTTTCTACACAAAGCAGATGTACAGGTTCTTCACCTGAAGTCTATTAGGAGAATTTCCACCCGCCACTGTCTTTGGGTGCCATCTTGGAGTGGGGCCGTAGCACCGCAGCTGCCCATGCTTTTCTTGCAGCCACATACTGAACCAGCCCAGTCCTGAACCAAACTTAGCAGTGCTGGCGGATGACACGGGGGTCTCGGCCACCTGCTCAGGCACCTTGTGCGTGCCTGCAATACCGTCGATGCCTGGTCCTGGTCTTCGGCTTCCAGCTTCCAGCGAAGGGCTGTCGGGCCCTCCCGAGCTTACAGAACATAGATTCCCCCCAGTTCGTACAGTTGGCTGATAGAATCCGGTCCCTACTGGGTAGTCCTGGCCATATGGTCCCTTACTATCCTGTGGTCAGATTGTCTGTCTCCCAAATGTGTCAGATCATGCTGGCCCAAAACCTGCTGGTTTGCATTTGGTCCAGTAGCAATGCAAGGAGTGTTGTGTCAAAGTAATGAGGTGTCTGTTATGGAAAGCATAGTCTTGCTGTGGATCCCTGAGAGTTTGTGTTGTGATTCTCCCATCCAAGTTTGCTATAAAGCCCATATGATGTCTTTTCTTATAGTAGATAAAACATCTAGTATCATAGGCTCTTCTGGGACATATGGCCAAGTGGTTGGTTTTTCCTGCAGCGTGGTCTCGATTCCTGTTCCAGGGCTTCCTTGAAGCTAGAAGACTTTTACGTTACCCGACAAATGGGTCAGAGCAGCATCCTAAAAGTAGAATATGCTGCCTGTGGAATATGGAAAGGTTTACTGGGCATATACTTCTTTTTTGTGGTGGAAGGCATACAGTGCAATAGTATGTACTTTATTTATTAAACATTTTTCATGTTTATTTTTGAGAGAGAGAGAGAGAGAGCGAGAGAGAGAGAGAGAGAATGAATGCAGGAGGGGAAGAGAGAGAGGGGGGGGACACAGAATCTGAAGCAGGCTGCAGGCTCTGAGCTGATAGCACAGAGCCCGATGCAGAGCTTGAACTCACGAACTGTGAGATCATGACCTGAGCCGAAGTTGGATGCTTAACCAACTGAGCCACCCAGGCACCCCAATAATGTGTACTTTAATTCAGAGAGGGAGTCCCAGCATGATCCAAAACAGTGTTCCCCTAAAAACCTCACTGATACGGTGGTCCCCTAATTCTCTGTAATATTTATTTCCAGCTGTCAGGAGCACATGCGTTGCATTAAGGCTTCCAATACTTGCCCTTTCTTGTTCGTCTAGCCAGACTAACAGGATGTCATCAATACAGTGGAACAACGTGGTGTTCTATGAAATGTCCAAACTGTTCGGTACTTTCAGACAATATTAAAGAGGAAGCGTAGCCTTGGGGCAAATGTGTATACGTATACTTTGTCCATTGCACACGGATGCAAGTTGCTTCTGATCCTACCTTCTGATAGAGATGGAACGGAACACATTTGCCAGATAAGTGGCTTTCTGAATCCCATGTGCTTAAGGCTCTGCGTCTAGCAAAGATCCCACATCGGGCAATGTGGCTGCAGTTGGGGTATTTTTTGCTACCTGGTCAACTTTTCTGTACATCGTGTCATCCGTCACAATCCGTCTGGGTTTTGAAGGGCCCAGAATGGTGGATGAAATGGGATATGGTGGGGATCATCACCCCTGCAGTGTTGGGTCTTGAGGGTGTGTTTTCTCTGCCATTGCCCCCCGAGATAAAGTACTGTTTGGATTTACTGTCTTAGCCAGAAGTTGTGATTCCTCTTGGATTCCTCACTAACTCTTCTTTCACCGTCCAAGGAGCTAAGGTGTGGCTCCTGCCAATTTTAAAGTTCTGGTTGTACATTTGACTCTCTCGGTGGGCCGGTGAATAAATGGGGTTACTGTAACTTGGACCTGGGAGAAGACTCCGTGTATTTATTCCCTGTTCCCCAAAGCCCCCACTCCAACAGGGTAGCCATGAAGGCTGAGCTTTCAATGTGTTCTCAAAATACCTCCTCACTCCCCTTTTCTCAATAAGTGACTTTCGTCCTATCACTTTGCCTTTTGGGGAAGAATTGGGAAAGTTACTTTCATATATGCTTGCTGTGTTCCACAAGTTTTCTTCACGGGAACTTAGCCTCTCCTTCAATCAAAGGGTTCTGGATCTATTCCAGAAACTGCTCAAAAGATTGTGATTTTTTCAGTAGAGTGGTTACCTTCAGTTTCCTGATCATCCATTCTTGACTTTTTTTGTCCTATGTATTAAGCAAGTTCCTTGTTGGCTGCCCATCACCTTTACCTTAGGGTTAATAAAAGGCACCTTTTATTCATCACCTCCGTGGCTGTCTATAGGTCCCATAGGAAGCATAGATTCTTTCGCAACGATCAGCCTCCGAATTTCTTTCAAATGACAGAAAAATAAATCTGTAGGTGTTGAAGAGACTGTAATCAGGTTCCTATTAATAGTGAAACATAATTCCCAACTAAAACATAACCCCCAACTATCCAGTGTAGGCCGGATATCGTTGTAACTCTTAATATACCGCGATCTAGTAAACGTCTCAGCTGCCATGTGCCAGACATGACCCTCCCACCTCCCCGATTTTCTTGATCTCTGCTCAAGGTGTCACCATTCTCAGAGCTACTGAGGTGGGAACTCCTGGATTTCCCCGTAAATGCCCCTTCATCCTCACCTCGGGCCCAGTGAGCTGTCAAATTGTCAAAGCCTATCAATTCTGCTTCCGTGTTGCTTCTCACATTACCTTCTGTCGCTATTGCACTGTCCCAGATGAGGTTCTGTCTCTCTCATCCAGGCTATTACAACAAACTGGTCTTTCCATGTTAATCCCCAATCTCTCCTACAAATGGCTATATTCTACTAACATTTCCATTTTTTTAATGTTTTATTTATTTTTGAGAGAGAGAGGGAGGGAGCAAGCGGTGGAGTTACAGAGAGAAAGGGAGACACAGAATCCGCAGTGGGCTCCAGGCTCTGAGCTGTCAGCACAGAGCCCTATGAGGGACTCGAACCCATGAGCCGTGAGATCATGACCTGAGCCGAAGTCGGATGCTTAGCTGACTGAGCCACCCAGGCGCCCCTAACATTTCAGGTTTTTAAATGAATAGGTGTACTTAGACTTTTTCCTCTAAAAATCCTTCAGTGGCTTCCCATCACACCCATATTCGATCCAAATGCCATAATCTTGCATTCAGGGCCTTCACCAAAACATGTCACATATTTTTCTCTTTGGTACCTATTGCGTTGGCCAATGATGATTTCCCCAGACATGCCTCCCGTTTTCCTGATTCCGTGGCTCCTTGCCCCTGACCCACATGCCTTGGTTTCCATGACTTACTGTCTCATGTCCCTTTTACTCCCTTCTCTTCACTTACTCCAGTTTGTGAATACATTTGTTATTATTTGTTTATTTATTCATTCATTCACATTTTTACCAGAGTGTAAGCTCCCTGCGGATGGGAACTATGTCCATCTTGGTCACCACCCAATTACCGGTGCCAGGGAGGTGCCCAGGCAGGGGCTCAGCAAATATTTGTCATTCGAGTAGATGAGTGAGATGTCATTGTAGAGACCATCACAGCTTCGCATAGCATCGTCTTACAATTCAAGCTGGAAAAAGCATGACTGTCTCCATCAACAGCACGCTTGGATTCAGGGATGTGTGCCCGTCCTCATGGGAGGAGACCAAAAGGCAGCGTAGCCTGATGGTCCAGAGGCAAGGCTGTCTCTGGGTCAGAGCACCGGCCTTGAACAAGGGTCTCTCCCCTCCGTGCTGTGGGACCTCTCTGCTCTCCAGGCGATCATTTTAGGTCAAGTGATAAAACGTCCTTCCTATTTTACGTGTACTTTATGCCAGGCCATGAGGATTATTTAGCCTTTCAAAACTCGGTTTCTCTTGGGCTTCTCGGGCTTTAGCTTCTGAAAAACTTAGTTAGCTCTGTAACAGTACAAATAAACACAGTTGGACGAGGGGGCTAAATTTTTTTCTTCCCCTTGGCAAAGCATAAAAACAAACAACCCCCACGCCTAAACTCTCCAAAAACCGTATAATTACAGGAAGGAAAATATGTCTGAGGAAATTTTATTTATTCAACAGCAGGCAAGGATCTCAGATAAGGGGAACATGTCAGAGCAGCTAGCTGCGGAGAAGGTTGTAGGTACGGACAGGCAAGGGGTTTACTCATAAGGAACATCGACGTCCCTTTCATTGATCGAAGCAATCAATGCTGGCTAGGCAGGCTTTGCATCAAAGGCTGGGTGCACCATATTTCTTTGTACACTTTAGAGCATTGCTCTTGCCTTTGACTCTCTGTGACATCACTTCTTTTCAAACACAAATTGGTGTGTGTGTGTGTGTGTGTGTGTGTGTGTGTGTGTGTGTGTTGTGTATGTGTCTAGGCAAATACACACTTTAATTCCAAAAAAGTATTTAATAATGTTTATGGTTTGCAATTTGATAGAGAGTAGAAACATGTAAATGTCACCCAGAAAATACGAGGACAACAAAAATATTTTATTATTATTATTATTACTTTAAATATAAAATGCCCTTCCATTCCTATGCTGTCTATATTAGGCCCTGTCCCTACCCCTCTCCCTTCTCTTCCTTAATCTTTTTCATTTGCAGAGTTAGAATCCTGCCTTCTGACTGTCCGAGGTGTCGTCTATTTTTAAATTTCCAGAATTACAGTTCTCTTATCAAAAAAGATGACAGAAAGAGTTAAGACCAGGCAAAGGGACAGCACTGCTTAAAACATAAAACTGTTTTTTCGTGTCACCGACACAGCACGACGGATCAAATCTGGATTTTGAACATATTTTCAGGTTGTGCACTGGTGTGTAGCATTTTAGAGAGACATGATGCACAAGTAACCAGAAAGAATACATCGTGGGGAGAAATCTTCCAACAGTTTTATCCAGAAGCTAAACCCTCATGTTGTTTTAGTGTGCAAATGACTTATTCCAATCTGGGTTTGGAGGCTTGATCCGAGAGGCCTTTAACTGGCATTTAGGACGTGGTGTTCTTTAGCAAGAAAGCTGTCCATTTTTCTTCTCTCCAGGGAAACTGCAGTTCAGGAGAGGCACAAAGCTGAGAATATAACCAAGGGCAGAAAAAAATTCACCCCCGTGTTCTATTTGTCACACTGACCCCGCAGGTCACAACCTGCAAGTTTATGGATCGGTGGGGCCTTGCCTCTGCATAAGCATGTTTTCTGGACTTTGGCTGAAGCGAAATTCCTGACTTCTGAAAGAGGAGTGGGTGTGGACTTCCAGCAGGAATAGCCAGTGGGAAGGAAGTAATATTCATTAAGAGTGTCTCATGCAAGCCGTGCGGGGCTAAGCATGCTCAGTGTAAATTCTCCTGTAGCTTGTCAAGCTATGTTTGAACTCGTTCCAGAATACTGGATTTACTTTTTTTTTTTTTCCACCAGAAAGAATGCTCGATTAGACTGCATTTTGCCTTTTCTTTCTTTCTTTCCTTCTTTTTCTTTCTTTCTTTCCTTCCTTCCTTCCTTTTTCTTTCTTTCCTTCTCTTTCTTTCTTTTCCTTGCTTCTTTTTCTTTTCTTTCTCTTTCTTTCTTTCTTTCTTTCTTTCTTTCTTTCTTTCTTTCTTTCTGGCAGAAGATTGGAAACAATATTCATTTCTGATCAGTTCAGTAATACAATGTCCTTCAGTGTCCACTTGAGCGTTTCAGTGGCGAAGAAAAGAAACTTTGCTACCTGGGAACTGAAGACTGCTTAGGTCAGTGAATGCTAATAAAGTCCTTAAGGACTCATGGAACCAGGAGTTAACTTTTCTCAACTGTGAAGGTAATCTACAGCAAATTTAATTGCCTTTTCAACTGAGTGGGTATACACCAATTTTTTTTTTTCACACAAAGAGTATGTTTTTCATATGTTGGAGTGATTTTCCAAACCCAGGGAAAATATGTCTTTGGGTTAATTTGCATTTGAAAGGGCCTCTTTTCGTATTAGAAGTTCTCTCTCTCTGCCACAAATTATGTGTTTTTCAAACAAATATTGTGGTAAGCTGATGTAGCCATAATGGTCTGACTGTGGATGTGTTCTGTGTTACATTAATTCTTGGCGCGGGTTAGTTTGGTGAAAGTTACTGCTTTTGTGACTGCCAAAGATGAAAGAGAGTTTGTTTTTTGCTGCTGTTGTTTTTGGAACTTTTGGTGGGCTCTGAGGCGGCGTTGTGAGCCCCTTCTGGAGAGGAGAGTCCTCTCTCTCTGTGTGTAATGTGAATTTCTCACGGTGTTCAGCTGTAACTCTGAGAAAGGGCTACAGTGTTTTTAGAATCCGTGTAGGAGTAGAGTTTTCTTTTTAAAAATGTAGTTTTGGAGGGAAACAGTACTGGAGGAAGGCAGAAACAAGGTTTGTAATGCAGAAATTAAATCAAGACCTTCTTGGTGAATAGTAAGCAGTGAATGCAAAAAATATTGCATGCTATATACTCCCTGGTTTAGTTTAGATTAATAATTTTACTTTCGGATTAACAGAAAGTAGATCAGACTTTGAAGTGTGCTGTCTTCTATATCAATTGTGATAGCACAGAAAACTCAGATTGGAGAGATGTTAGGGTCTCAGAACGAAGCAGGTTAGCGAGGGCGGCCCCTTTAAAGCATCTGGGGGCTGAGGTTATGAAGCCACATGGCCTCTTGAAGGAACGGTGCATCCGGGGCTAAGCAGTTCAGTTTTATTCAAGACTTTTAAGAGTAAGAGGGGATTTCTTTCTTTTCAAAATAAGAACAGCCAGGCGAGGATTATTGACCAGCCAGGGATTAAATATTTGCTGGATTACAAAGCATCACATATTATCGATGGGTAAATCGGACTGACCAGCTAGCTATTCAGGGGCTGTAAATGAAAATACCATAGCTCCAGACGGAATCAGAGCGAGCAGCCCCCTGCCCGTCATTCTCCATTTTTATGTGGGCGAAAGGGATGATAGAGGTGGGGCAGGGTGTGAAATAGGACTTCACTGATGAGCTGACCTTGCCCTTTTTTAACTTCTGTCCATCTGTTCTTACTGGGCAGCTGAAGCCGTGAGCAAAGTGGGAAGGGGCCTCAGGGGAGACGAGGAAGAAGAGGCCAGACCCCGCCAGGCCTGTGATCTGCTCCCCGTCCTGTGATTTAGACCTAAGAAGAGAAGCTAAGTGGATGCATCTAAATCCACTTCCTTCTGCTCCCAGAGCTTTGATTTAGTACGAATTGCTGCAATTCTGCACCTGCCTCTGGTTTTCATAAGTAATAGCGGCTCCCACACATAGGTGGTGGTTTATCTGTTATAGATGGATCCCCAGGGAGATAGCCACAGTCATTCAGGCTTGTTTTGGTTTTTCCTTTCTTCCCTAACATGTGGCACAGATCTTGATAAGTTTAATGGAAACAACAAATCCTTTCGGGGATGGGAGAGCACAGTTCTCCGTGAGAGAGAGAGAGAGAGAGAGAGAGAGAGAGAGAGAGAGAGAGTGTGTGTGTGTGTGTGTGTGTGTGTGTGCGCGCGCGCGCGCGCGCGCGCGCATGCGTGCCGTCTGGGCTCTGGGACAGCGCAGCTTGGAAGGCTTTCCACGGCCAAGGGCATTTGTCTGGAGTCAGGGACCCTTTCGCTGCCTTGGCTCTGTCTGTATAGAAAAAGAGGAGGCACACATTCTGGAGCATTCTTTTCTCCGATTCCCCTTTCCTATCAATGCACCCCCTCTCCAATGCTGTTCCGCCTTCATGACCCATGTCTCGAAAAATGGCACTGAAACCTTTTCCAGGCACAAAGGAAACCCGAAGGCCTCTTTCTGTTCGCATCTGGATAAAATTTGGATTGTGACAAGGGAAAGTGGGTGGGAGAAGAAAAGGCTGACGTCACAGTTTTAAAAATGCATAGAATGGACTTCCCAGAGGTTTTCTTGCCTAGAGTTTTCGGAGTGTTTTTGTGACCTGCCCACACCCTACCCACGGGGCTTGGGGCAGGCAAGTATCGTATCCATATTTTGTAGCGAAGCGCAGCGGGTCGTCCAAAGCAGAGTCAGACCCAGCACACAGAGCCTTTAAGCTCCCGTTTAGGACTTCACCTGCGCCCTCACGGGAATGATTTGAGATGCGTTTCTGCATCTTGAACTCAGTTTCCCCATTCACTTGGAGGGTTTGGACAATGACAGTTATTTTGTGCCACAGCCTCTCCAACTGAATCTGTTAGTATAATGGTTTCTTAAATTTGAGAAGCTCTTCAGACCTTTCAGGGAACTTTCTCGTCTGTCCTTTTATCTTTGACGCCACCTGTTAAAATCGACTGGACCGGTGTTGACATCTTCATGTGCCGAAAGACAAAACCGAGAGACTGGTTGACTTGATGCCCCCCGGTCAGAGGCTGGATGAGCTCCAGGCTGCCCAACTGAGGGTTTGGAATTTGAATCTACGTAGGGGTTACGGACGTACGGAGGGTACGTATGAGTAGTCTCATGGTTCATGAAGGGGGAAAGTGTGTCAGGGGCTTTATGTACTGTTTGTCCCACGATGCAGGGGAAAACCCGGGCTGGAAGAGTTATGGATGTCACCCACAATCACACTTAGGGAGCTGGGAAGCTGGCTCTGCATCCTAGCTGTAGGACCCCGACGTGCGTGCCATATGGAATCGTGACCAAGCACACAGGCTTCGCTGGCTTTCTCTGCGTCTCGTTTTCCTTGTAGGTAGCATGGGGTGCTGGGTGGATTCTGTGAGATGCCGTCTGTAAAATATTCAGCATGGTGCTTTGCGCGGCGAACCCCATGGTGTTCCGAATAGTGACGCCTGTCGTTTTTTTGTGTTCCGTGTCACCCGAGGTGAGTGCAGGTTACTCTTAGTGTGAACCCCAATCAGCTCTTCAGCTCAACTCCCGGATTCTCAGGGCAGTTGTGCTAAGCGAGTGACCATCAACCTGTGAATAGCGCTTAAGGCGTTGTTATTGAAAATACAAAAACGGTGCTGACTGGCAGGGAGGTAGTGAGGGCAAAAGCGGTGCTCTTCGTCTCTGCCCAGGGAGAGGCTGGCAGGAGGTTATCCAGGCGGACGTGTCTGGGGTGAGCAGGACCGGACCGTTGAGTCAAATTGAGTCATCTCTGGTGGCCTTCGCTTGCTGCTGAGCAGACTGTTGGCGTGTGAGATGTCTCTCTGAAGGGAAGAGTGGCTAGCCAGGGGTTATTCCGGGCTCCTAGATCCAGTTGGCATGGAAAAGCAAATGGGGGCACACAGGCTGTAGAACTGCCACGATTTTGTATTTCTTGGCCCTTCTGACCAGCAATGACGGGCCTTTGAGGTTGATGGAGTGTCTGAGCTTACACGTGGCATGATGTTAGAAAGATCCCCTTAGACAGAGACAGCTCCAGGGTGCACTTCTGACCAAATCAGAGCTTTGTAATTGAGGTCCCCCCCCGCCCCCCATAGAGGGCTGTCAGTGCATGTCACAGCCCCGCAAAACCAGAGGGCAGAGCACTCGCCGGAACAAATGGTACATAGGAGTTGAAGGGCAAACCGTCAAAACAGGTGTGATGGTACCCGAGTATGAAGCCGATTTCAGGGACTGTGGCTGACGAATCAAGATTTTAAATGTCTATTTAACATCCTTAAATGCTTTAGAGTTTCGGTGCCTTGCCACGACCCTCGGGTCGCTTGTCCATGCTGGGAAGGGAAGGTCACCGTGGGGGGTTGGGGACTGTAGGTGGGTGTTGGTTTCTTGAGCATCTATTATGTATCCTCCACTAGGTTTGATGCTTTCCCAACCTTAGCTTCTTTAAGTTCACGGTATCCCTGGGGAGTTTAAAGAGGAGGAAATCTTCTGGGAGGGGAGAGGGTATATGGCCACGGAGGCAAAGAGAGTTCACCGGATCGGCCAACTGAGCATACAACACCATGTAGAATTAGGAAGACGTCTGGGAAGCGTTTTTAGGTGGAAAAAGGCAGTGGTGGTCCGATAGCCTCTCGGCTGTTGAGTAGTATTTCCGCGAGTTCCTTCGATGGGAGATGCCGGCCTTGACTCAATCTGGGATCCACCACCGTGTATTGTCCAGAGTTGGGCAAGTCCGTTCCCAGAGAGAGTTAGTGCTTAATTAGCTCTTTGCACACCACCTGCCTTTGGGGGAGCCACTCCACTTGAACAACACATCGAAATTCTCTTTTTGTTCCCCCACAAATCAGGCCTTACAAATTTTGCAGCTTCAGCAGTCGAAAAATCCCTGTAATTATCAGGCAGTATCCTGTAACTTAAAAACAGAATTTGGAATGAAATGCCTGGGATTTGGGTTCTGGCTCTGGAGTTTCCAAGCTGTGTGACTTCGAGTAAATTAATTTCACTCCCCTGTACCTCAGTTTTCACACCTGAGGACTGGAAGACGAGTGAGAACTGCCTCAGGTGGGATCACCATTAAAGTGAGTTTTGAACATGTGGCCTGCTTTACCTGTGGTTATTCCTCCCCCCTCAGCTGCTACCTGAGAGTTCTCGTGCTTTCTGCTTTTCTGTTCTAAAACAAGGCTTCTCCTTCACTTACTTAGATGGGAGGTGGTCTTGCGGGCAGTGCTGGGCAAACTGGTTTACATCAGAATATTGGAAACTCTTTTTTCTTTCTTTGCCCAAGTTGACTTTGTATTTGCCAGATTATTGGAAGGTGGACGTCTTTGAAAAGACAGGGGAACCAGACAGAAAAATGTAGCCAGAGCAGAATTGGATCAACCATAGGAAGTTCCCAGATGCCCTGAGAAATGGGTAACAAACCAAGGGTACCAAACGAATTGTTGACACACGTCTATTTCCACATACTCCCTGAGAAGTTGG
Organism: Herpailurus yagouaroundi; assembly: GCF_014898765.1. Lineage (NCBI taxonomy): Eukaryota > Metazoa > Chordata > Mammalia > Carnivora > Felidae > Herpailurus > Herpailurus yagouaroundi. Next base: position 14,085,158 of record NW_024412402.1, on the reverse strand, counting down.
GAGAACCGCCCCCCCCACCCCGCCCCTTTAGGACGGCTACTTAAAAGAAAATAACAAGAGTTGGTGAGGATGTGGAAAAATTGGAACCCCGTACCCTGTCGGTGAGAATGTAAAATAGTATGGCTGCTGTGGAAAACAATATGGCGGTTCCTCACAAAGGTAAACATGGCATTACCTGTGATCTATCAATTCCACTTCTGACCCACAATAATTGAAAGCAGGGTCTCAAAGAGAGATTTGAACACCCATGTTCATGGCTGCATTATTCACCGTAGCCAAATGATGGAGGCAACCCAAGGGTGTTTCAGTGGTCGAATGGATAAACAAAACGTGGCGTATTTGTTTGTGGAATATTATTCAGCCTTAAAAAGGAAAGGAATTCTCGCATGTGCCACAACATGGATGAACCTTGAGGACATTACGCGTTGTGAAACAAACCAGGCACACGCACACAGTTACTGTAAGATTCCACTTATATGACGTACCAAAGTAGTGGAATTCACAGAGACAGAAAGTCGAAGGGTGGATGCCAGGGGCTGGGGGCAGGGAAATGGGGAGTTATTCTTTTAATGGGTACAGAGTTTGAGTTTGGGAGGATGAGAATGTTCTGGGTATGGGTGCTGGCAATGGTGGCACAAAATGTGAATGTACTTAATGTCACCGGACTGCATATTTTAAAATGAGCAAGGATGGTAAATTTTTTTTTTTTTTTATAATTTTTTTTCAATGTTTATTTATTTTTGGGACAGAGAGAGACAGAGCATGAACGGGGGAGGGGCAGAGAGAGAGGGAGACACAGAATCGGAAACAGGCTCCAGGCTCCGAGCCATCAGCCCAGAGCCCGACGCGGGGCTCGAACTCACGGACCGCGAGATCGTGACCTGGCTGAAGTCGGACGCTTAACCGACTGCGCCACCCAGGCGCCCCAAGGATGGTAAATTTTATAGTATGTATATTCTATCACAATTAAAGCCAAAAACCACTGAGAATGTAAACAGTCAGTGTAGTAGATAGTTTGTAGGGGCTTACCTACTGGAAGTATTTGTTTCATTACTGAAATTCAGCTGGTGGGAGAGGAAGATGAGGCTCAAACTGAGGAGGAAAAGAGAACTAAATCACTCAGCAAACACACTTCGTGGAAGTGGGGGGAAAAAAAAGGACACAGGAGAAAAAAAGAGGGCTCTTGGTACAGAGAAATGCAATTTCCAGAATTTTTTTTTTATTATTATTATTTTTTAACGTTTATTTATTTTTGAGACAGAGAGAGACAGAGCATGAATGGGGGAGGGTCAGAGAGAGAGGGAGACACAGAATCGGAAACAAGCTCCAGGCTCTGAGCTGTCAGCCCAGAGCCTGACGTGGGACTCGAACTCACGGACCCCGAGATCGTGACCTGAGCTGAAGTCGGACCCTTAACCGACTGAGCCACCCAGGCGCCCCCAATTTCCAGAATTTCTATGTGTGAGGTTCTTAGGGGCGGGGTTTCTTGGGCACTGTTCACACAGCAAGGATGCTACTTTAGATCATTCATTTGGGGGTGGCATTTAGGCGCTGATACAGATGTGGGGGTACCGAAAGCTCATGGGGCACCTCTTTTTGCTAGACCTTGAATTTCCTATTGGGTTACATTTTTACCAGAGGCTACCTCTGTGAAAGGTCTGTGGTGAGTAAAACTGTGGACAGAAATTAAACAGAAATTAAACAGCTACTCATAATCAGGTAGAGGAGGGGAAAGAAAGCAAGGAGCATGCAGTGAGCCCCTATTTTCTACCACGTGTTTATGGATACCGTCCTTTCAACCCTCCCAATTGCCTCTAGGTCCTTTTTCTAAAGGGAGCCTTCCCAAGGTCCTTTGGCTGCAGAGTGGCGAGGCCGGGACTAGAACCCCGGGTCTAAGTGAGAGCCTGAAGCTTATTCTGTTTCATCACACTTCGGGCTTTAGGCGTTACGTTGCCTCAGTTAACTGTGTAAAACCATCCTTCCCTGCCTTTGCTGTCAGCAGCCATAGAGGGAAGTTTTTCTGGAACCAGATGTATGTCTCACACACACAGCTTCGGACCCTCCCAGGGGGCTTCCGGGGGGCGGGGGCGGGGGGAGTGCTGGGGGGCAGCATTAGCATCCACAATCTGAACATCATTTTTAATTTTCACAAATCTTCGCATAGCAACATTTACCCCTCCCGGGGTGGGGGTTGGGTGGGGGGGGAAGCTCCAGGAGCAGAGGTGTCTGGGGAACATCTTTTCTGCGGTGCTCTCTCGGGTTCAGGTGTTGGAATAAATGAACCCGGAGTGCACCGGCCCCTCCCTGGAAGGCTGTTCTCAGGCTCCTTTGTTTGGTTTATGTATAGCCATCAATGCATCATTCCTTCTGCTTCAGCTGTTTGAGAATCCCATCTTCTCTATTGATTTCCCACAGAACGTTTACTGCTCTCCAAGGTGTGACCTGTACCTCTGGCTAATTTATTTCTGTCATGGCTGTAGGATTTAGGAATGAAGGGGGGGGGGAGGGGAGGGGGGGGAGTGGGGAGAGAGTGATGTGTCCAAGATGTGGGAAGTGAATTCAGCATTGGAGCCCCCGACAGGCCTGCCGGCGGCTCTGGAGGGCAGTTCTGTGCACCCAGCAAGGGGACTTTGTTTGAAAATCTGCTCGGCAGGATGGAAGCCCAACCACGGGGTTTCAGGAGGCCAGGAATTAGAGCAGGGCCCCATGGGGATGAAAAAGCAACGAAAGAATGTGTTTGAAAATAACGTCTTGGGGCGCCTGGGTGGCGCAGTCGGTTAAGCGTCCGACTTCAGCCAGGTCACGATCTCGCGGTCCGTGAGTTCGAGCCCCGCGTCAGGCTCGGAGCCTGGAGCCTGTTTCCGATTCTGTGTCTCCCTTTCTCTCTGCCCCTCCCCCGTTCATGCTCTGTCTCTCTCTGTCCCAAAAATAAATAAACGTTGAAAAAAAAAATTAAAAAAAAAAAAAAAAAAAAAAAAGAAAATAACGTCTTGACTGTCCAGGAGCCAGTCACCATATTGAGCAGTATGTGGTCGGGGTTGTTTTTTTTTTTTTTTCTTTTTTAATGAAATGATGGAAAACTGCTACTGGGGTCAGGGAGGCGACCAGCGAAGTCATATTCTCTTCTTCATGGGATTTTTCAACAACAGGGCATCCGTGTCTCAGTCCCTGGAACTGGGATCGCATAGACCGACATGTGAGATATTAAATCGAACCACTTGAACATAAGCCCCCCCCCCTTCCCCTCCATGCCCACGATGCACCCGGTGACCCTTTCCGTGGTCTGATTTTATCAGATCACTATTCGAATGTCCACTTCGTTGTTGCCCCCCGTGGAGACAACTTCTGTCTTCTTAAGAAAAACTGGTGATAACCTTCCGCAAGGAAGGATGTAGATTATTTCTCATGTTGGCCTGGATGGGGACTCACATTTGTTGAGTGAGTGGAGAGGTCATATCTGAAGAGCACTTTAACGTTTTCAAGATCGGGGCGCCTGGGTGGCTCCGTCGGTTAAGCGTCCGACTTCGGCCCAGGTCACGATCTCACGGTTGGTGAGTTCGAACCCCGCGTCGGGCTCTGTGCTGACAGCTCAGGGCCTGGAGCCTCCTTTGGATTCTGTGTCTTTTCTTCCCTGCTCACCTCTGTCTCTCTCTGTCTCCAAATAAAGACTAAAAAAAAACTAAGAAAGAAAAGTTTTCAAGATCTTTTTCGTATACGTTATTTTATTTCATTTCCAGAACAAAGCTAAGAAGGAGGTATTGTTCTTTTCCGTGCATGCTTGAAGAAATGCTGGCTCATGGGCCAGCCTGTTGCCTCGCTGAGGTCACGTGGCTAATCAATAGCAAATACAGGATTCAAGTCCAGGGTGTCTGCTTCTAGGTTCCGCTGGGATTCCATGATACCTCAGGAGTGCAGGGGCCACGATATGTTACCAGGATCACCCACTGAGGAGTGGAAGCTGGGCAGTAAGTGGCATGAGGGCCAAAATTTGCCCAAACACTTAGAAAGCCACTAAGGGGACGAGTCAGAGCTGAACCAAACATGCAGGCCTCGAAACATCCACTCGTATGATTCATGCCTACCGTCAGTCCGTCTGAGGTATGATAAAGCCTTGGGAAGAAGGGTAAACCATTCATCTCATATACTAGCCTCCAACCCCACCCCAACGTGCATGCAGCTTCTCTGTCACTCTTTGGAGAGAATAAAATCAACTATCTACACATGTGTTATCATCAATTATAATATACCCTGGGCTGGGCGTTAGAATAGCAGTTTGCTGTGAGGCTGGCTAATGGAGTTCATGTCTATAAACTCCAGACAGTCCAGGAACCTCTCTTTTTTCCACAGTGTGTGGTGTAGAAGGGGCTTCTGTGATGTCAGTAGGAAAACAAGATGGCGGGGATGGGAGGCTGGTGGGTTTTCACAATTGGAACCCAGTCTACCCGTAACCGTCCAACTCTGGGGAAGAGGAGCCCACTTCATCTCGCCTGCTGGCCAGACAGGTAATCTCAGCACCCACCTCAGAGCCTGAAGGAACCTCAGAGCCTCAGTGTAGAGGTGCCAACTTGAGTCACTCCATTTTTAGAAACGTATGGCATGACACTACCATGGAAAGGCTTCGGTCCTGGGTAAGTACTTACAGTTAAAGAAGAAGGGATAGGGGTGCCTGGGTGGCTCATTCGGTTAAGTGTCCAACTCTTGGTTTTGGCTCAGGTTTGTGATCTCATGGTTTGGGAGATTGAGCCCCATGTTGGGCTCTGCACGTGTGGAGCCTGCTTGGGATTGTCCCTCTCTCTCTCCCTCTTTGCCCCTCTCCCGCTCGTTCTCTCTCCCTTTCTCTCTCTCTCTCAAAAAAAAAATAAATAAACTTAAAAAAAAAAAAAAAAAGAAGGGATAATCTTGGAGCCAAATTAAAAAAGTCCAGTGCATAGGACTAAGAGTAACTGTAAATATCCCTGGGATAGCTGAAGTTAGTTTGGTTTGAGAAGGTCTGGCCTTTGTAAAGAATCTTCCTCTCTTCCTTTATATGTGGCACACTGCATTCCCGCCACCTGTGAGGTAACCTTTGTCTCGGGACTTAGGATTTTTGAGAGGGGAGGGATGCGCTACAAAATACACGCTCCAGAGAAAGTCACAGTCGCTTCCGCATCAACAGTGTGCGAGGCTGCGTTTCGCTGTTTCCCTCGCCAGGGGCAAATTTTATTTCTCTGCTCCTTTCCTTTCTGCAAGCAGGTTTAGGATACCGACACCTCCCTTGAAGTTGGCCTGAAGTAGCATGTTGTTCCAGAGAGAACTCAGGACTCACAGATTTTTTTTTTTTTTAATGTTTATTTATTTTTGAGGCAGAGAGAGACAGAGCATGAACGGGGGAAGGGCAGAGAGAGGGAGACACAGAATCTGAAACAGGCTCCAGGCTCTGAGCTGTCAGCACAGAGCCCGATGCGGGGCTCGAACTCACGGACCGCGAGATCATGACCTGAGCCCAAGTCGGCCGCTTAACCGACTGAACCACCCAGGTGCCCCAACACCGATTGTTTTTTAAGAAAGCCTGAATTTGCGTACGGGTTCCACAGCTTATGAGCTGTGCGGCTACAACGTGTAACTGTTAACAATTGATTTCTGCATCTGTAAAATGGGTCTGTTAGCATCTGTCCTAACTCACGGAGTTGTCGTGTTGAACCTTGAGAGACGGTGGGCGGAAAGGTGTTTTGTGAACTCGAGCGTACTGTCCGGGAAAGAATGTGCCCTGTATTCTTTTGAGCTCTTCGGACGTGGGGACAACTGGTGTTCTCTCAACGATCTCGGCTGTCAGAATGATAGAATGTTCCAGCGTGTTTCCGCTTACCATCAAGACTTACTGGGGGCTGTGATTTGGAACTCACCTACAGCTCACCACGAAAATGCCAGATACACACCTTGTCTCTGCTCTGTCCCACCTCTCCCTAACCCTTCCTGAACGTCCTGCCTCTGTGCTCTGAGAGTACGTCCAGCTCCCGTAATCGGGTCCTGTTCTTCTTTGGAGACGTGCCTGGGAACCTCTTTGAGGGAAGCCTTCTCATCTCACCGCTCCTGGAGTTTCCACAACTGTTGTCACGAAGCGGCGTGGGGAGGGGCTGGCCTGTGTGCAGACAGCAACGGGGCTCTGAGTTGCAAATACCTCCACGCTCGGGTCGGAATGTAGTGTGTCATAAAGACAACAGACCATGTGAATTTTGAGTCTGATGATGCAATGGTGATGTAGATCTGCTACATGACGGGTTAGGTTTTTGGTGGGCTAATACGAAAACCTACAACCGTTTATACGATTGGGAAATGCTTTGTTGGGGAAATTGCCTTATGAACCGTAGGGGGCTGACTTACAAACATGTATTTACAGTTCAGCTTGGTTAGGACTTGAGGCTTTTCTTCTCTTTTTTAAATTTTTTTAATGTTTATTTTTGAGAGAGAGAGAGAGACAGAGCATGAGCAGGGGAGGAGTAGAGAGGGAGACACAGAATCCGAAGCAGGCTCCAGGCTCTTGAGCTGTCAGCGCAGAGCCCGACGCGGGGCTCGAACTCACGAACTGTAAGATCATGACCTGAGCTGAAGTCAGATGCCTAACCCACCGAGCCACCCAGGAGGCTTTTCTTGGCTCTGAATGTGCAAACCCTTCTTCCAATTTTAGTTTTATAGAAACATTGTATCATCGATGGAGTGAGTTATGACTTGGTTGGTGTGGGTCGCTGGAGGACCTCCAGTGCTGGGTGGCTGGAGACGGAGGGGGTCCTGTCCTGCTTCTGCCACTTACCGGCTGTGACAGTGGATTCCTCACTTACAAAATAGAGACGGTGATGATAATACTCCGTGCACAGGGTCGTTGTTAGAAGTGGTTTGTGGAATAGAACAGGTCATACAAAGAAAGTTGTGACACTGACTTAGTGCAGTATAAACACAGCTTCCCAATTTTTTTTTTTTTGAATGCTTATTTATCTTGGAGAGAGAGAGAGAGTGAATAGGGGAGGGACAGAGAGAGGGGCGGGGGGACAGAGGATCCTAACCAGGCTCTTCACTGACCGCAGAGAGCCTGTTGTGGGGCTCAGACTCATGAACCGTGAGATCATGACCTGAGCCAAAGTTGAATGTTGAACCGACTGAGCCACCCGGGCTCCCCAGGCTGTGACGTCTTTTGTTGAACAGGGAATGACTGGCTTCTAAGTGAGGGCTCTTAAGAGTGTTAATTGAGGGTAGGATGCTCAGAGAGCACTGGAGATCAAAAATTCCCACAGATACTTTATGTACGGATCAGGAGTTGGCAAAACTGTGCTACAGACACACAATGGAATATTATTCAGCTGTAAAAAGGAGTGAAGCACTAACACAGGGTACGTTGTGGATGAACGTCAAGGGCATTCTGCCGAGTAAAAGAAACCAGTCACAAAAGATCATGTATTGTATGGTTCTGTTTATATAAAGTATCCAGAAAAGGTAAATCCATAGAAACAGAGAGTGGATTGGTGGTTGCCAGGGGCTGGGGGGAGTGGGAAACAGGGCATAGCAGCATAATGGGCATGGGGCTTTCTTTGGGGATGATCAAAAATGTATTCGAATCCGATACAGCACCACATGGAGAATGTACTAAATATCACAGAAGCGTTCACTTGCATATGGTTAATTTCAGGGGCGCCTGGGTGGCTCAGTCGGTTAAGCATCCGAGTTTGGCACAGGTCATGATCTCATGGTTCATAAGATCAAGCCCCACATCAGGCTCTGAGCTGAAACTGCAGAGCCTGCCTGGGGTTTTCTCTCCTTCTCTCTCGGCAGCCCCCGCATTTTCTCTCTCAAAAATGAACTTAAAAAAACCACACACACACAAATAAAATAAACAGCCAAAAAGAAAGTGGTTAATTTTATGTGCATTTTATGTGCCTTTAACCTCAGTGAAAAGAATTCTGCAGAAAACCCACACCTGAATAAGTTTACTATATAGGAAAGCTTTCTGGCTCTTTACATGGTCTTGGTCGTTGGGTGAGTTTTGTGAAGAAAGGTCTCCTCGACTTCTCTACATTTTTTTCTGAAGGCAGTAGCGTCGTCTTAACACCTTGGTTTTCTGTGCCTCCACGAGTCCTCAAGTTCTGTTTTAGGTGCTGTTTTCATTTATTCACTTGGTGTCCCGGAGAATGATAATGAATATGTGATCCCGGACGGAGGACCGCAACCTGGCTGTGCAACTTTGTCAGGCATCTTAACCTCTCTGGTCTTAGCGAGACACCAATTAGATTATTTCTTGGGACTCGGAGTTTTACAGTGCTAGATTTAAGAAACGAGCAGTGCATTGTCAGGTTCCCTTTAAATATTCTGCCAGCTAATTCCTCTGGTTCTTTTACTTTGAATTCATTTATCAAACCTTGCTAGACAGACAGAAAAAAAAATTATACTTTGAATTAGCCTTCTTTTTTTTTTTTCCCCATTAAATCTCATTAATGAGGAAAACATTCGTTTCCATATCTATGGTCAAACTACTTTTGACCACGGGGAAACTTTTCTTCGTGTTTTTTAAGATAAAAATGCCCAAAGCGTGAAATTGATGTACTTTTAAGGTTAGAAAAGCCTCAAAAATGATTTTTATCTTTAATTATAATACGTATCAAAAAATAACGCACTGCAATAACTTAATAGCCCATCAAAACACTATCTTCAAGGGTCATTTACCATTTCCATGATAAATTGCTATTTTTAGAAGCTTATGTAACCAAACAAAGAATGTGTTCTTGGCTATGGCCATGAAGACAAGTTATTATCGTGGGAGGGACAAAGGAATCTGAGAGGCCCATGAGAGACGGATCCAATCGCAGAGGACGTTTTATAGAGTGCCCTTGCTCTTCAGTCTCCATTTTCTGCAATCAGAATAATGTAGTGCATTTCAGAGCCATTTCCCTTTTGAAGTGCTCTTTCCTCATTAGTTAATAAATACTCATCAATGAATTTTCCTCCTCGTCTTGGAAGTTGGAGTAAAAAGAAAGATAATCGCTTTCTGTTTCGTAAGTATGATTCCCTCTGGGACTTCCCCTCTTGTGCTTTTAATGGAAACATAAGAAATAAATGATACCTCCTCGTTTGAAAGGACCAAAGACTACCATTCCTTCCATACAGAGCCAGTGGAAATTTACTGCAGATATCAATGACCTTTAGCAACTACCCAACTGTGGTAACAGAAGGAATGTCTGTCTCCCAATACCAAGCTCTGGAATGCTTTAGTGTCTCCTGAGGACAGGTAGCTAGAAGGATGCCTTGGAGGGGGCGGGGGGTTCCTCGTCAGTGAGCTGAATACGGTACAGTTGAGCTGGGAAGAGGTGGTCTTTGTCTGAGCACGGGTCTTCAGTGGCCTCCGTGTCTCTGATTTCCAGGGTCAGAAGGGAATGGTTTCCGAATTTTCTATTCTTTTTGTGTTCTCTGCGCTGTAGCAACTTAGTTCCATTTAGACTTGGCTATGATTTTCCCAGTTTCTGCTGCGGTGAATTGCATTCCACATCCTTAAAGCAGCTCCTAGACCATTCTAGCTGCACGTGGGTGGGGGAAGGGGTTCAGGGAAGACAATTTATAGCATAAGCTATGTCTGATTTGGTTTCTGCTGGCTTGTAGTTTATAGTAGCCTTGCCCAATAGGCATACAACACAAGCAACTAATGCGAGCCATGTGTGTTTTGTTAAATTTTATGGTAACCACATTAAAAAAAGTAAGACTAAGTAAGTGAAATGGATTTTAGTAATACATTTCATTTAACCCAGTGTATCCAAAAATGTTATCACTTCAATATGTAATCGATGCAAAAAGTGAATGGGGCATTTTTACATTTTTTAACCCAATCACTGAGTTTCGATGTGTGTTTGACACTTAACGACACATCTGTTTGGACTGGCCGCACATCGGGTATCAGCTGCGTTTCATGTGGCTGGGGGCCACTGGGTTGCATAGGTCAGGACTGTAGTTCTGGATAGACAATGTTTTAACGTAGTTTTAAATGAAAAAAAAAAGCGTTCTGAATTATTTATCACCAAGTCAAATTCTGATGTAGCTTACCTTAAGTGTTCGAGGCGTCCTTCTCGTCAGATTAAGTATCTTTTGTGTTTTTCAGGGGTGAGAGGAAGTTAGAGGGTCCCCTAGGGGAAGGGTTAATACATATTTTCTCAAAACTACAGTTCACTCTGGTAGTTACGTTCGGTACGGAAATGAACCACAGCCTGAATGAATTATGATCTCTCCCCCTCCCCATTTTGCTTTCTGTTTTGCTGTATCTTGAGCACCAAGAAATGACAAGACTGTTGATTTCAGATAGCGGTTAGGTTTTGACCGGGTTTCATTTGAGCCCAATCCTAGAGCAGCTGCGCTGTAAGTGGTTTTTCCACATACTCTTAGTTTTTTGGTGTCATCATCTCCCAAGATAATCTTTTGTGCTTATTTTTATGTGGTTGTGTTATCACGAAGAAAAAGGCTCCTGCTTATACCTGTGGCCTCTCATCTCAGTTCAACTGAAAAAATTCTAAAGGGCGGCAGCCATGACCGAAGGAGACAAGTGTCAAGATGGCTGCAAATCCCCTTCCAGAGGCTTGACGTCCCATTCTTGGGCTAAAGACCTCATTTTTTCTTTAGAAAAATGTCACCAATATTTGGTCTCTCATTCCACCAACTGGACCTTTAGCCATTGGCACTTCTGGTATCTATAGGGGAACAATAATTAATGTTGGTAATTAGTTATCTTTGAACAGTGACCATGAGCAAGCCACTGTGGTAGGTGCTGTGAGAGACCCAAGAAAGTAGTGCCATCCTCCCTTGTCCCCAAGGAGCTTAGCCTGATGGTGAAAATAAGCTCGATACACAGAGTCATGGTCAAGGTTCTTAAAGCGTTAGGGCAGAAATATCCACAGGGTAGTCAGATGACCCTGATGTACTATAAGACAGAGTGAACAAATAAATATTTGCCAAGGCCCTACTCCAAGCCAGGAGGTTTACCAGATGCCAGTAACAATGAAGGTGAAGATGGGTTCTCTTTCTGAGGATCCCCTAAACTACTGTGAGATGGGGGTGAAAAACAGCCACCTGAAACGCCATGCGAGCTATGATATAATGGGGAGCTAGGACTACAGAAATGCAGAGGAAGGTGAGACCAATGCCTCCAGTCCAAAGCTGGGGTCAGATCATGAGGGGCAATGCTGATAGGGCTGGTTTTCCAAATAGGAGTTCACTGGCCAGACAGGGAGAGGAAAAGGGACAAGAGTGAAGGTAAATGTGGTTCGAGGGCTGGGGAGCCCCGGAGAGAAGTCGTATACTTGAGGAAGTTCAGTTCTCTAAAAGACAGCGGATTGTATCTTAGGATACCCGATTCCGATTCTGCCTCTGTTATGTTCCCTACAATTCGTGGATGTTTAAGAAATTATTGTAGGTTGCTAAGATTGGGTGATCTTTTACTTTTATTTAAAAAGTAGCCCATCAGTGACTATTAATCACTCTAACGAGAGGCACCATGCCACCGTGCTTAAGTGCTGACTCTGGAAGCCAGGCTACCTGGCTTCAAATCCCAACTCTTCCGCTAAAATCTCTGATATGTAGCCTCTCGGTACTTCAGTTTGCTCATCTGTAAACTGGGAGATCAAAATAGCATTTACCTCAAGGGTTACTGTTAGTAATGCAACGAGTTATGATTTGGGAAGGGCATAGAATAGTGTCTGATTCACGGGAAGAACCCTAAACGTTTCCTAAATCTAATGAAAGCAATACTTAAAGTTCCAGTGGTTCTGCAATGGCAAACCAGCTGTCTGTGTGACTGGCATGTGATCGGGGAATTGTTGATTTGTTGTTTGTTTTTTTTTTGTTTTTTTTTGTTTTTTGAGGGAGTGAATTTGTTTGCAGTCTAGCTGGTCTGAAATCGGCCAGTGGTATACACTGATTGATTAAAGCAGATTGGAGGAGACATTCTTGCAGTAGAACGATACAAGCTTTGTATTTTATTTCAGTACATACCAAAAACACATTAAAATTTTTTTTAACGTTTATTTATTATTGAGAGACAGAGAGACCCAGAGCATGAGCAGGGGAGGGGCCGAGAGATGGAGAGACCCAGAATCCGAAGCAGGCTCCAGGCTCTGAGCTGTCAGCACAGAGCCCGACGTGGGGCTCGAACTCACAAACCGCGAGATCGTGACCTGAGCCAGTCGGATGCTCAGCCGACCGAGCCACCCAGGCGCCCCTAAAAACACATTTAATTGCTCTTGCTATCGAAATTTCCACTTCAGTGAACTTGCATGTGAAATATCTAGAAACACCAGTTATTTCCAAGAGAGTATGTGAGAATATGTGTGCATTCTTGTTGGATCATATATGAAAATAGTGCTTTTGTCAGTAAAGGCAGAATATGGTCACGTTGTAATGAGTGACTGCTTTGCATTCATGTAAAGGTTGCTTATTAAGAAAAATCCCAAACAGGCTTAAAAGTAAAGAGAATAGTCTACCGTATATCCATAATCTATCAATCATTTAGATTTTAACCTTTTTTTTTTTTTTTTTTTTTGGTTAAAGTATTTTGAAGGAAATCCCAGATATCATAGCATTTACAAAGTGTATTTTCTTGGGGCGTCTGGCTGGCCCAGTCACTTAAACATCTGACTTCGGCTCAGGTCATGATCTCACAGTTCGTGGGTTCGAGCCCCGCGTCAGGCTCTATGCTGATAGCCTGGAGCCTGGAGCCTGCTTCGGATTCTGTGTGTGTGTCTCTCTCTGCCCCTCTCCTGCTTGTGCTCTCTCTCTCTCTCTCAAAAATAAATAAATGTTAAAAAAATTTAGAAAGTGTATATATTTTTTTTTTTTACATAACACAAAGCCATCCCACCCACAATAATCTTTCTTTGACATATCCCATCCATATTCAAATGTTCCCATTTGTCCCCAAGTGGCTTTTTCAGTTAATTTGTTTGAATCAAGATACAAACAAGGTCTACCCGGTGCATTTGGTCATCAGAACTCTTATGTTTCTTATCATCTAGGATGGTCTGTGTCCCTATGTTGGTTTGAGTGGGTTTTATTATGTGATGGGCTCAGGGTCTCAGACCGAAGGAAGCCCTGTACTGACCAGGTAGTAGGTGGTGGCCTAATTCACCTGAGGCAGAAAACTTTTGGCCAAGAAAGTTAAATTGTAATGTTCTTCCCACAAGGTTTAATTTCAATTATATGTATTGAGGCACTGAGCAAGGCACTAAAGACCCAGAAATGAATGAGACGCAATCACGAATCAGAGTTTCCGCTCTTTGATCAGGAGCGTTTCTGCAGTGTGACCTGTCAGAGGGAGAGATCTTGAGGTCGAGTGGGGAGTGTGGCTGCTTCCAGGGAAGCAATCAGTGTGCAGGTGCTACCGACTCTGGCTCAGGGCTTTTCTTTACAGTGTGGGAGTACATCAGACAGCCGAGAATGCTGGAAATTTTGTAGCCCAGTTGGGCAGGTGCCTAGTGATGAGACAGGAGATTCTGGGGTCTGCCTTCCATCCTAACACCATCTCCCCTAGCAACATAGCGTCCAAGGTTTTATTCCTCAGTGAGTATAAATTACGTCGAAACTTCACACCTATGCCAAGCACTGGATAGCATTTGAGAAATGGTTACCATTTCCCAGGAAGTAGAATTCTTAAGGCACGTGTAGGAAAAAAAAAAAATTCCCCTTAGGTCTTTGCTTTAGATATGTCTTCTTCCTCCAAATTTGAAAGGAATTCCTAAAGGTGGTCAGTCTACAGGGAAGAAAGGAAGACACTTTCTTTTCCTCAGGATCCTGTGTGTTAGGGAGAAAGCCTGTTCTGAACACCAGAGGCGGACCAAGAGAGCGTGGAGAGAGGACTGTGTGGGGTGGGAAGGTCTCTGGACTGAGATGTGGAAAGACCTGGGATTGCCTCCTTGTACGTCACTTTTCGGCGACTTTAATTTGAGCACGTCTTTGAACTTGAAATCAGTTTTCTTATCTATAAAATGGGTGTAATGATGACTTTTCCATATGAAAGATGATGGTTTTGAAACTTTTTAGAATTTGCAGCCCCCTCCTTCTCCCCACCCCCAGGTAGGAAAGGAATGTTGTTACTGCTGTCTTAGGAGGAAGAAACCTGTCTGAATTCTTTGGAAGAACGAACAGCTAGGAGGGTGCTGTGTGGGTCCGAGGATGGCCAGCCAAGGTCTTTGGAACTCAGAATGAAGAATGGTTTAAAACCATTTCCTTGGGGCGCCTGGGTGGCACAGTCGGTTAAGCGTCCGACTTCAGCCAGGTCATGATCTCGCGGTCCGTGAGTTCGAGCCCCGCGTCAGGCTCTGGGCTGATGGCTCAGAGCCTGGAGCCTGTTTCCGATTCTGTGTCTCCCTCTCTCTCTGCCCCTCCCCCGTTCATGCTCTGTCTCTCTCTGTCCCAAAAATAAATAAACGTTGGAAAAAAAAATTAAAAAAAAAAAAAAACATTTCCTTATTTCCAGAATGAAAAATGAAAGGAATCCTGAGGCATTTTTAAAATGATGTAACTTTGTCTCTATCTCTATTAGTGTAGTAGCAAGAAAAAAATTAAACTCACAGACCCTGAGTCAGGCTAAATTCATCCAGCGGTAGTGTTAATTAGGACAACTTCTGCTTCAATATAAAATAGGGTGATGACCGTGAGACGTTGGTTTATTGAAGATAGGTATGAATTGGATAGACTACTGGCCCTTCCATCAAGTACAGAGGGCGCTGAACTCCGGGTTATGCGGTCAGTTGATTATTTGCACAAAAGTCATGTCATAAAGGCTAGTGAGAGAGAGAAGGGGAGATTAGGTATCTGACCTTCACACACCCGGGGGAGAGGTCAGAACACTTCAGGAAGGTGTGAGAGGAAGACAGATTCTAGAACCAGAGGAAGGTTTGAAAAGTATGAATACAACCAGCAAATATCTTCTGGTGCCTTCAAGCTAAACTGGGGGGACCAGTTTTGGTTTTGTTAGCATTTCGGGTGCTCTGTCTATGGCTGCGTTCTAAGCATCCTTGGAGGGTCGGTAAACAAACCACACACACGTTGATATGCTCACAGGAGCACTGGTGACATCTTCAGTAGAAAGCCATTGAACTCGAGGATCAAGGTGGGGGTTAAAGAGTCATCAAATGAGCAGAGTGGCGAGTTCCAGAGTAACAAAGCGATTGCTCGTGTAACAGCGTGTCGCACGCGTTTGTTTTAATAGTGTTAGTTGCGCCATCCAGCATAAGGGACGGTTTAAAAAATGGAGCACATCTCACATCTCGAATTTGAAAGCTGCCATTTCTGTTTCTTTGTGTCATCTAATTTTGGGATCCTAAATTGTATTGACTGAGCGTGTACTCAGTGGAGGTACACCACAGTGCTGGGTGTGTGCAAAGGAAGGTGTCATTAGAGGATGACGGGGTAAGATCAAGCCAGAGGAAAACTGCTCAGTAACCAGGGGTTACTAATTACTAAGGCACTTGTGGCAAGAGCCATTTCAGGTGAATGGGAAGAGGAATGACCCACGTAGTTTATGCTGCTCTTTCCTGGCAGTTGGGTTGTCACAGAGAGACTCAGGCCTCGGGAAGGTTCCACGTGGTGGGTGTTGAGGTGATCTAGAGACCGAGAGATGTGAGTAGGCCAGCCACTACATCCCGTCTCTAGGACAGGCTCTCGTTGACAGGTATGTTACAAACTGGCCTGAAGACATGATGTCCAGGAGGCTTTCTCAGTAGAATATAATCCCCATGAGGGCAGGACTGGGTCTCTCTCGGTCACAACTGATTTTCCAGTCCCTCACGTTGCGTCCCAAACCGAGTGGGAATTCAGTGAATAAAAAACTCTGTATTTGTTGGAGAATGGTCTTCCCCGAAGCAAAAACTTTCTTTGAAGCTTAAATGTATATCGTAAGGGGCGCCTGGGTGGCGCAGTCGGTTAAGCGTCCGACTTCAGCCAGGTCACGATCTCGCGGTCCGTGAGTTCGAGCCCCGCGTCAGGCTCTGGGCTGATGGCTCGGAGCCTGGAGCCTGTTTCCGATTCTGTGTCTCCCTCTGTCTCTGCCCCTCCCCCGTTCATGCTCTGTCTCTCTCTGTCCCAAAAATAAATAAACGTTGAAAAATAAAAATAAAAAAATAAATAAATAAATGTATATCGTAAAACTCTGAGGCCGTTAGTTAAGGCTGAAAAAGATTTGGAAGTGAACGTTTGTTGAATCTTTCCATTCCTTCCAATAGACGGGATCCCACCATCATGAAAGCGTCCATGCACGTAATGGCCACACTCCCACGTGCCCACATAGACTCGCTTCCGTCCACCCTTTGGTCCTCTGATCTTCGTGGTCTAGTTTAGAAAAAGAAGCGAGGAAAGTGACATGAATTGAAATTGTACATCGTGGGGTTTTTTTTTGTTTTTTTTTTTTTTATGCCTTAAAAGACCGTATATCACCAGAGAAATAAAGCCATTCTTCTAAGACTGCCTGTAATTTTTTTTTTTCTTTTTTGGCAAGTTCTCCCTGTCTTTTTTGTAGCTCTGTCTCTTCCTTAGAGGATTCTTTAAGTTCTATCCATCATCTCATTTACTGAAATGTACCTCATTTGGGAATGAGAAAGTTTTGGCATAGCTGAGAGCTTTTAATGGAAATATGAGAGAAGACGACTCTGACATATATAATACCTTCAATATGTTTCCATATATTGCACGATCTCTGATGCATAGCCCGAGACACATAACGACAGATGGGCCGGGGAGAAGGAGGAACATTCTCCAAGCGGGGATTTCTTTAGAAACCAGCACTCCTTCCAAGGTGCTTTGAGCTATTCTTAGCAATTGGGGTTCAACACTTTCACCCCCAACAGGAGCAGGTTTCTGCCAACAGGCTGCCTGTGGGGGCTCTGTTGCCTAGCATTTTATTCCAAACAAGAGTCAAGCCAGACAGAATAGTCTTAGAGAAACCTAGAGCCAGAGAACCAAGCCCCTGTTTTGAGCTGCGGGACGATGGTCAAGTTACTTGACTTCTTTGGGCCTGCAATTCTTCCATCATGTAATGGGGCTGAGAAGTAGTTTCTGTTCACTTCCAAACTCTGAAACAAGCTATGAGAAAATGTTTATGTAACAGTGGGGATTATGAAATTTTCCATGTTCTTTGCAACTATCTTTTTGACACATCTAGAGTGGAAATAATTAGGAGGGATGTTTCTTTTCCCTTCTTATTTTATCCAAATCTAATCGTTTGATGGCTCAGAGTTTCCTCAAATGCAAACAACACATTCCAGAATAATGCAGAATTTCATTTTGGAGCGAGAGGACTAAGCAGTGAAGTGTTTTGACCACATGTTACGGGGTTGAGAAAATTGAAAAACCACCTACACGAGAATGTGGGCTGCGTAACATTAGCGAGGCTTTACTACGGAGTCACTCTGGGAGCATCTCATTTTATTTTATATTTTCTACCCTGTCTGAGCCACGTGATAACAGATTTGAATCGGTGGAATATCTGACACGCTCTCTTTCTTAACTGTGTTCCATTAGCTTGAGCTATTTATCAGAAAACGCTTTTTTTTTTTTCTAATTTTTTTTTTTTTTTTGACTTGCACACAATCTGGTTGCCCATTTTCGCCACACCCAGACATTGTGCTGACAGAGCCTTGTTTTTTTCACAGCATAGTTTTCCCATCTGGGGCGTGTGCTTGTTATTGTAGTAAGATAGATAAAATACCTACGTAAAGACATACTCGGGCCAAACACAGAGTATATTCCCAGATGTATGGCTTGCCGGAGGGGAGGGATCTGAGAAGTCTTTGAGTCCAGAAGGGCTTAGAGAAGTAAAGTGCCTGGGTGTTAGAGAGCTCATGACTTATTGGGGAAACAAATGCCTGCGGAAGGGAATAGCTACCAACGAAAGAAACCCTGGAATGTCTCCTGGGTTAATTTAGGATTCCTTACTGGAAATAACTGGGGCCATTGGAAGTACAGAAAATTAAACCCATTATCTTGTTTCTCTGAGCCAATAAGAATATTCTTCAAATTAGGAAAACATTATCCTGTAGCAGATTGCAAATCAGAAGATACCTATCTATAATCGATAACTCTGTGATGTTCAGGTTTTTTGAAAGCGTACAGTAGAATGATTGGAAGTAAAAAATGTCTTTCTCTTTGACATCCTTACCATGCCTACCCTACTGAACCCTCCGTATCCCCCACTACAGACCTTCCTTGCCTCTGCCTCTTCATCCAGGCTTAACACCCACCGGAAACACATTATTAGCGGCTTTCAGCTGGTTTTTGTTCTGGTTTGATCCCAGTCCCTCGCCAAAGGGGGCATGGCAGCCTTGAACTCCATGCTTCCTGTGGTTCCTCAACCTGGTATTTGGCCTTGGTCTCTAGGGAGGTTAGATATTGATCTGTTTGCCAGATGAGGCAGCGAGGGCTGAATGAGAAGAGCACCAAGTCTGAACTTACAAAGTAGAAGAGGACTTTTCCAGTTGGAACGTGATGCAGGGACCATGCCATCCAGCACAGAATCACAGTGACAACAGGTGACCACACACGGGAGTCCTCCCTGTGTCCGGGACCAAGGAGTATGTTCTAGCTAGATGGCCTGCCTTAGGAATACTGTTCTCCACCAATGCCCAGTGAGATGTATGGGACTTTCCTCCAAGGAACACCTCACCACATGTCCACAACTGGCCGTTCTAGGATTGACAATTCAACACTTCCTAACCCTTGCCTCATCTTCCCCATTGACCTTGCTATCCATATCTGCGCTCTTCCTCTACTGAGCGAGCACACTATTCACCTTCTGTAAGTAGGGTTTCCTTCTGGCTTTTCTTTTGTTTCTCTTATTCAGTTTGATCACTAAGCTTCCAGGTAATCCTTCTTTGGCTTCTAGAACCTTGTCCATGACACTGCTCATTCAAGTGATATTTTACTCCACTCCTTTAGGGCAGATTCAGGAAACTATACAAGTTATTCCTTAATCAAGTAAACTGTAGATACTCTTTTGAGGTGTGTGTGTGTGCTCGCGCACGTGCGTGTGCGTGTCCGCGCGCGTGCATGTGCGTGTCCGTGCGCGTGTGTGTGTTCAAATCCAACTGCAGAATAGTAATTTAGCTCCTGATTCATAAGAAATAGGCATGGAAGTCTCAGTGGGGGTAGTGGACAGAGTCCTTAGGGAATTTATTCTAGGAATATATGAGATTGGATCTCTTATCTATCAACTGCTGTGGTTTGGGGATCCCTGAAAGATTGGTTCAGTTGAAGGAATTGTACATATTCATAGCTAGTAAGTAAAGGGAGAGAGAGAGAGAGAGACAGACAGACATAATACCAAAGGAAATACATTACTAGCTATTATGTAAGATATTCTGTTTCTATCTGTCTGATACTGTGGACATGACTTCCTGAGAAAATACTCTTTCTATAACATTTGACTGGCATGGGCTATATTTTTGTTTAAGATATTTTACTCTTCTCACATAAACCAATTAACTGTCATATTTTATCCTTCCAGGAGTATCCAAATAGAAGGTTGGCTGACAGCCAGTTTGCTAAGTCCTAGAGGATAATAGCTCATTGTCTATAAAGAGCTTTGTTTTAAAGTCTCGTCAATTCTGGCAGCCCTTGTGATGCAGAAGATATTTATAAGGCTGTGAAGAAAGGTCATATGTTGGGTGTTAGCTGCACTGAGTAGCCCAAATGATTTTATTTTTCCATTCAGCGGCTCTTTGTTGCTGTAAATGACCAAAACTTGACTTGCTTTTCACTATTTGCTGAAAATTTCACCGTTGTCCGAAAGCTTACATAGCTGACTTGCTGAGTAGTTTGGAATGGCCCACTGCAATCTTAGATGTATCCTAAAAATATAGATAGATAATAGGAAAATGAATTTAGTCAAATCTGATACTCCCAATTCATAGGCAACAATATTGGTATTAGGAGGCAGCAATATCTTGGTGTGTTAACGTTTCCAGTCAGTAAAAAACGACCTCCATATTTAAGAGGAAAAACTGCTTTCAACTTCTTCAATGAAAGGGCAATTTTTTTCATCTTAAAAAGCTCATTCAAACCAGCATATGAATGCTTTATGAACAAATGAAGGGAGACTATAAGGGATTACATTTCTTTTGAACTGTACAAAGATGTAAAAAACTTGAAGCAAAAGGACTTGATTCAAGGTAAATGTTTGTTGAACTGATTTATCGATCCCTTCTAAATGCTCTGGGATGAAAAATTCAAATCTAAACTCCTTTTTTTTTTTTTTTTTTATGTTGCTAAGCTTTCTAGAAGAGGGCTTTGAATCTTGAACGAGTGTAGGTTTAGCCATTAATTTCCAGCACTTGATAATTCCAGTAGAGGCCCTGGACGCTACCGTGTTAGTGCAAGAAAGGATGACAATCAGCTAAGCATCGTAGCCCCCCCAAGAAAAACGAGTGCCACGTGACCAGCCTTCTAGGTGTTGAATCCACATTCGTTATCTCACAACACAACTCAGTGTTTGCCGAGTGCCTTCTATGTGCCGGAACAGGGCTCCAGCCCCAGTTGAGAGGGAAGAGATGAGTTCCCTCCTTTCGAGGAGTTTGCAGCCCCGTGGATGGGTCTGCACAAGAAAACTGAATAGTATAAGACCGTGTTCTCACCAGACACAAGTAGGGCAGCTGGATCGGAATTCATGGAGCCCAGTTGGGAAAGGCAGGGAAGACTTCTGGGAAAAGGGAGTCTGAGGCTGAGCCCTGAGCGGTGAGTAGGTGGTTTCAGGTGAAGGGTGGCGGTGGAGGAAGATTGTTCAAAGCAGGGGGAGACGTATGGATGAAAGTCTTCAGGTGACAGGGCAGAGAGTGCAAAGGGAGAGAGGTCTTACCTCAACCGCTCTTCATCACCACGGGAAGAAAGCATTCCCTAGGGACCAGTTGTGTGTGCCTCTGTCCCCGCTGCCTTAGCGTGATTGCCGGCCAATGGTTCCCTCCTTGTGGAACATACCTTCATTGAAAACGTTTTTGGACGCATTTAATTTTTACGTTAAGCCCGTGAAGTCGATCACGTTGTCCCACTATTAATAGATGAGGCTCAGGGATAGGGCGGCTTTGCCAAGATTACTTAACGACGAGTGAGCTAGGAGCCTCCCGAGTAGTCCCCCCTGACCTATCTCATATTCTCTAGCTTCATCCTCGTGATCAAGGACACCATTTTGTTGAGCCTCTCCCATGGGTCAGATACCACCCACAAACATGGTGCCATTTAATCCTTGTAACAAACAGAATCATCTGGAAGGGAAGGAACACACGTTCTTTTCACCCCATCCTATCTTCCTTTTCACCCCATCCTATCTTCCTTTTCGTGAAGAACAGGGCTCACCCTCTTCCGCCTTCTGTTGCAGCTGGAGAGGTTCGCTCTGTGGGGAGAAGAGGCATCTTTAATAACAATTCCTTGTATACGGAGACTACCAAGATATTCTGTCTTCTGGATACTGTGAGTTGTATAGCTGATCAGGTTTTCCTCTTTGATTGACAGCCAGCCAGTTTAGAGCAAAACTTGAACCCCGCCTCCCCCACCGTGTCCCCTGCAGATGTAGAGATCTTTCACGTATGTCTTTTTGCATTGGCTTCATTCCTGTCTCCGTTTTATGGTAGCATCCTCATTTTTCTCCTTTTCTCTCTTCTACATCTAGCTTGTCTTATCATTTCTGGAACAAAGCAGGATCTAAATAATTAAAATGTAATTAGGGGCGCCTGGGTGGCGCAGTCGGTTAAGCGTCCGACTTCAGCCAGGTCACGATCTCGCGGTCCGGGAGTTCGAGCCCCGCGTCGGGCTCTGGGCTGATGGCTCAGAGCCTGGAGCCTGTTTCCGATTCTGTGTCTCCCTCTCTCTCTGCCCCTCCCCCGTTCATGCTCTGTCTCTCTCTGTCCCAAAAATAAATAAACGTTGAAAAAAAAATTAAAAAATAAATAAATAAATAAAATGTAATTAAAGTACCTGGCCATAGCATGGAATTTAAGCGTTTCACTTTTCTATTTGCTGCTACAAATAGGGGTGAATTTGTACCAGCCCACATACTTTCACTCCGTCTTCCCTAGGACCCCAACTCTCATTTCCAAGTGGCTGGTCCAGAATTTAGGGTGTCCTCTGCCAGGAGCAGAGGACAGTCTTGGCTTACGGTCTTCCCCAAATCTTTGCCAGTGACCTTCATCTAATCCACCTTGTGTTTCTTTCCTCTTGAGCCCACTGTTCATTTACTCTTCAGGTCTGTCTTGTCTCTTCTTCATAAATGACAACAGATTTTTGGTTTTTCTGCACAGAGAAGCTTAAGGAAGAATTCAAAACAGTGCCATGCTGTACGCTCTCACCCCAGAAAGATACACTTGTAATTTACTGTAATTTAGAGTGAAGTGATGGGATTTTCTCCGTAAGTGGAACATCAAAGGTATACTCTATCTTGTGGAAAATGGGGGGTTTCTCATATTTATTGGAGATGGGTATTTAAATCTCTCAAATAAGGATGATTTTGGGGCAAAAGGCAGTTTGGTATCAAGAGCCTGGGGCCTAGAGTCACATCTAACTGTGCCACTAATTCTGTAACTTCAGGCCGATGGCTTCATGGTGCTGTTCTCTTATCCTTATTGGTTAAAAGAGAACACGAATTCTTTCTTAGTCTTGTGAAGATTAACATGGAAGCACGGAATTGCTTGGTAGAATGCCTGATACTCAGCAAGTGTTAGGTGTTCTTATTAGCCTGGCTTCTGCTTGTCGTTGTATCTACGCTTAGTTGTTACACCTTCGGGAAAGATTTGAATAGAAATAGTCATTATTATTACAATAATCACCATGGGCTTATTTTATAAATATATATGTATACAAAGAATAGTCTATATAAATTCATATATATACATGTGTATGGTGTATAGACTGGACCTTTATACATATATAACACTGTGTATATATGTGTGTGTGTATATATATGTGTGTGTGTATGTGTGTGTGTCTAGTCCATACACCAGACACATGTATATATATATGAATATATGAATATATACATATATACATATACATGTATATATACATATATACACACACATATACACACACATATATGTATACATACATATATACACATATATGTATACATATGCATGCATACATGCACATATACATATATGTATATATATGTATGTATGCATACACATGTATATATGAATATATGAATATATACATATATATGCATATACATGCATATACACATACATGTATATGTATATATACATATATATGCACATACATATACACATATACATATATACACATGCATATATACATATATACACATATGTATACACACATATACGTATACATACATATATGCACATATATGTATATACACACATATACACATATGTATACATACATATATACACATACACACATATACATATATACATATACACATACATGTATACACATATATGTATACATACATATATACACATAAACATATATATACATACATATGAATATATATGAATATACATATATATATGAATATATACATATATATATGTAACACATATGCTTAGAGGTCCAGTGCTTTTGTTATTTCTTGCTGTAATTTTGCCATTTGCAAAAGTTCATTTCCCATTGGCTTTTCTGGTCCCTCTTCCCTTCTTTATCTTTCTCCAAATACTTCTCACCATCAGACTTACTACCTATTCAACTTATTTATTCACTGTTTGTCCCTGCTCTGCTAGAATGTACAATACAAGAGGGCCTGATGGATGTGTGTGTGTGTGTGTGTGTGTGTGTGTGTGTGTGTGTGTGTTCATACTACAACAATCCCCAGCATCTAGAACATTGCCTGGCATGCAGTAGTCACTCCAATCTATATTGAATCAACGCGTGATCTTCAAACATTATCAAAATTTCGTTAATATCAGTTCTGATGACACTTGAAGAAGAAAGGGTACTTGGTTGGCTAAGGGTGGAAGCTCTTCCCCCCGGAAGTGGGTGCTTGATAGGCCAAGGGAAGATATGGGTTTCATGACTCTTTAAAGTGGTTGGTAGCTCAGAATTCTGTAATAAATTAGTTTCAGTCTTTTGTCACCAGCGAATGGAGTGCCCACTGTGAGCTGGGGGGAGACCAAATAGCAAACCTCCACATGCTCTCAGAACTCTAGCCTTTCTTTCTGTGTAGGGACAGGTATTTTTACAGGGCCAAGATGTAGGATTATTCTAGTTGGGATTCACAGATGTCCAGTACTTTCCTGGTGCAGTGTCTGGTCTGCTGACTCATCTAGGGTCATGGAAGTTGACTATTTTGTATCTAAATACCGTTATTGGTTAAAAGCAATCTAAGTCTTGATGGACAGAAGATTTCTAAGATAAATTCCGCTCAACAAATATTCACATAGCACATATTATATGTAAGGATTTTGCAAGGTGCACCAGGGGACAAAGATAACCCTCTGTGACTGCCCTTTTAAAGCCAACAATCAAGTAGAGGGAATGAAACAAATACCAACATCCAGGGCTAAAAACAGAAAACTTGTTTTCTCGTCTCTATGCTTTGTGTGTTTTCAATTCTTCTGATTCCATTAAAGAAAAACTTTCTAAAAATATCTCTCTTCATAGAAACGCTTACTTGAGGTTCATGTCCTGCCCATCATAGGTAAAGATGAATATCTGTGTATTCTTTGGGTTTCTGGGTTCCTCTGGGATAGATCATGTGCTAAGCACTGTCTGACCTATTATCTCATTTAGTCCCTAATTTCATTGTGAGTTGGGTATAATTATGCCCACTTCATAAAGAAGCCGAAGCTCAGAGAGTTTAAGTAATTAGCCCAAAGCCATAGAGTTACCAAATTCAGGTAGTAGTTGGCAACTAGATCTCAAAAATATTTTTATGGTTCAAATCCCATTTTTCCCCTTATTTACACTATAATTCACTGGATGTAGAGGCTCTCCTCTCTGAGAAGTAAGTGATATTATGGCATCAATTTTCCTGGTTCAAGTGAGACTATCACCATATACCATTTATATACACAGGAAACCTGCTTTAACCTATAGTAAATCTTACTCTGGTATATGAGCTTTTGGAGCATAAAGTTGCGCTTGAATTATTCATATGGGCACTGAGTTATGAAGAAGTTTCTCAAATGTAAACTGTAAGTTGGTTATGAAATAGCAAAGAGGCAAGTACTAACCAGGAAGAAATGTCATCCCGCGACTATGAGGACCCGCTCGATTCCAAATGGCAGAGATTGCCACAGAAATGAAGAAGGGGCGGGGGGGTGGAGAAAGAACGTCATCCTCATCAAACTGTGTTTGCTTTGCCGGTCTGTTTGTGCTCAGAGCAGCACCAAAGATAAATACATTCTTTTCGTCAATGTATGCCTCAATTTGCAGCCTGAAAGAGGTGTATGTTATTACAACAAAATCTTGTTAGGTTGCATTAATTGGTGGGAAGGTCAACCGAAACGAATATGAAATTTGACCCAAAGAAGGGATGTAAAAGAAATACATTTTTGGTATTCGCAGGAAATTTGTACCAGAGACCTAAAAGCTGAAAGGCTCAAGAAGATCTCAGGTCCTTGGGTAACATAAGACTAAAGTGTCTTTTCCCAGAGAAATGGAGACCCAGGGACATCAAGGAATTTTCTCCAAGAGTGTGCAGCTGGTACATGGCCCAAGAAATACCGGAATCTTGTCTTCCTAGAACAAAGCTGTCTGCTCCCCTCTGTGCTGTTATTTAGAATTAACAAAGTACCGCCATTTGCGAGTTTCATGTCACTTTTCATGAATGGATAAGGAAATGTATGACACGACATTTATTTGTATGTAATTGGTGCTGCTAAAGTGCTTTAACCCGATTAGGGTTTTGTTTTTTTCTTCTTTGTACTAATTGACTTTTGACCAATAAAAATGATAACATCCTCAAAGTATGTAACCTGATGATTTGATAAACATACATCGTGAAAAGGTTCCCACCATCGAGCTGAGTAACACGTTACCTTATTTGTGTGAGTATTGAGAACACTTAGGTTGTAATCTCTTTGCAAATCTCAGTTCTATAATACAGTATTTCCCTATTTCCCTCACCTCCCCCAGTCCTTCACGACACCATTCTACTCTGTTTCTTTGAGTGTTTTGTTTTTTGGGTTTTTTTTGCTT
Source organism: Herpailurus yagouaroundi (assembly GCF_014898765.1). Classification (NCBI taxonomy): domain Eukaryota; kingdom Metazoa; phylum Chordata; class Mammalia; order Carnivora; family Felidae; genus Herpailurus; species Herpailurus yagouaroundi. Next base: position 14,059,019 of record NW_024412402.1, on the reverse strand, counting down.
GTTTTTTGTTTTTAGATTCCACTACCCTCCAGATTCATCATGGTTGTTGCAAACAGCAGGGCCTCCTCCTTTTTATTTAAAAATCTTTTTAACATATATTTATTTTTGAGAGATAGAGACAGAGCACTAGCAGGGGAGGGGCAGGGAGGAGGAGACACAGAATCCGAAGCAGGCTCCAGGCTCTGAGCTGTCAACATAGAGCCCGATGCAGGGCTCGAACCCACCAACTATGAAAGAGATCATGACCTGAACTAAAACCAAGAGTTGGATGCTTAACCGAATGAGCCACCCAGGCCCCCCCGAGTTTTAATTTCCTAGGGAAACTCCATATTGTTTTCCATAATGGCCCTACCCATTTACTCCCACCAACAGTGCACAAGGTTCCTTTTTCTCCACACGCTCATAGCGTTTGTTATCTTCTGTCTTTTTGATGGTAGTCATTCCAACAGGTGAAAGATGACATTTCATTAGCTTTTGGCTTGCGTTTCCCTCCAGACTAATGACGTCGAGTACCTTTTCATGTATCTGTTGCCTGTTTGTTTGTCTTCTTTGGAAGGACTACTATTCAGTTCCTTTGACCATTTTTTAATTGGTTTACTTGGGTTTTTACTATTGAGTTGTATGATTTCCGTGTGTATTTTGGATGTTAACCCCTTTCTGGGTATGGTTTGCAAATATTTTTTCCCACTCCTTAGGTTCTGTTTGCTCTTTTTGATGGTTTCCTTTGCTGTGCAGAAGCTTCTAATTGACTTTTCAAGAGATTTGGCAATATAAAAGTAAGTTTAGCTGTCTGGTTTGAATCATCCTCAATTTGAATTAGTGTGACCCAAATTAATGGGATTTTACTTTGATTCTTTTAAAAAGAGATTAGTATCATCACGGAGGAGATGTTCTGTTTGATATTATCCTAAAGTTAAGGAAATACTTCGACAATCAATTTTCCATGTCTCTTATAAAATTGTTCCCTTCTCTTTTATTACTTGTGTATACTATGACCTTCTAAAGAACATTTACTTAGTGTTTTCTTACAGAATGGAGTATTCATTTACAGCAAACATCATTTTATTTATTTATTTTTAAAACTTTTCTATTGGGTCTTATTTGAACTATTCTGTATGAAATCAAGAAAAAAAGGGTTAATAGCTATAAATGTAACTTTGTATCAAAACCTATTCAGTTGAGTTGAACGACCTGAATTGTGTGAACTGTCTTAATTTTTTTTTTTTTTTTACCATTTATTTATTACTGAGAGGCAGAGAGAGACAGAGCATGAGCAGGGGAGGGGCAGAGAAGGGGGAGACACAGAATCTGAAGCAGGCTCCAGGCTCTGAGCTGTCAGCACAGAGCCCGACGTGGGGCTCAAACGTACAAACTGTGAGATCATGACCTGAGCCAAAGTCTGATGCTTAACTGACTGAGCTACCCAGGTGCCCCTCAATTGTGTGAACTTTTTAAAGCTATGCTTATCTAAGGAAAGATGCACATTGCGCCCAAGATCGCAGTAAAGAAAGTGACTTTCTAAGTCTTAATTTCACGCTGTGAAGGACAACTAAAATTAGACCACTGCCAGTTCTTGGGTGGGCATTGCTTACATACGATGTCAGCAAAATGCCGTGTGCTGACCTGGAACATTTCATTTGTTTTTCCTTCCCCCCCCCCCCCATGCCCCAGTTTTGCTGAGAAATAATTGACATACATCACTGTATAAGTTTAAGGTGTGCAGCATGATAATTTGATTTATATATATTTTGAAATGATTACCACAGTAGGTTCAGTTAACTTCCATCTTCTTACATAGGTGCAACAGAAACAAAAAGGAAGAAACAAGTACTAAAGGAAAAAGATTCTCCTTGTGATGACAACGCTCAGGTTTTACTCTCTTACCAACTGTTCTGTATGTCATATAGCAGTGTTACCTGAACTTGTCTTGTTTGTCGTAATGACATCCCCAGTACTTATTTATCTTATAACTGGAACTTTGTACCTTTTGGCCACCTTCCTCCAATTCCCCCTTCCCCCACTGCCACCTCTGGGAAACACAAGTCTGATTTATTTTTCTGTGAGCTTTTTTTTTTATTCTACATATAAGTGAGATCATACAGTATTTGTCTTTGCCTGACTTATTTCACTTAGTGTAATGCCTTCGAGTTCCATATACGTGTGTGTGTGTGTGTGTGTGTATAACAACTTTATCCATTCCATTGTATATATAATTACATTCCATATATATTATATATAGTAATATATATATCCATTCCATATATATTCCATATATATTATATAAATCCATTCCATATATATATTTCATATATAATAGTGTGTGTGTATATATATACATATATATGTACATATATGTACATATATACAGATATATACATATATGCATATATGTACATGTATATACATATATACGTATATATGTACATGTATATGTATATGGGTACATATGTATATGTGTATATGTACACATATGTACATATATACGTATATATGCATATATGTACATGTATATACATATATACGCATATATGTACATGTATATGTGTACATATGCATGTATATATGTACATGTATATATGCACATACATGTATATACACACATGTATATGTGTACATATACATGTATATGTGTACATACATATGTATATATGTATATATGTGTATGTATATATGTATATATGTGTACATGTATATATGTACATATATATGTATATATATGTGTGTATATACACGCACACACACACACACACACACATCACAGCTTCTTTATTCATCCATCGATGGACATTTAGGTTTCCATGTTGTGGGTAAATGCTGCTATGGCGGTGCAGATATCTTTTTGAGTGAGTGTTTTTGTTTCCTTTGGATATATTTCCAAAAGTAGAATGGCTAGATTATACGGTAGTTCTATTTTAATTTTTTGAGGAACCTCCATACTGCTTTCCACAGGGGCTGTAACAATTGGCATTCCCACCAATAGCACACAGGGTTTTCTTTTCTCCACGTTCACACCAGCATTTTTTATCTTGTCTTTTTGATGATGGCCATTGTAGCATGTGTGAGGTGGGATCTCATGGTGATTTGCATTTCCCTAAAGACTAGTCATCTTGAGTATCTTTATGTACCTGTTGGCCTTTTGTGTGTCTTCTTTGGAGAAGCCACACAAAGGTCCTTTGTCCATTTTGTAATTCGTTGTTTGTTTGGCTATTGTGGTGTAGGAGTTCTTTATATATTTTGGGTATTAACCCCTTATCAGATATATGGCTTGCAAATATTCTTTCCTACTTTGTAGGTTGTCTTTTTGCTTTGTGGATGGTTTCCTTTGCTGTGCAGAAGCTTTGCAGTTGATGTAGCCCCACTCGTTTGTTATTTTGTTGCTTGTGCTTTAGGTGTCATTAGATCGTTTCCTTAAGCCCTTTCCAGCTCTGGAATTGTCTCCAGGATCCATTACTCCTCAATTTCAAGGATTCTGGCATTTCAGCTGGCAAAGTTGTTTGCACTTTGAATAATCTGTTGTAGGGATGTCATCTTCGGGCCTTGGGCTGATGGGAACTCTGTGCCAACGTTAAGCATACAACAAGACAATCTTTTTGAATATAGGGAGTGCCTAGAACTTTCATGCATCTCTACCTGGGCTTGACGTCCAATTGTGGCTCAACAAATCCTGATTAACTCTTCCTGGACTCAGCACAGGAAGATGTCAGTATACAATCCGGGTCCCTGGGGTTTTGTGAATGCATGTTTCCCCCTTATATAAAGTGCAGATGATGGAAAGCAGCTCCTTGGAGGTGATCATTTTCTCAGTCTGTTTTCCTTGGCTTGAGTATGGAACATGGAGGTCTGTCTCTGAGCCCTTGGAAGATGGGCCCTGTGCACGTACTGCTCAGCTCCCAGGCCTGTGTTTATGGGAAAAAGTTCCTAAAGAAACAGATTGAAATTGAGCAAGATCAAGTATTCACTTGTGGGTTTCCGCAAAAGTTGCTTTTTTTATTTTCCCCTTCACTAGCTTGTGGAAATGTCTCAGGGCTGCCTCATCTGGAGAGATTTGTGCATTAAGCCAAAAAAAATTATAATTCATATCCCTTCCTGTTCTCCCAGGGCTTCAACACACAGGCGATCTTATTTGCATTCTCTAGCATTTATCTCCCTGCTTCCTGCTCGTCTCGGGACTGTCTTAGGGAGTTATAACATCCTTTCTCTTCAGCCCTGCAGCCTGTGTCTGTGGTTAAGTCACATATTTCATTGTGTTCAGAGTGGAAGAAAGCTGCACCGGCTGACATGTAAGGTGTCTCTCTGTACATCCACCAGCCTCTTTGCCAACATTTCAAATTATTGAATTGAGAGCCAGAAGAAATGGAAGGAGGCCGAAGGGTTCATTGGCAAAGCCTCAGTCCCAAGTCCCACGTACCATCCTCCCTTCTCTCTGGTCCAGAAGTTATTTCTAGCTTGATGATTTTTCATAAACATTGGCCTAAGTGTGGGGACAGATTCCCCCGGTGTAAAAGATGTTCTTTTTAGAGGAAGTTAATTTCCTTTAGAAGCAATGCTAATTCTTTCAGACCAAAGAAAGTCATTAAGCATTCTCAAATTTCCTAAGTGGAAATCTGTTACTCTGAACATTTTGGAAGCATGCAGAGATGTGTGGAAGAATAATGCATGTCCTGACAAAGTCTAGATAATTAAATACCCTGATAAGAACTATTTCCCTTTGCCTCTTTGTCTCCGCATCAGCAAAGAGCCAAACATCAAACCCTCCTCTGCTATTGCCACATCGAGTCCCTTACTAAGTCTGATGATGAAAATCAGCCCCATTGTCATTCAGTCTAGACTTCAGGGCCAGAAGGAAAGAGGATACTGCAGTCAGTGAGCTAACATTTTGGCTTCCAGGTTCCCACTGTGTCCTGGAGGAAGTATGGTACAGTACCGCAGTGCATTAATTCATCAATTAACCCACTTACTCATCGAATACACCGTCTAGGTGCTCATAGTGTGTGGGGTACTGAGCTAAGTCTTCATATTCAAGAGCTAAGAGTTTAGCTGTTCCGGATTAAAAAAGTACACAAGAAAATGGATTGAGATGTCATACATACTATAGTTGAACATGTGTAGGAACGATGGGGAGAAATGGAGGACGGGCTTGATGAAAGGTGCACTTAGCATTTCTTATGGCTGGTCACACCAAGGGATGAAGATAGAAATGGAAAGTCTGGGGGCGCCTGGGTGGCGCAGTCGGTTAAGCGTCCAACTTCAGCCAGGTCACGATCTCGCGGTCTGGGAGTTCGAGCCCCGCGTCAGGCTCTGGGCTGATGGCTCAGAGCCTGGAGCCTGTTTCCAATTCTGTGTCTCCCTCTCTCTCTGCCCCTCCCCCGTTCATGCTCTGTCTCTCTCTGTCCCAAAAATAAATAAACGTTGAAAAAAAAAATTTAAAAAAAAAAAAAGAAATGGAAAGTCTGATATTCTTGTGGAAGCACTTTGTGCTTTCCTAGACATTCTCTTAGTGTTTTCTAGTAACTGGGACGAAAAGGCCCCATCCCACCTAGCTGACTTCCTGGTGCTGGGGGTCTAGAAGCATCCACTGCCGGTGAGCACCGCTGGTGTAGAAATCCGACCTGGACAGAGTCTGGCTTCCTATGAAGATCCATAATTTTACATCACAGATATCTCAACATGGATAAGTGAATGAATGGGCGAACCAATGAATCAATGACACGGGTCCTTTTCCTAGCTTTGTTACTAACTCATTGTGTGACCTCCTTGGGTTTCCTTTTAGTAGTTGTAAAAATGGCCACTCGGCCTTATTTCATGGGGGCTGATGTGAAAGATCCAGCGAGAAAACCAAGGAAACATGTCGAAATATGTCAAGTACTTGAAAAAACTTCACACACGTAAGGAGATGCCATTATTCACTGTCATTTGGGAAAAACATGACATCGTGAAGGCAGGCACGGGAGAAGGAAGGGAAGGAGGGAAGGAAAAAAGCAAAGGATAGAACGGAGAGACTGAGAGGGGAAGGGAACGGAAGAGAAGAATAAAATGTGGTCTCTGCATAATGCCAAGGTATGGAGGGGGCACTGGAAGAAATGGAAAGTCTGCTCAAGAAGGATCTCATTAGGCTCAAGGGCTGTGACCTGCAAAGTTTGTTTGGACTCACTATTCAATGACTGAAACGGATCTTTGCTGCTTCCACTCAATTTATAGCCGTCGAGGGAAACTCTTTGGGATAAGTAAGACATGAAACCAGCCCTCACTTGCCCTTAACATCATTGTCCATGTCTTTTCATGGCTTCAGACGTGATAGGGTGTGAGGCTCATGGAAAAATACTAGCCGGAACATAGAGAATGCCAAACGCTGCACTAAGAGCTGAGTCAATTGTTTTCATCATAGATAAAGCAGACATTTTCATTACAGATAGCCACCCCTGTATGGCAAGACTTCAAAGGTGAAGAACTTGAAAACTTTAGACAGGCGATCGCATGGCTTGAGCTTATGCTGTCCACCCAGTGAGGTTCTGGGTCTTTTGGGGGTGGCCAGAGAGTTTGGGATATGGACAGGGACCCCAGGAACTTCAAAGGTATGGAGAACTAGTTCTTGGTTTCGGTGCACTGTATGGTTTGGAAGGGATTACGTGGTATGCAGAGGAGAAGAAAAGCAAACAGCAAATGCTGTGGGATCTGATGGAAAGAGGATCTGGGTGGAAAGAGGATCTGCCTTCTGGGGTCACGTCAACCTTCTCTCCGGCAGACCCTCTGTAAAGTGAAGACACTGGAGTAGAGGGTCTCTGAGGTTCCAGACTCTTTACAAAATAAATACAAGTTCATTTAGTTCCTAGAGAGCATTGAGTTATAATAACAACATGATTGTTGTTATAGCCTATTAATTTATTACGTGCTAAGTCTTTATGCGTTTTCAGTGCCTCCTCATGCAATCTTATAAAATAGGTATTTTCCCACCCTTTTTTTTAAGTTAAAAAATTTTCTGATGTTTATTTATTTTTGAGAGAGACAGGACATGAGCAGGGGAGGGGCAGAGAGAGAGGAAGACGTAGAATCCAAAGCAGGCTCCAGGCTTTGAGCGGTCAGTCCAGAGCCCAATGCAAGGCTCGAACCCACGAACTGTGAGATCATGACCTGAGCCGAAGTCAAACGCTCAACCGACTTTAGCCACCCAGATGCCCCATCTCACCCATTTTTTTAAATAAAGAAACTGAGATTCAGAAAGCTCCAGCACTCTGCTCTTAACCACTGCACTGTAACAACAACAATAATAAATAGTAGCTAACATTTATATAGAGCTCCTCATGTGCCCGGCACTATTCCAAGCATTTTGCATATATTAACTCCTTCAATTTTCACAATAAGCCAATGGGGTAGCTACTATACTTTTATGATCTCCCTTATACACCTGAAGAAACGGAATCATCGCAATTGTAAATCATTGGCCCCATAAATGGCAGATCTGGGATTATAATCCAGGAAGTCTGGCTCTAGATGTCAAGCTCTTAACCATTAAGCTATCCTGTCCTTTATTGTATGCATAAATGCAGAAGGGGTGTGGCTTTAATCATGTAGTGCCATTACTTTCTACACCCGAAAGGTGTGCGTGTGTGTGTGTGTGTGTGTGTTACGTGTGCATGTGCGCTCCTGTTTTTGAGCAAGGTATCACAACAGAAAGTCTTCCCGCCATCTTGAATACAGCTTGGAAATTGGGGAAGGATATATTTTACGGGGGGAAGGCAAGAGGGCCAATTCTCGACAGGGATTCGCCAGCACTACAAGAGGACACAATAATGTGTGGTGAGCACAGAGTAAGGAGGCTGCTGGCAGCAAGGAGATAGAGGGTCTTGATAGGCTTATTGTCAATATTGAGTAGGACACATAGTGACAGAGCATAAATCTTGGTCATAGGTTATTGTGATAGATTTAGGAAGCGAGGAAGGATTCAGGTTGTAGATGTAAACATCCAGGGCAGATGTGAGAAGAATAAGGCCCCAGAGGAAAGATGAAATTAATGAGAATTATTCATTTTGGAGAAGAGGACTGAGGGGAGAAAACAATTTTCAGAGATTAATTTTTTTTTTTAATAATCAAAATTGTGAGACTGTAGAATGAGTTTTTATGAGATGCCGTGGTTTCCTTGTCTGGGGGTTCCTTTAAACAAGCTCATACATAGTGTGTTATCTGTCTTGCTTTAGGTTAATCTTGTTCCAAGAGAGTGTGCTGGCTATCAGAAATGACAAATACACAGTATGCCTGTCACCTGTCCCCCATGCCCTACCTGCGGCAGGCAGCGCTGACTGATCACCCTGGTCTGGTCCCAGATATTTAAGACAGTATTGCAGGAAATTCCAGGAAACTGCAAACAACTGAAGGCAGCATACAAGTTAGAAGCTGTTTGTCCTCTATGAATGGATGAGTGGCTTTTGGAATGTCCCTTAAGGAACATTCTTAAGGTTCTTCCTCCTAAATATCAACCCATCGCTGTTGGTTCTATTGCCCTGCCTTCTCATTTGTTTATCCCCGGAAAACTGGTAAATTTCCCCTAACAGCCTTCCCGTCTCCAACCTTGATCCCCTCTCGTCCTTTCTTCACGGCCTCGTCCGAATTACCCTTCTATACCACCACCCTGATCATGCCATCACCCGGCTAGAATGCTGTGATGGCCCCACTTCCTTTTCAGAAGCAGGTCTCCATAATTTTGTGTGGACGCTAAGGCCACTTCTCATTTTCCTCCTGCTTGCTCTCATCTGCCCAAATTCACCATTGGAACCGTGTGATCTTACTTCTACGGAGAATCTAAAAAAGCCGGACTCACAGAAACAGAGTAGTGTGGTGGTTGAAGGAGTGGGGGTGAAGGGCAGGAAATGGGGGGATACTAGTCAGACGGTATGAAATACCAGTATAAGATGATTAAGTTCCGGGGATATAACGTTCAGACAGCCTGGTGACTATAATTAGCAATACTTTATTGTATACTTGAAAGGTGCTAAGAGAGCAGATTTTAAATGTTTTCACCACACACAGAAAAGGTAACTGTAAAGGGTGATGGATATGTTAATTAACCTTATGGTGGTGATCATTTTACGATATACGTACATCAAATCATCACGTTGTACACCTTACACTTGCACAATGTTTAAATCATTATATCTCAATAAAGCTGAAAAAAAAAAAAAAAAAAAACCCCAACCAAATTTACCATTCTTCTAGCCCTACCAAATTACTTGGAATTCTTAAAACTCCCTGTGCTGTTTCTGCTTTAATATCTTCCCATATACTCTCTCCTTCTTTACAAAACATACTCACTCCCTTTTTTCTGTCAAACTTTCTACGCATGTTTCAAGGCTTAGTTCAAGCATCAATCCTATAAAGCCTTCCCTGACTTCCCCAGGACAGCTGGTTGCTTTTTCTGGAACTTTCCCCCGGCCTTTCAGAGGCAAGGACTTTCTTTTTCACCCCGGTGTCCTGATGCTTAATACAATGTCTGGCATGTATTCCATTATGAAATTTGATTAATAAAAATATACATCAAATGACATGGCCGTATTAGTTTTCCCCAGTCCATTTGGAAATGAATACAGTAAAAGAATTGAAACCAGATTTTCTGACAACAACTCCCTTTGATTTTTCTCCCTTTCCATCACTAGCTGAGGATCTTATTACGTAGACCCCTGAAATGGCCTCCTTATGGGTTTCCTTGGTCCAGAGTTTCTCTCCACCAGACCACCCTGCATCCAATCCAAAAACAGATTAACCTTCCTAAAATTAATATTTATACCACTTTTCTGTGTAGAGCTCTAATCTCTCTGCCTCCTACCTAATAAAGCACAAACTCCTGAGCCATATATTTAAGGCTTCACAATCTACCCATGACCTGATTTTCCCACGTTGGCTGATATTTCTTTTTTTTTTAAGATTAAAAAAAAAAGTTTATTTATTGTTAAGAGAGAGAGGGAGAGAGAGAGGGCAAGCAGGGGAGGGGCAAGGGCGGGGGTGGGGGATCCGAGGGAGGCAGGCTCCTCACCAACAGCAGAGAGCCCAGTGTGGGGCTTGAACTCACGAACTGTGAGATCATGACCTGACTCGAAGTCAGACACTTACCAACAACGGAGCCACCCAGGCGCCCCTGGCTGATACTTCTTCCCAAGCAAAAACTTCCCGCTGCAGCGCTCTGTGCTGCTTGCTACGGCCAATGGACACCCTGATTGCCTACCTGTATTCTTTGCCCACACCATCCTCTTTTGCCTGGAATGTCTTTCGTTTGCATCCTCAGAGCTACAGATGTTTCCCCATGCCCTTTCACCCATTTTTTTACTCTTCTTTTTCACAACCACTTTTTGTACCCCACCACTCAGAAGTAATTCTGCCATTTCTCGTCTTCTCCTACAACCCTTAGGTGATTTATCCTCCCTCCTTGGACCTTCTCTCACACTGCATTATCTTGCGGAAGCCAGAACATTTGGGTTCTCATTCTGGCTCCGCCATTTATAAGCGGAAGTGGCGTATTCGTCCTTGAACTGGGAATGGTGATCGATGCCTACCTGTCTTTTGTTATAGTGTGATAAAGATCCAATATGAAAATGGCATTTATGTTAAAGTAGCATAGACCGTAACAAGGCTCTTGTTGAACTTTATCTTTAAAAAAATTTTTTTTGTCAACTTTTTAAATTTATTTTTGGGACAGAGAGAGACAGAGCATGAACGGGGGAGGGGCAGAGAGAGAGGGAGACACAGAATCGGAAGCAGGCTCCAGGCTCTGAGCCATCAGCCCAGAGCCCGACGCGGGGCTCGAACCCACGGACCGCGAGATCGTGACCTGGCTGAAGTCGGACGCTTAACCGACCGCGCCACCCAGGCGGCCCGAACTTTATCTTTTATACTGGTTGGCCAGTCTCATGAAAGCCAGACCTGCAGCTTGTAGGCTGACACTTTCCTTTGGTATCCCGAACGGTTTAAAGCATGATGCCTTGCTTCTAACAGGTGCTCAGGAAATATCTATGGAATGAATGATGAATCGTCTCCACGAGGAAGAGAGCGAGCCAGCTCATTGTCTTTGTAGGGTTTGTCTGTTGACAAATGAGACCAGGTATCATCTGGAAACGTGAGATCGTGGAGATTTGCTGACACTCTCCTCCCAAGCTTCTCATCCCTCAGCCTCCCTAATACTCACACTTCCCTTTTCCCTCTTCTTCCTGGCTTTCACTGTGGTTTCGCAAGTGGAGAGCAGGACCACGAATGTCTGCCATTCATTGTACTTCAGTTCTTGTGTATGGGTGAATTGCCGGACCCTTTGCTCAAGCCAAAGACCTGGGACATGCTGTGGGACTGAGCATGTTTTCTTGGTTTACCGTAACCAAGTGACAAAGATCAGTGAACTATTCCACGGTGTTATGGAGAGGGAATGAGAGAGCTGGAGTTAGATATTGGAAACAGATAGCTCCGTGGCTCTTACCTTTTTTTCTAATTTTTAAAATGTACTTATTTTTGAAAGAGTGAGACAGCATGAACGGGGGAGGGTCACAGAGAGAGGGAGACACAGAATCCGAAGCAGGCGCCAGGCTCTGGGCTGTCAGCACAGAGCCCGACGCGGGGCTCGAACCCACGAACCGTGAGATCATGGCCTGAGCCGAAGTCGGACACTCAGCCGACTGAGCCACCAAGGTGCCCCTCTGTGGCTCTTACTTTTTAGTAAGATGTTAAAGTAAGATGTTTAGTAAGATGGTGTTAAAATCACCATCTAAAACATACCCTCTGATGAACACCGGTGCAAAAATTAAAGAGTAGTTCTGGGCATGATTATGAAAGTGAATTGCTCCTCAAAATAAAGGACCAGTGATACATCCGGTACAATCGGTGCAGAGGAGGTGTCTGAATAAGAGCTCGTTAAGGTTTAACTTTGTGGCATACCTGTGGCAGGTGTCCAAGGATCGCCTCAGATCTGTGCCAAGATAGATTAGGACCTAAGTCAAAAAGACAAATCACTAATACTGATCCTGTCTTTTTTAAAAGGATATTTTGTATTGTTTTTTTTTTTATAATGCTGCATTAATATATTCCATGTCTTGGGGCGCCTGGGTGGCTCGGTCAGTTAAGCGTCCAACTTCAGCTCAGGTCATGATCTTGCGCAAGTTCGAGCCCCGTGTTGGGCTCTGTGCTGACAGCTCGGAGCCTGGAGCCTGCTTCGGATTCTGTGTCTCCCTCTCTCTCTGACCCTCCCCGGCTCACGCTCTGTCTCTCTCTCTTTCTCTCAAAAATAAATAGACATTAAAAAATTAAATATATTATATATCTTGATTATTGGGATTTTTGTATCTACCTTCAATCGGTGCCCCGGCCTCACCCATCTGATCCTCGTCTCAGCCCTCATTCATTTGATTTTAATGTGTGGATCTGTGTGTGCACTGCTAATGAGTGAAATTCAAAAAAAATTGTCTCAGTCGTAGAAAAAGCGCATGCTTCCTTAAGGAAGCACAGACGAAGGAGTTAATGAATGTATACGACATAGCCTGCAGAGTCATAGAATAATTATTATCCTCATTTCTATCAACATTTCGTGACTAGTTGTTTTTCGATTTCTGCTAGATATTTTCTAGAATGCTGTGGTCGCTTGTGCCTTCCTTCTTGGAATTTACAATTGAGCAGGATATATAAGGGAACATTTAGATGCAGCTGACATTTAGTGAGCACGCACAACGTTCTGGATGCTTTGGGAAGCAGGTGTACATGCTTTATTCCTTTGATCTTTTTCACAGCAGCCGCATGTGATAATATTATAGCCGTTTTTAAAAAATTAACTTTGTTTTTTAGAGTACTTTCTGGTTCACAGCAAAATTGAGCCGAAAGTACAGAGAGTTCCCATGGACCTCCCTACCCCCAAGCTTGGCTGCCCCCACTGTCAACATCCCCCACCAGAGTGGGACATTTGTTACAATCAGTGAACCCCCACTGACACTACCCAGAGTGTGTGGTTTACATCCGGGATCACTCTTGGTGTTGTACATTCTAAGGGTCTGGACAAATGTATAATGACATGTCTCCACCATTATGGATAGTATCATACAGAGTGGTTTCACTGCCCTTAAAATCTGTGCTCTGCCTCTTCCTTCCTCTGTCCTCAAGCTACGCAACTACTGATCTTCTTACTGTCTCCATAGTATTGCCTTTTCTTTCTTTTTAAACAAAAAATTTTTTTTTATATTTAGTTTTGAGAGAGAGAGAGACAGAGCTTGAGTGGGGGAGGGAGGGAGAGAGAGAGAGAGAGAGCGAGAGAATCCGAAGCAGGCTCCAGGCTCTGAGCTGTCAGCACAGAGCCTGACGCGGGGCTCGAACTCCTGAACTGTGAGCTCATGACCTGAGTCGAAGTCGGACAGTCGACTGAGTCACCCACGTGCCCCGACAGTATTGCCTTTTCTGGCATATCTCATAGTTGGACCCATATAGTGTGTAGCCTTTTCAGATTGGCTTCTCTGTCTTAGTTATATGTATTTAAGTTTCCTCTCTGTCTTTTCATGACTTGATAGCATCTTTCTTTTTCGTCTTGAGTAATATTCCGTTGTCTGGATGCTGTTATGTCCGTTTTCGTATGAGGACAACAAGGGTCAGTGAGATAAAGCACCTACACAAAAGCCCACATGAACACACAGCCAGGGTTTGAGCCCCACATCTTTTGATGCCATTTCAAATGCTATTTCTGTGAATCTCAGTTCCTTCAGGTAAGAAAGTAATGGGCAGTTCACGTATAAATGGATACCAAAGGAAAGTGCATTGAGGGGGTCTTGAGGGAAGGGAGCAGTCTTTAGAACTTCATTTTTAGGTAAGACACAAGTGGGACCAGCTGCCATTTTCCTTTGGTGATTCCTGGCACGTTTCACTTCTTAAAAGTAGAGAAGTAGGGTTATGAGTAGGCAAGTCAGCCAAGGCTCATCTTGTGCACGAGCACCTCGAATGAATCGAAGAGAAGCCAACATTGATGGCACATTGTGGCAAAGATTTTATTCCTGCAGGAATGACGCATCATTTGTTCATTTTCAGAGGTGAGAAAAACCAAAGCTCAGAAAAGTGGTTTGCTCGATCACCAAGGAGCCAGGAAGTGGTTGAGTTAGGATTTCCACTCACATCTGTTTGGTGCAAAAGCCTTTACTCATTCTACTACGTCTTGATGCTTCTTATTAAGCTCAGTTTCCCAGATAAATGTTATTTTTGCCTTTTATATGTTGGCCCTGTTGAATGTGATACTAGTTGGATGCCTAGGACAGAGAGACATGGTCACTTTTTTAATGTTTATTTATTTTTGAGACAGAGAGAGACAGAGCATGAACGAGGGAGGGTCAGAGAGAGAGGGAGACACAGAATCGGAAGCAGGCTCCAGGCTCTGAGCTGTCAGCACAGAGCCCGACACGGGGCTCAAACTCCCGAGCCGTGAGATCATGACCTGAGCCGAAGTCGGATGCTGAACCGACTGAGCCACCCAGGCAACCCTCAGCTGAATCTTGTTAATTTGGGCGTGTAAGCTGGATCTTCATCTTGTAAAAAAAAAAATCTTTACTTCTTACTTTTCATTATAATCACACAACATCCATGACACTTAGACAAACTTCATCGCTCTCTGTGACTATGGCGATGTAACGTTTGTATAACTCTCAACAATTTATAAAGCTCCTGTATATACCATGTCTCAATTTTGTCTCTCAGTAGTCTAGATGAAGGGGGGCGATATCAAACGTGGGTTTGAGTTACTTAAATGCTTCATCTGTAAAATGTGCATGGTGTTAATATCTGTCTCCCGGGTTGACTGTGAGGAAACAATAAAATCATGGACATAACATGCTTAGCTGGGAGTCCACCGCATCGTCAGTGTTGAATGAGTGTCGGCTGTTTTTTGGTGGCTTGCTCCAGATCTCATACCTTCCTGAAAATGGAGCTGGCCTAGAACCTGGGTGTTCTAACTCAAAGAGGAGTGCTCTTGCTAATAACTGTACTGTTCATCAAGGTCTTTGAGAAAACCAGAAGGAGCATTTCTTCTGGGGAAAGGGTGGACCATTGACTTTACTCCTGGTCTCTACATGCCCAGTATATTCACTCAATATGCTCTTAGAGCCACCTGCTCTGGGTTAGGCACTGTGCCAGGCGTTGAGGATGCTAAAATACAAGAGTGGTACAACCTTTGTGCTCAGAGAGCTCACATCTAGTGGGTGAGACAGATGTGTAGGAAACAATGTGTCAGGCATTTCATAAAAAATGTTGGTTGAATAATGAAAGAACGTACAAGGAAGAAAGCACCTAAGTGGCAGGGGAGTTTGGCAGTTATGGGTGAGCTGAGTCCTGACTAATGAGCGGGTGTTAGCTAGACAAAAGGCCAAAGGAAGAGAGGACATTATGAATAGAGGGAATGGTGTATAGACAGGAAAGAATCGTGGGAGAACACGGCACACTCAGACAATGCAAGTACTTCCGTATGGTTGGACCTCCGTGAGGGTCTGAGGGGTTGACAGAAACTGAGTCTGAGGAAGTGAGTAGGAGTCATTGCAAAGGGATTTTATGCCATGCTAAGGGGATGGACATTTATCTTAAACGTACCCAAGGCATAGTGCATGATTTGAAACAACAACAAAATGGCAGGCTGATTTTTTGAAAGAGAACACTCTGGTGTTTATGTGGAGGAGGATTAGAGAATATGATTATCAGAAGCAGAGTTGCTATTGTCTAAGCAAGAGAAACTGCAGAGATGGATTAAGACTACAGCAGCGGACAGGAAAAGTGACCTAGGTCAGTGATGTGTTTGGAGATATTTGGGAGGACTTGTTGGGAGTGAGTGATTTAGAGGAGGAAGCTGGGGTGACTCCCAGGTTTCTGGATTGGGTCGCAGGGTGGATTGCTGGCCATTATTAGCACCGGGAGAAGTCTAGTGGGACTTCCACAGTATCTGTCTGGTGTTCTGGAGAGAGATCTCGATGGCAAAGGGAATGCGAATGAGCCGTATCCGTGAGAGAGACGGGAGCTGAAGCTTCTGCTCTGGAAAAGATGGCCCAGGGAGAATGGGTAGTGAGGAGCTGCTTTGTTTTGCCTGGTTTACAGAGACCAGGGGTTTACCACCTGAATGATAATTGTTGAATGAAACCTCTCTGAGAACCACAGTTCCAGGCCTTTCACAGGGTCCCCACACTTCTCTGACTGGCAACTCCTGAGTAATTAGGAAGTGATTAGGTAGCCAGCGGGTGATTTCGGCTTTCTCCTCCCCACTACTCACCTTCTGCCTCCTCACTGTTCCTCTGAGGCTGAATCAAGTAAAGGTGAGGAGGGGAGAAAACAGAAGAGGCCCCTTGGCTACAGGCGAAAGACCCATAGTTGACTAGGACTGGAGATGACCCCATTTGAGCGATTGGCTATCTTGA